>NC_036840.1:15444203-15491806 GCF_002910315.2 Salvelinus sp. IW2-2015 | reverse complement strand
GTGGCTTTTTCTTTTTCTGTGTGCAGGGCATAGCAGTTCGCAATAAAGTTGTGTCATACATGTAGTAAACACACATACACACAGGAATCCAAATGTGTAAAGTATAGACGTGTATTCCGAACATATTTTTTTTGCGCAAAATGTTCTAACACTCCTCAAACAACAAAATTGCAGTGGCTTTTTCTTTTTCTGTGTGCAGGGCATAGCAGTTCGCAATAAAGTTGTGTCATACATGTAGTAAACACACATACACACAGGAGTCCAAATGTGTAAGGTATAGACGTGTATTCCGAACATATTTTGTTTGCGCAAAATGTTCTAACACTCCTCAAAAAAAACCATTTTGTTTTAGAAAAAAAAGAACAGAAAAAATTTGGCTTCATCTCGCCTTCTTTATGGGTTTGGCCATAAGACTTCATCCATATCACATGCGATGTTGAAAGTATCACCTGGAGTGCCGTATCCAGGCCTGGCATGACCCCTGATCGATGTCTCCACAAGCCTCCTCCATTGCCTGTAGAAGGGGTTGGTGGGGCTGGCAATCATGCACCTTCCAACGCCATGCAGAGAATATTTCTTCAATAGGATTCAAGAAGGGAGAGTATGGGGGGAGATTGAGTGCGATGAAAAGTGGGTGACTTGTGAACCAATCGTGGACCACAGCAGCCCGGTGGAAACTAACATTGTCCCAGATGATAACATACCTGGGCTGCTCTGGCCCCTGGTCATTAGGGATTAGTCTGTTGTGGAGGGTGTCATCAAATGTGATAATGTGTGCAGTGTTGTATAGGCCTAGTATTGCATGATGGTGAAGCACGCCGTTTTGACTAATAGCCACACACATTGTTATGTTGCCACCATGTTGTCCTGGGACGTTGATGATGGCACGGTGTCCGAAGATATTTCTGTCGCGGCCCCTTGTTTTTGCAGGGTTGAAACCTGCCTCGTCCACATATATTAGCTCCATGACTCTCTGAAAGAGACAAGACAAAACAATGTAGCACAGTACGAAAAGGCAGGGATCAGTCAATATGATGTAGCACCATACACTTCCAGATCCAGAACCAATGATAGGATACTATAGCTTACCTGCACAAATTCATATCTCAGTTGTTTTACACGGTCTGAGTTTCTTTCGAAAGGGACTCTGTACAGCTGCTTCATCCTGATTATATTGCGTTTCAGTAGACGGTACAGTGCAGAGAGACCCACTCTGTTGACGTTTTGGAATATGGTGTTATCTGCCATTATGTGGTCCTGCAGTTCTCTGAGTCTGATGCAGTTATTTGCAATGACCATATTTATCAAATCAAATCAAATCAAATTTTATTTGTCACATACACATGGTTAGCAGATGTTAATGCGAGTGTAGCGAAATGCTTGTGCTTCTAGTTCCGACAATGCAGTAATAACCAACGAGTAATCTAACCAACAATCCACAACTACTACCTTATACACACAAGTGTAAAGGATAAAGAATATGTACATAAAGATATATGAATGAGTGATGGTACAGAACGGCATCGGCAAGAATGCAGTAGATGGTATAGAGTACAGTATATACATATGAGATGAGTAATGTAGGGTTATAAACAGAAAGTGGGCATAGTTTAAAGTGGCTAGTGATACATGTATTACATAAAGATGGCAAGATGCAGTAGATGATATACAGTACAGTATAGTACAGTATATACATATACATATGAGATGAGTAATGTAGGGTATGTAAACATTATTTGAAGTGGCATTGTTTAAAGTGGCTAGTGATACATTTTTACATAAATTTCCATCAATTCCCATTATTAAAAGTGGCTGGAGTTGAGTCAGTATGTTTGCAGCGACCACTAATGTGTTAGTGGTGGCTGTTTAACAGTCTGATGGCCTTGAGATATAACCTGTTTTTTCAGTCTCTCAGTCCCTGCTTTGATGCAACCTGTACTGACCTCGGCCTTCTGGATGATAGCGGGGTGAACAGGCAGTGGTCGGGTGGTTGTTGTCCTTGATGATCTTTTATGGCTTTCCTGTGACATCGGGTGGTGTAGGTGTCCTGGAGGGCAGGTAAGTTTGCCCCGGTGATGCGTTGTGGCAGACCTCACTACCCTCTGGAGAGCCTTACGGTTGTGGGCGGAGCAGTTGCCGTACCAGGCGGTGATACAGCCCGACAGGATGCTCTCGATTGTGCATCTGTAGAAGTTTGTGAGTGCTTTTGGTGACAAGCCGATTTCTTCAGCCTCCTGAGGTACAGCCTCCTTAGACATAGTTTCAAGCTTTTTATTCTGAAAAATGAGCTAGATTTATCAAATCGTGGTCAGTGGATAGCCAGATGTCCTTTGATTAGTTCTTGCACGCGAAAGTTGTAGCTCAACATTTTCTTCTCTCTATTGTATTGAATAGTTTACCGTCCGGTTGAAATATTATTGATTATTTATGTTAAAACTTCTTGAGAATAAGGGGGTGCTATTTTCCCATTAGCATAATTTGCTCTACAGATTAAACTGCTCTTATTCAATTATTGCTCTTACTATATGCATATAATAATACATTGGAAGAAAACAATCTCTAGTTTCTAAAAACCGTTTCAATTTTGTCTCTGAGTGATACAGAAGTCATTTGACAGCACTTTCCATGACCAAGAAGAAAAAGCAAGATGTGTATGCCAGCTTCAACGCTCTGCCTATATATGGTCGTGCCCCCTATGACCCGAAACACACCTCATTGGCCTTCCTCTGGGTGTCAAGAGGACGTCAGAGGAAAAATATCTTGTTTATCTGGGACTGACGGTGAAATGAGAGCTAATTCTTTGGCGTGACCGACAACTTCCGGTTGTCTAAATCGTGCGACTTGTAGCTGCGATGTCTTCCGTTGTGCGGCCATTATGGATGAAAACTATCTCCGTCTCGAAGTTTGTTGTTGATAATGTGACCAGATCATCGTAATGTATGTTTTTTCAATATAGTTTAATCAGATTATTTGAATTTTTTCGGGAGTTTTGTGGTGTTCCGTTGTCTGAATTTATTTACGTTTGAGAGATCCGTGCCACTCGACGACCGTGTACCGCTAGCTAAAATGGAGTGGGAAAGGACAATTCTGAACGGAACCAACGACTCATCTTGACAAGGACACTTTGATCAACATTCTGATGAAAGATCAGCCATAGTAAGACCCAATTTACGATGTTATATCATATCTGTTGTGCATGTGAACTGGCCGTGGGCCGCTAGCCGAATCTGCCTGGTATAGCTATGCTAATTTAGCGCTACATTTTGTTTTCGTTATAAAACATTTCATAAAATCTGAAATATTGTTTGGATTCACCAGATGTTGGGCTTTCAATATCTGTACGCTGTGTATTTTTTCTCGAAATGTTTTAAGATGAGTAATTCGTTATATGACGTTGGTCTCTGTATTGTTCTGGCTGGGTCAGCACTATTTCAGATTGCAGCTGCAATGTAGAACTGTGATTTATACTGAAAAATGCACATTTTTCCCCAAAAAAACTATGCTATACCATAAATATGTTATCAGACTGTCATCTTATGAAGTTGTTTCTTGGTTAGTGGCTATATATATTTTTATTTAGTCGAATTAGTGATAGCTACTGACGCAGGAAAAAGCTGTTGGGAGTAAAAATATCGTGTCCTTTGCTAACGTGGTTAGCTAATAGATTTACATATTGTGTCTTCCTGTAAAACATTTTAAAAATCTGAAATGGTGGCTTTATTCACAAGACTGTATCTTTCATCTGGTTCTTAGACTTGTGATTTAATGATATTAGATGCTACAAGTTACTTGTGACGCTATGCTAGCTATGCTACTCAGTGGGGTGGGGGGTGGGGGGTGCTACCGGATCAGGGTTGGTGACTCGTGAGAAGTTAAAAACAACATGAGGATTGATTATTAAAACGTTTGACATGTTTCTACAAACTTTACGGATACTATTTGGAATTTTCGTCTGCCCTTCATGACCTGCCTGAGCCTGTGGATTTCTGAACATAACGCGCCAAACAAATTGAGTTTGTTTACATAAAAATAATCTTTATCGGAAAAAAATGAACATTTATTGTGTAACTGGGAGTCTCGTGAGTGCAAGAATCCGAAGATCATCAAAGGTAAGCGATTAATTTTATTGCTTTTCTGACTTTCGTGACCAAGCTAACCAAGCTAATATAAGGCTAACTGATCTAGCATTGATTGATACACTCACAAAAGCTTAGATTGCTTTCGTTGCAAAGCATATTTTCAAAATCTGACATGATAGGTGGATTAACAACAAGCTACGCTGTGTTTTGGTATATTTCACTTGTGATTGCATGATTATAAATATTTTTTGTAATATTTTTTGTAATTGCCTTTCAGCACCGGAACGAGGCTGTAGTTTTCTGAACATAACGCGCAACCAAAATGGCGTTTTTTTGTTATAAAAGTAATATTTATCGAACAAAAATAACATTTATTGTGTAACTGGGAGTCTAGTGAGTGCAAACATCCGAAGATTATCAAAGGTAAGCGATTAATTTTATTGCTTTTCTGACTTTCGTGACCATGCTAATTTGGGGCTAGCTGTTGGAGCATTGATTGATACACTCACAAAATCTTGGATTTCTTTCTCTGTAAAGCATATTTTCTAAATCTGACATGATAGGTGGATTAACAACAAGCTAAGCTGTGTTTTGGTATATTTCACTTGTGATTGCATGATTATTAAAAAAAAAGGTAATATTTTTGAATCTGGCTGCAATTCAGCGGTTGTTTAGGGAAATGATCCCGCTAAAGGGATCTGTGCGCAGAGAGGTTAATGCATTTGAGCCAATCAGTTATGTTGTGACAAGGTAGGAGTGGTATACAGAAGATAGCCCTATTTAGTAAAAGACCAAGTCCATATTATGGTAAGAACAGCTCAAATACAATGAGAAACGACAGTCCATCATTACTTTAAGACATGAAGGTCAGTCAATCTGGAAAATTTCAAGAACATTGAAGTGCAGTCACAAAAACCATCAAGCGCTATGATGAAACTGGCTCTCATGAGGACCGCCACAGGAAAGGAAGGCCCAGAGTTACCTCTGCTGCAGAGGATAAATTAATTAGAGTGAGCAGCCTCAGAAATTGCAGCCCAAATAAATGCTTCACATAGTTCAAGTAACAGACACATCTCAACATCAACTGTTCAGAGGAGACTGAGTAAATCAGGCCTTCATGGTCGAATTGCTGAAAAGAAACCACTAACAAAGAACACCGATAAGAAGAAGAGACTTGCTTGGGACAAGAAACACGAGCAATAGACATTAGACCGGTGGAAATCTGTCCTTTGGTCTGAAGAGTCCAAATTTGAGATTTTTGGTTTCAACCGCTGTGTCTTTGTGAGATGCAGAGTTTGTGAATGGATGATCTCCGCATATGTGGTTCCCACCGTGAAGCATGGAGGAGGTGTGATGGTGTGGGGGTGCTTTGTTTGGGACACTGTCTGTGATTTATTTAGAATTCAAGGCACACTTAACCTCTCTGGGGCAGGTGGGACGCAAACGTTAATAATCGATCAATTTGAAGACGGGATGATCTGTGTTCAATACAAAAAGAAAACAAACTGACGCAACTTTTTTCGTAACGTGCCTCTCTCAAAAAATTTACTTCATGTGACCCTCATTTACGATAGCCCTACTTCTTCATTACACAAAGGAATAACCTCAACCGATTTCCAAGGACTGGTGACATCCAGTGGAAGCGGTAGGAACTGCAAGCAAGTCCATTAGAAATCTGGTGTCTCTAAGAAACCTTTGAAAAGACAGTGACATCAAAATAATAAAAATTCTGAATGGTTTGTCCTCAGGGTTTTGCCTGCTACATAAGTTCTGTTATTCTCACAGACATGATTCAAACAGTTTTAGAAACTTCAGAGTGTTTTCTATCCAAATCTACTAATAATATGCATATCTTATATTCTGGGGATGAGTAGCAGGCAGTTGAATCTTGGCATGCTATTTATCCGAAAGTGAAAATGCTGCCCCCTGCCCACAAGAAGTTAACCAGCATGGCTAACACAACATTCTGCAGCGATACGCCATCCCATCTGGTTTGCGCTTACGGGGACTATCATTTGTTTTTGTACAGGACAATGACCCAACACACCTCCAGGCTGTGTAAGGGCTATTTGACCAAGAGGGAGTGTGATGTAGTGCTGCATCAGATTACATTTTTGTATTTTATTTAACCTTCATTTAACTAGGCAAGTCAGTTAAGAACATATTCTTATTTTCAATGACCTGGCCTCCACAATCACCCAACCTCAACCCAATTGAGATGGATGTAGAAAATAGTAAAAATAGTAGGTGAGTAGGTGTGTCCAAACATTTGACTGGTACTGTATGTGTGCATCCGTCTGGTTTACCCCACAGCTAGCCGGTTTGGTCGGATGCCTCAGTCAGAGAAATTAAAGCCGAAGGCAGAAAGCCCGACGGGGGAGAGAGAGGTGGGAGGAGACTCCAGGCAGGTGGACCACAAGACCCTGGTCAGACAGATCCACGAAGCCTACATGAAGAACTTCAACATGAACAAGGCTAAAGCATGCGTCATTCTGACCGGCAAGATCTGCACACTGGTGAGTGGTAAAATGTCATTACTTTGCTTTATTAACTTGTGAATAGGGGTGCGCTGTTTTCACTTTGGAAAAAATCGTGCCCAAATTAAACAGCCTCGTACTCTGTTCTAGATCATACAATATGCATATTATTATTACTATTGGATAGGAAACACTCTGAAGTTTCTAAAACTGTTTGAATTATATCTGTGAGTAAAACAGAACTCATTTGGCAGCAAACTTCCATACAGGAAGTGAAAAATCTGAAAATGAGGCTCTGTGTCAGGGCCTGCCTATTCAACTGGATTTTATTTATGGATCTGTATGCACTTCATACGCCTTCCACTAGATGTCAACAGGCAGTAGAAGGTTGAATGGGGTGTCTAGCTTGATGTGAGGCCGAATAAGAGCTTTTGGAGTGGCAGGTCAGCTCTTTTGTCAGTTTTCGACYGCGCGCGGGGGAACCTCACATTGTCTTCTGAAAAGCGTTCGGTATACACGGCGAATTGCTCCGGCTCTGATTTTATTTGATACATATGAGAAAAACATCATAAAGTAGGATTTTTTTCAACCGAGTTTGATCAGTTTATTCAACGTTTATTGGGAATTTTGGAATTTTTCGTTCCATGCGTCAAGAGATGATGGACACGTGAGCTCGACATGACTAGCCAAAGTTGCTAATTCGACAGAAGAAATGGACATTCTAAAACCAAACAACGATTTATTCTGGACCTAGATCTCCTTGCACAACATTCTGATGGAAGAACAGCAAAAGTAAGACAACATTTATGATGTTATTTCGTATTTCTGTGTAATATGTTGACTCCAACACGGCGGAGAATAGGTGAGCGCTGTCTCACAATAACGCATGCTGTATGTTGTGGTAAAGTTATTTAAAAAAAATCGAACACAGCGGTTGCATTAAGAACCAGTGTATCTTTCATTTGCCATACAACAAGTATTTTTATGTAAAGTTTATGATGAGTTCTTTGGTCAGATTAGGTGAGTGTCCAAAATATCTCCGGACATTCTGGTGAATTGTTGCTACGTATTCACAATGTATAACCACGATTTGCAGCTCTAAATATGCACATTTTCGAACAAAACATAAATGTATTGTATAACATGATGTTATAAGACTGTCATCTGATGAAGTTGTTCAAGGTTAGTGATTCATTTTATCTCTATTTTGTCAGTTTTGTGAAAGCTATTTTGGCAGGGAGTAAATGGCGTTGTGTGTTTGGCTATTGTAGTGAGCTAATAGAAATATATATTGTGTTTTCGCTGTAAAACACTTAAAAAATCTGAAATATTGGCTGGATTCACAAGATGTTTATCTTTCATTTGCTGTACACCATGTATTTTTCATAAATGTTTTATGATGAGTATTTATTTATTTCACATTGCTCTCTGTAATTATTCTGGCTGCTTTGGTGCTATTTCTTATGGTGGCTGCAATGTAAAACCAGTATTTGTAGCTATAAATATGCACATTTTCGAACAAAACATAAATGTATTGTATAACATGATGTTCTAAGACTGTCATCTGATGAAGTTGTTCAAGGTTAGTGAATAATTATATCTCTATTTGTGGGTTTTGTGAAAGCTACCTATGCGGTGGAAACATGGTGAAAATATGCCGTTGTGTGTTTGGCTATTGTGGTTAGCTAATATAAATACATATTGTGTTTTCGCTGTAAAACATTTTAAAAATCGGAAATGATGGCTGGATTCACAAGATGTTTATCTTTCATTTGCTGTATTGGACTTGTGATTTCATGAAAATTATATTATATGATATCCCTGTCCCGTTAGGCTAGGCTATGCTAGTCAGCTTTTTTGATGAGGATGCTCCCGGATCCGGGATGGGTATTAAGTAAAGGTTTTAAGGTCCTTGTGTAATTGTAATGTGATATTGTACCCCCTAGCTCGATTGTCCATTATATATAATCTATATATACTTGTGTTCACTTATGTACTTTCTGTATTGATTTGTTGTTAAGAAAAAATGAAATAAAAATGTAAAATAAAAGTAATGCAGCGCGCGCTTATCCAAATGGTGGGAGCCAAGCAACAAATGAATGTCTTGCAAGAACAAATGTTCACGTGCAATATAGCAAGACTGGGATTTTAGGCTGCCATCTTTTGGATTATGTTGGTACTGCATAAACTTACATTAGCAGTAGACTTGTATTATAACTGTAGAGTGGGGGACACACACAACTTTTGCAGATATGTGCAAACGTAGGCTCCAAACACACTTGAAAATCATGATTTTATAACAGTTGTGATAATAAATCACAGATTCCAAGGTCAATTAGCTACAGGACAATATGTCTACCTAATTAATTACACAAAAACAAATACTCCCCCATCCAACACCCCTGTAGTAACACTTCACAATTTCAGACACATGTACATACCCGTAAGCTGTATGTCGTCTCCAATGTTTTTGGAAAACAAATACATTTGCACACTGACCACTGACCACTACACTACACTGACTCATTCAAGGGTTTTTCATAATTTTTTCATTAATTTTACAATTTTTTACAATGTAGACTAATAGGGAAGACATGAAATAAATGAAATAACACACATGGAATGATGTAGTAACCAAAAATGTGTATTTTTATATTTGAGATTCTTCAAATAGCCATCCTTTGCCTTGATGACAGCTTTGCACACTCTTGGCATTCTCTCAACTGGCTTCACCTGGAATGCTTTTCCAAAAGTCTTGAAGTAGTTCCCACATATGCTGAGCACTTGTTGGCTGCTTTTCCTTCACTCTGCGGTCCGACTCATCCCAAACCATCTCAATTTGGTTGAGGTCGGGGGATTGTGGAGGCCAGGTCATCTGATGCAGCACTCTATCACTTTCCTTCTTGGTAAAATAACCCTTACACAGCCTGGAGGTGTGTTTTGGGTCATTATCCTGTTGAAAAACAAATGACAGTCCCACTAAGCCCAAACCAGATGGGATGGCATATCACTGCAGAATGCTGTGGTAGCCATGCTGGTTAATCACAGACAGTCACCAGCAAAGCTCCCCCACACCATCACACCACCTCCTCCATGCTTTACGGTGGGAAATACACATGTGGAGATCATCTGTTCACCCACACCACGTCTCACAGACACGGCGGTTGGAACCAAAAACCTCCAATTTGGACTCCAGATCAAAGGACACATTTCCACCAGTCTAATGTCCATTGTTCATGTTAATTGGCCCATGCAAGTCTCTTCTTCTAATTGGTGTCCTTTATTAGTGGTTTCTTTGTAGCAATTCGACCATGAAGGCCTGAGACAGTTGATGTTGAGATGTGTCTGTTACTTGAACTCCGTGAAGCATTTATTTGGGCTGCAATTTCTGAGGCTGGTAACTGTAATGAACATATCCTCTGCAGCAGAGGTAACTCTGGGTCTTCCATTCCTGTGGCAGTCCTTATGAGAGCCAGTTTCATCATAGCGCTTGATGGTTTTTGCGACTGCACTTGAAGAAACTTTCAAAGTTCTTGACATTTTCCGTATTGACTGACCTTCATGTCTTAAAGTAATGATGGGCTGTCGTTTCTCTTTGCTTATTTGAGCTGTTCTTGCCATAATATGGACTTGGTCTTTTAACAAATAGGGCTATCTTCTGTATATCCCCTACCTTGTCACAACACAACTGATTGGCTCAAACGCATTAAAGAAAGAAATTCCACAAATTAACTTTAAAGAAGGCACACCTGTTAATTGAAATGCATTCCAGGTGACTACCTCATGAAGCTGGTTGAGAATGCCAAGAGTGTGCAAAGCTGTCATCAAGGCAAAGTGTGGCTACTTGAAGAATCTCAAATATAAAATATGTATATTTTTGTTGGGTTACTATACGATTCCATATGTGTTATTTCATAGTTTTGATATCTTCACTATTATTCTACAATGTAGAAAATAATCAAATGAAAGAAAAATCATTGAATGAGTACTGTACACTGTAAAATGTTTCCCTGTAAATGTGTACATTTACAGCAGGAATGCTGTAATATTTATTTTACAGTAAGGAAAATCATACTGTAAACTATATTACAGCATCACTGCTGTAAAGCAAAATTACAATATTAAACTGGCAACTGTAGTGCCAGTATAATGCTGTACATTTACAGGGAAATACAGTACTAAGCAGCATTGCAAGTTGTCTTTAGAAGACAGCTCCCTGAAATGTAATATTGTAAGAAATACAATACATGTACAAATATATATAAATATATATTTATTCAAATTCATAACATGAATTTCACATGAATTGCACTTTAACCACAAAGAACAACATTTGAAGAGAGCAACATTACAACTCCAGATATTATGGGAGAGAAAGAGACAGAGAGAGATTCAGTGATAAGAACATTGACAAATACTGGCAATCAGAATAGGTCATTCTTGAAAATACAAGATTATGTAAGAATTTTTTAAAATCTAAACAGATCAATTAAAAATAGGAAAACAACAGTTGAACAGGGAGAAATGTTTACAAAAAAACTATAACAAGAACTCCTTGCCTGCCTGTCTTTGAAAGAGAAATCGAGAGAGAAAGGGGCTGAGAGAGAAGGATGGACAGAGAGGAGCGAGCAGGGCTAGATTGGAGCCAGAGAAGCACGCTACCGCAAGCCAAAACACGCTCCGGGATGGCACAACCAGATCATTTGCTGACGCAACCAGCATTGTAGGATTTCTGAGAGAATGAAAGATGCAAACAAGTCTCGGTGGCGTGCAGATTATCACCCCAATCCTCCTTAGCTCTGATATGTCAACTAGGACAAACATGGAAATAGAAAGAATAGAAAGAGAGAGATTGCTATTATTCATTGGGTAAAAAGGCAGATGACAACTGACAAATAAAGTTTGTGTTCATCAGGTGTGTGTGTTTGTGTACTTACATGATGGAGTTTTTCCACTCGAACTCCTTCAGGTCTGCGAGAAAGCGTGTAACATGTGGGTTAATTGGCAATGGCTTTCTCTGAACGACCTTTCCGGTCTTGCGGCTCACTCCTGCTTTCGCTGTGCACTTGGTTCCTTCAGGGGTTTTTCGAACCAGGAACCTGCACAAGCCAGCATAGAATATATTAAATCAGTTGAGGCATTAAAAAAAAATATTTCATTGCAATGTAACTGACATATACTAAATGTAAGTGTTGGATCAATGAATATTCAATGCTTACCTCTGTATCAGCTCCAAGGTTGCAGAAGTGCTGAAGAGCATAGAGGGCAGCAGCAAAGTTGGACTCACTGTCCAAACCACAGACCCCTCTCCCCTCGATCGACACCATCCATTTTGAGGAACCCAATAGAGTATTTCCTGAAATACACAAAAGTAAGGGTGTTCGTGTATACTTAACTAGACATCTCTAGATAGGTACCACAATACTATATATTTCTGTTTCCCCTTAAATCAAATAAATGTATTACCAAGCATGGTCAGCCTTGGTGTGTCTGGAAAAGGAATTTGTGCCTCGACATCAACCCGAGTTGCAGTGACCTAAAATCACAAAACATACATATAGAAAATATTCTAATCATGTGTAATAGTACAGTATAAACACCATTAATCATATAAACACTATTCCTTACTTCTGCCAAGAGGAACAGAGATTTGTCCTTCTCTTTGAAGTGGGTCATCAACAAATGAATGGCAGCAGTGGCTGTTAGATCGTCATTGCCTTTGATGTAACCATCGATTTCATTCAGCAGGCACTGGATCTCTCTTCTCAACTTGGTATTTTGGCTTTTTAAAAAGTTGAAAAGGAAAGGCCACTGTTCCTGGAGGTCACTGATGCTTGGAGGAGGACAAGTGTCTCCTATCCATTGTTAATTTTATTTTAAAAAATACAAAGAAAAAACTATTTTAGGCTATGCGCTGCACTCCATACCAGCACAAGAAGACAAACAAACAGTTTACAGAAACATTTGTATATTTTTGTCATTTCCGTCCCTTTTATTGCATATGCCTCGCTCCCTCATAACATAAACCAGTTATTTTGAGGGCAAACAAATGAACTATTTACAGAATCTTTTTAACCTTGTATGTGTGTGTACACTTAGAAAAAAGGGTTCCGAAAGGGTTCTTTGGCTGTCCCCATAGGAGAACCCTTTTTGGTTCCATGTAGAACCATCTATGGAAAGGGTTCTAAATGGAACCTAGAAGAGGTCTACCTGGAACCAAAAGGGTTATACATGTACCTGGAATCAAAAATGGATCTTCAAAGGGTTCTCCTACGGGGACATCCAAATAACCATTTTAGGTTCTAGATAGCACCCCTTTTTCATAACAATTACATAAATATGTTACATTTATCAATCAAGATCTCACCTATTCAGTTGAAGGACTGAAGCAATTCCCGGAAGTATATTGGGGTTTAATGGTCTTTTATGTCCTCCGGCTGAACATATCCAAGGTTGTTAATATTCTCCACAACATTTGCCCTCAGATGCTCCGACAAAGATCTCACCGTCTCGGTCTCCATCTCAGGCAATTGTTGTTTAATTGCATCTTGAAGACCCTCCACGCCTACACTGGTTTAAGGAGAGCACACTGAGTGATGCAGGGAAACAACAGAGAAACCTGACACTTTATAAACTGGTAGTGGGTAATAATCACTCAGACTATCTGCTTTAACACACACATCATTAATCAGAGAATCAGGTATAAAATGAACCCCGAGATCGACCAGTGACACAGACTCATACACCCCACCAATTAAATGGACCTGTGATTCTGTGACCAGAATCAGTGAGATCTTTCCAAATGTGTATCCGTCATAATTTTCTCCCATTACAACAAGGCCTTAAGTGTATGTTTTTACTTTGTATACAATTTTAGACACCTCTGCAGTGCTTTGCTTTGTGCACCCTTTTGACTGTACAGCTCCCTGAATGGCATTGTTATATAATTGCTCCTCAAATTAATTCATGACACCAACACTTCAATGCTATGTGGAAACAATTGGCCGCTGCATAAGTAAGATTGGAGTAACTGGTGCCTCTCAGACAAGTTCTGGCACACTCCTTGAAGTAGGAGTACTTCTCAAACCTCCGTGTCCACAAACGAATGAGTCGCCCAAATTGCAGGATGAGGTCGGGGTAGTGAAACAAGTAGTGATGCTTTGGTGCAAGGGCACTCTACCCCACAAGCAAACTGTAGCTCGCCACATTTCTATGTTTTTTTGCATGAGTGCTTTAATATTTAGGAAACAGAAATTGCAGGATTTACACCTGTACATTACCAATAAATCTACTTCCAGCTACCAGCCAGCCTGCAATATGAAAATGACACTACCCCCAGCCACCAAATTGCATGCACACACCAAAAGAGCTATCAAGCTATACGTTACAATGCAACTCATGCCAACAACACAATCTCAACAAAAAAATATATAGACTACAAGGCTAAATAAAATAGTGTGTGCCTGATGTTTCAGATATCATTAATTTACGTAGCCTAATTAATGGTTGGATAATGATAACTTCTGAACGATTAGCAAAAGCACCAGGAAAATTCAACTCACGCGTGAAAATACCACGATCATTTCTGAATAATGGCTAGCAACCTACCCATTCAATCTGAAGAAAATTAAAATAAAAGTTAACTTTAATATCCTGCAGGGTAAAATATCAGTATGTGCATGTTGTTGCTGAATCGAGTAATTTAATGGACTAATAAGGCTAACAAAAGCATCGGGGGAATATTCCACAACACTTTTGCTAAATGGAGTTCGCCATCTCTGAGCTACAGCTAACGTTAGCAAGCACCATTCCCCTTTCATCTGAGAGCTCTCATTCCAACTACAGAATCACCCAAAATGTGTACATCCCAAGGCAAAATGTCAGTCCGTGCCTGCTGACAAACTAAAGGTGTATTCGACATAGCTAAACGTTTTGCTCCCTCCCTAGACGAACAGTATTTTTGTCCGGTGCAGCCAACGACCACCTTGCCACTAATACCATAGCGTTAGCACCATGTCATGCACCCACCGGTTAAGTAGCCTATCCAAAGAAACACACATTTGGATTTCTGCATGTTGTTAATACTAAAATGATTTGCTCTACAGCTACAATATCACTGATTATTTTACCAACTCGAAAGATCAACGCAACAGACCGACATGTCAACTTGGCTATACTGTTAGCTAACACAATCCAAACAAGCTAACGTTAGCTAGCTAACTAGTTAACTTAGTAGCTTTGTTAAGAAAACCTGCAGTAGGTATATAGAAGTATATAGTAAATGGAATTAGTACATATGTACCTAGCAGCTGCTCAAAAATATTTAAGCGACTTTTCCACGACAATGCTAAATAAAATAGCTTGAGTAGAACAGAAGGCTTATTTTCTCATGAGTCTTCCCTCACAGACCGTTTGGTGCGGAGCATCGCATTAGTGCAAATCAAGTCTGTTCTCATGGCAGGCCTGGTTGTAGATACGTTCGAATTGCGTCGGGAACATTGTTAGCATTTTAGCTTTCCCTAACCTTTACCTAATTATCCTAACCTGCTGCGAAAAGTAACTTCTGCTAGTCAAAACCGGCAGACCTGCCCTGAGAACAGCCTTGGTTTTCAACTATGAGATTTACAGCTCTCTCTCTCTCTCTCTCTCTCTCTCTCTCTCTCTCTCTCTCTCTCTCTCTCTCTCTCTCTCTCTCTCTCTCTCTCTCTCTCTCTCACACACACACACACACCACAGGCAGTTTGGAGCCGCAAACTACAGCAGTGTTCGGGTACTACTGTAAATAAATAGAGCAAGTTAGAGTAATTTTTACCGGAGGCTTACAATTACAGTTAATAACAATATTTTTCAGCATTTTACCCATAATGAAGTGCAATCTACAGCATTAATGCTGTAAAACACATTTAAGGTATTTTACTCTGCATTCTAGGAATACAGCACAATAAAAAAAGTATCATTACCGCCTACTCGGCTATTGAACTGAACCGTACCAGTTGATTGTCATTCCTTTATTGAAAATTGATCCTTGTTCACACCACAGGGCCTACCAAAGCAAGGTTTCTCAAACAACTGTGGGGCGTTTGTTTTGATGGTAAGATGCTAGCTAATCAGTATATTATATTAGTCCTATTTTCTGTTATAACATATGAAAAGGTATTATTATTTCTGTGCTTGCAGCATGTAAAGCACACTATTGTTATTGCTCGTACTTTTTCTTGTTTATTATTCTTGACATTTTTTGGTGATCTACAGTATTTCCTACAGTTTTTACACTACATACACAATTCATACACCAAACTCCTGCAGAGCAGGATGCTGATGTGACATGCTGTGACTTCTTTGGGGGGGGAGGGGGGTCTTCTACATCCTGAAATATATTTCTGGGGGGTGGTATTATTATTATTTACTAAAATCTTTATTGTTGTTATCATAACTATCAAACTTAACAACCTACTCTTTCTTAACTTACAGTACTCACTAAGGTCTGAAGAAGAGAGGTTGAAAGATCGAAAAAGGCGGCGAAAACAAAATACACTAGAGGTAGGAGGTGTCATATGATGAGTGGCATAGTCTTAAACCAATGTTTAAAGACTTAACCCCCCCCCCTCCAATATATTTCAGGATGATGTAGAAGACGTCCCCCCCAAGAAGTCACAGCATGTCACATCAGCATCCAGCTCTGCAGGATCAGGTACTGTATAGGCTATTAGTTAAAGTAAGGTGCATTCTTGTARACACATCCCTAGAGGTTCCCTTACAATACTTAATGACCACAATCTGTTATCTTTCTAGACGATACTGAAAACAAAATGCACGGCGAACTGGGAGCTGTGAACTGGGTATTTAGTCTACTGTGTAATGCTGAAGGCTTGATGCATGGCAAGATATAATAGTTGGGATGACTTGTTGAGTAGTTATAGATATCACTGAAAACCCCTTTAGTAATAGTGGCTTTTGTTTGCATGGTGGTATTGCGAAACGGGGGTGTAATTTGACTTGATCACCCAAAGAGGCACTACTCTAAATATTTATTCTTCCTTTTTCTTCAAGGAAGCAGATGTTCTTCTTAAGGACACCCGTGGTGCAAACTCCAAACATTTAAAAGCACTGTTTCACTTCCTAGTGTAATTGGGATGGACGGGGAAGACCACATTACAACCCTTAAAGAACTACGGTTGTATGATGGCCTGGATGAAGAGGAAAATATTCTCCTCAAGGAATCATTCATGTTCCAGTTACAGAGAGATGAGATGTTCTATTTGACAACAAGACAATTACTGTCTTTGCCTCTTGAGGAGCAGGAGTGAAGCCATTGTTGAGGAGTGGTCAAACCTTGTTTTGTCTGCTGTGTTAATTGTTTCAATTGTTAATTGTGTTATTTTGACGTAGAAGTCACCCGAGTCTCTGATCTCTTTACTGGAGCTAGTATAACTTAATGTACAAAGCACATTCAGCTTGTCAGTATGTCTATATGGTATAGTCTGTCTCCATTCTCATGAGGAAAGTAAATAGCATTATAAATCAGGACAGTTAGTAACTGTGTGTGTATATATATATGCTCAATTAAATATTATAATTACAAAGTTATAACATTTATCAACACAATTTTAACAGTACATGACATACATAACACGTCTGTTGTTCACTGCAACAATGTCAGTAGCTTGTCTCAAATATAGCATGAAGCAAAATGTGTTACAACACATCTGCTGGTACCACTTTATATAATATTTCTTACAATCTTCAAAAATGAAATACATCTGTATTCAACGTGTGCTTTGCGCAAAGGTGTGTGTTTGTATTCAGTGTGTGACTGTCAAACCTCAGATGGACAAAACAAAGGTGGGCGGGGTCAAACATTGAGCCCAGCCCCGAATTGCACACTGCAGTCAGGGGTACTTGGACCTGCGAGAGCTGGTCACAGAGCATGCTCAATAGACCTTTTGCACAACGTAGCAACGCCCACTTCTGCTCAACTTCTTACCCGATACATAGCTTCCTGTCCCGAGCCGATCGCGTCCTGTCAGCCTGATTGTAGCCATACTAGCCTTGAAGTCGCCATTTTATCATTATCTCAGTATATTAATATAATCATATTTCTATAGTGTTTTTATCATTCTTGTTGAAAATTCTGTTTATCTGTTCAGTTAGTGATTTTTGTAATTTGATTGTGTTGTCTTTTTTTGTCTCTTTTGATAGCAAACGTTAGCAACCAGTACCTAGCTAACGTTAGTGCTAACGACGTTAACGTTATTAGTTGATGCGGCATCTTTATTGAAAGTTTGGAAATTAAGAAGATTTCATTAAATCTTCTATTGGGCTTCGACGTCTGAATAAGGGAGCAGTACCTTTGTTATTCCAGTGGAATATTACCATGTCCAAGAGATCCTCATGTCACTGATGGGAAGCATCAACTGCATCTGGGCTGTGGCTTCCCTTCTCACAAAACCAGCAATTAATTGTGGGCCTCTTGTGAAGGCATGTGCCAAGGAGCTACTACTGCAAAGCAACTTTCCTTTTTTTTGCTGTGACCATCCACATTGTCTAACACCCTGTTGTCCATTTATTGATAATGAACACCTGTCACGGTCGTCAAAGGGAGAGAGAGAGGACCAAGGCGCAGCGTGTGAAAAATACATCTTCTCTTTATTTAGAAGAAGAAAAACTAAACAAAACAACAAATAGACGAACGTGAAGCTATAAATGACTAAGTGCAAAAACATGACACATAGACATAGACAATTACCCACAAATGCATGATGCCTATGGCTGCCTTAAATATGGCTCCCAATCAGAGACAAATGAAAGACATCTGTCTCTGATTGAGAACCACTCAGGCAACCATAGACATACCTAGAAACATACACTCAACCATAGACATACCTAGACACATTCTGTTATGCTGGTGAATGAGGACCCAAAAGCGACTTAACAGAAACAGAGTCTTTATTCCAGTCTTAAACAAAAACGATACTCCTGGATATATCTTAGGTAAATACAAAACAGGAAAACTGAAATCCTCTCGTCAGTAGAGAGGAACGACTGGAGACGCGACCACAGACTGCAGGTCGCTTCGGGAAGGCACAGGCCGTAGCTGACATAGACACCTGCTCACACGCAGCATCTGAAGAAGGCAAAAACACGACAGGGCGGAACAAGGACACAGAACACACATCAACAAGGATCCGACAAGGACAGAAGCGGAAAACAGAGGAGAAATAGGGACTCTAATCAGAGGCCAAAATAGGGAACAGGTGTGAAAGAGTAAATGAGGTAGTTAGGAGAATGAGGAACAGCTGGGAGCAGGAACGGAACGATAGAGAGAGAGAGCGAAAGAGGGAGAGAGGGAGGGGGAGAGAGAGGGATAGAAAGAGGGAAAGAACCTAATAAGACCAGCAGAGGGAAACGAATAGAAGGGAAGCACAGGGACAAGACATGATAATCAATGACAAAACATGACAGTACCCCCCACTCACCGAGCGCCTCCTGGCGCACTCGAGGAGGAACCCTGGCGGCAACGGAGGAAATCATCAATCAACGAACGGTCCAGCACGTCCCGAGATGGAACCCAACTCCTCTCCTCAGGACCGTAACCCTCCCAATCCACTAAGTACTGGTGACCACGTCCCCGAGAACGCATGTCCATGATCTTCCGTACCTTGTAAAATAGGTGCGCCCCGACAAGGACGGGGGGGGGGAGGAAGACGAACGGGGCGCGAAGAAAAGGCTTGACACAGGAGACATGGAAGACAGGGTGGACGCGACGAAGATGTCGCGGAAGAAGCAGTCGCACAGCGACAGGATTGACGACCTGAGAGACACGGAACGGACCAATGAACCGCGGAGTAACTTGCGAGAAGCTGTCGTAAGGGAAGGTTACGAGTGGAAAGCCACACTCTCTGACCGGACAATACCTAGGACTCTTAATCCTACGTTTATTGGCGGCTCTCACAGTCTGCGCCCTGTAACGGCAAAGTGCAGACCTGTCCCTCCTCCAGGTGCGCTCACAACGTTGGACAAAAGCCTGAGCGGAGGAGACGCTGGACTCGGCGAGCTGGGACGAGAACAGAGGAGGCTGGTACCCAAGACTACTCTGAAACTAAGATAGCCCAGTAGCAGACGAAGGAAGCGAGTTGTGAGCGTATTCTCCCAGGGGACTGTTCTGCCCAAGACGCAGGGTTTTCGAAAAGAAAGGCTGCGTAATATGCGACCAATCGTCTGATTGGCCCTTTCTGCTTGACCGTTAGACTGGGATGAAAACCGGAAGAGAGACTACGGAAGCACCAATCAAACGACAGAACTCCTCCAAAACTGTGACGTGAATTGCGGGCCTCTGTCTGAAACGGCGTCTAACGGGAGGCCATGAATTCTGAACACATCTCAATGATGATTTGTGCCGTCTCCTTAGCGGGAAGGAAGCTTAGCGAGGGGAATGAAATGTGCGCCTTAGAGAACCTAATCGACAACCGTAAGAATCACAGTCTTCCCGCAGACGAAGGCAGACCGGTAATAAAGTCTAAGGCGATGTGAGACCATGGTCGAGAAGGAATGGGAAGCGGTCTGAGACGACCGGCAGGAGGAGAGTTACCTGACTTAGTCTGCGCGCAGTCCGAACAAGCAGCCACGAAACGGCGCGTGTCACGCTCCTGAAGTAGGCCACCAAACCGGCTGGCGAATAGAAGCAAGCGTACCCCGAACGCCGGGGTGGCCAGCTAACTTGGCAGAGTGAGCCCACTGAAGAACAGCCAGACGAGTAGAGACAGGAACGAAAAGAAGGTTACTAGACAAGCGCGCGGCGACGCCAGTGTGAGGAGAGCTTGCTTTAACCTGTCTCTCAATTCCCCAGACAGTCAACCCGACAACAACCCCTTCAGGGAGAATCCCCTCGGGGTCGGTAGAAGCCACAGAGAACTAAAGAGACGGATAAGGCATCAGGCTTGGTGTTCTTATTTCCCGGGCGATAAAATCCAGACTCGAAACGAGCGAAAAACAACGCCCAACGAGCTTGACGTGCATTAAGTCGTTTGGCAGAACGGATGTACTCAAGGTTCTTAATGGTCAGTCCAAAACGACAAAAAGGGACGGTCGCCCCTTCCAACCACTGTCGCCATTTCGCCTAGGGCTAAGCGGATGGCGAAGCAAGTTCGCGGTTACTCCACATCATAGTTGCGTCCGATGGCGACAGCGATGAGAAAAATAAGCGCAAGGATGGACCTTATCGTCATGAATGGAAGCGCTGGGAACAGAATGGCTCCCAGCCCACCTCTGAAGCGTCAACCTCGACAAATCGAATTGTTTAGTGACCGTCAGGAGTAACAAGGATAGGAGCGGATGTAAATCGCTTCTTGAGGAGAATCAAAAGCTCCCTGGGCCGGAACCGGACCACTTAAAGCACGTCCTTGGACAGAAGTAAGAGCTATTGAAGAGGGGCAGCCGCTTGACCGAAATTACGCAATGAAACCGCCGATAGAAATTACGATAAACCGAGAAAAGCGCCTGCAACGACACGGTGATTAGGAGACGGCCAATCGCTGACAGCCTGGACCTTAGCGGGATCCATCTGAATGCCTTCAAGCGGAAATAACAGAACCGAGAAATGTTGACAGGAGGAGACAATGAAAAGGCGCACTTCTTGAAGCCTTCACGTAGAGACAATTCTCTAAAAGGCGCTGGAGTACACGTCGAACGTGCTTGAACATGAAAATCTCGAGTGAGCGGTGAAAAATCAGGATATCGTCAAAAGGTAAATGAAAAACAGAAGATGTTCAGCATGCTCCTCTCAGTACATCATTAACTAATGCCTGAAAGACAGCTGGAGCATTAGCGAGACCGACACGGCAGAACCCGGTATATTCAAAATGCCCTAAACGGAGTGGTTAGAACGCCGTTTTCCACTCGTCCCCTCTCTGAATGCGCAGGAGCATGTAAGCGTTACGAGAAGGTCCCAACTTAGTAGAACCTGGCTCCCTGCAGAATCTCGAAGGTGACGACATAAGGGGGAAGCGGATAATCGATGACTTAATAAACGTTATGTCATTCAGCCCTCGATAATCCACGCAGGGTCGCAGAGTACCGCTCCTTACTTTTTAACAAAAAAAAAACCCCCGTCCGGCGGAGAGGAAGAAGGCACCAACGTACCAGGCGCGAGAGAAAGCAGATAATCCCTCGAGAGCCTTACGTTCGGGAGCCGACAGAGAGTATAGTCTACGACGCGAGAGGGTCCCCCGGAAGGAGAATCAATACAACAAATCATACGACCGGTGAGGAGGAAAGGAGTTGGCTCTGGACCGACTGAAGAACGTGCGCAGATCATGAATTCCTCCGCACTCACTGTCAAATCACCAGGTTTCCTCCGAGAAGAGGGACAGAAGAAACAGGAGGGATAGCAGAACATTAAACACTTCACATGACCAAGAAACGTTCCAGGATAGGATAGAATTACTAGACCAATTAATAGAAGGATTATGAACATACCTTAGCCAGGATGACCCACAAACAGGTGTAAAAGTGAACGAAAAATAAAAAAGGAAATAGTCTCACTGTGGTTACCAGATACTGTGAGGGTTAAAGGTAGTGTCTCACATCTGATACTGGGGAAAGACTACCATCTAAGGCGAACATGGGCGTGGGCTTCCCTAACTGTCTGAGAGGATGTCATGTTTCCGAGCCCATGCTTCGTCATAAAACAACCCTTCAGCCCCAGAGTCTATCAAGGCACTGCAGGAAGCAGCCGAACCAGACCAGCGTAGATGGACCGAAAGGTAGTACGGATCTGTGGAGAGACCCTGAGTAGTAGCGCTCAACCAGTAGCCCTCCGCTTATGATGAGCTCTGCTTTTACCTGGACATGAAATAACAAAATGTTCCAGCAGAACCGCAATAGAGGAAAAGGCGGTGTGATTCTCCGTTCCCATCTCCTTTTAGTCCGAGATGCGAATACCTCCAGCTGCATGGGCTAGTCTCTGAGCCGGTGGGAGGAGAATGGGTTGAGAGCGGAGAGGGGACACCGTTAACGTGCGAGCTCTCCTCCACGAGCTCGGGTGACGAAGATCTACCCGTCGTTCTATGCGGATGGCGAGTGCAATCAAAGAGGTGCCACGCTGGAGGAACCTCCCGGGAAGAATCTCATCTTTATAACCTCAGCGTGGAGTCCCTCCAGAAAAAACGAGCGAGCAACGCCGGCTCGTTCCAGTCACTGGAGGCAGCAAGAGTGCGAAACTCTATAGAGTAATCCGTGTATTGGATCGATCAACCTCGACATAGGGAGCTAGGCCTGGGGGGGGAAAGGCCTCCTTCCCAAAAAATGACGATCAAAAACCCGTATCATCTCCCTTTAAAGTTCTGATAATCGTTAGTAACACTCAGCCCTTGCCTCCCAGATAGCTGTGCCCACTCCCGAGCCCGACCAGTAAGGAGTGATATGACGTAGGCGATCCGAGCTCTCTCTCTTGAGTATGTGTTGGGCTGGAGAGAGAACACAATATCACACTGGGTGAGAAAGGAGCGGCACTCAGTGGGCTGCCCAGAGTAACATGGTGGGTTATTAACCTAGGTTCCGGAGACTCGGAAGACCAGGAAGTAGCTGGTGGCACGAGACGAAGACTCTGAAACTGTCCTGAGAGGTCGGAGACCTGAGCGGCCAGGGTCTCAACGGCATGACGAGCAGCAGACAATTCCTGCTCGTGTCTGCCGAGCATTGCTCCCTGGATCTCGACGGCAGGTGTGCGAGAATCCGTAGTCGCTGGGTCCATTCTTGGTCGGATCCTCTTGTTATGCTGGTGAATGAGGACCCAAAAGCGACTTAACAGAAACAGAGTCTTTATTCCAGTCTTAAACAAAAACGATACTCCTGGATATATCTTAGGTAAATACAAACAGGAAAACTGAAATCCTCTCGTCAGTAGAGAGGAACGACTGGAGACGCGACCACAGACTGCAGGTCGCTTCGGGAAGGCACAGGCCGTAGCTGACATAGACACCTGCTCACACGCAGCATCTGAAGAAGGCAAAAACGACGACAGGGCGGAACAAGGACACAGAACAGCAAACATCAAACAAGGATCCGACAAGGACAGAAGCGGAAAACAGAGGGAGAAATAGGGACTCTAATCAGAGGGCAAAATAGGGGACAGGTGTGAAAGAGTAAATGAGGTAGTTAGGAGAATGAGGAACAGCTGGGAGCAGGAACGGAACGATAGAGAGAGAGAGCGAAAGAGGGAGAGAGGGAGGGGGAGAGAGAGGGATAGAAAGAGGGAAAGAACCTAATAAGACCAGCAGAGGGAAACGAATAGAAGGGAAGCACAGGGACAAGACATGATAATCAATGACAAAACATGACACATTCACTCAACACAAACCCATACACTAAACCCAACACCCCCTTTACCATATAACCACCCAAAACACAAACATTCCCCATGTCACACCCTGACCTAACTAAAATAATAAAGAAAACAAAGAATACTAAGGCCAGGGCGTGACAACACCTCTGCTTATACTCCAAACAAAATGTTATAAAGAGTTTTTATTTACAGTGACAAGAGAACAGAAAAATGTAACTGAATTATTTTTAATTAATTAATTGCACATACAGATTTGTTGGTTTGTTTCTCTTTCATTAATTGAAAGATAAAGGAGCCTGTCCCTTGTTATTTAGTCTTTCCTGCCTCAGAACTTTTGCATGTACACATAAGTAGTACCAGTAACCCTTCTCTCTAATTAGTGAGAACACCACTGGGTCTCTATGTATTCTCTCACCTGAAGAGACTATGTGAAGCTGGTCTTCTTCACTGAGCATAAATGTGCAGCCTTGAAAGTTGCTCTCCAGTCTGTAGCCATCCAGGGGCAGTGAAGGGAATGGTGGTGTCTCCTTATGGTGAACTATGTGTCACGTTGTGATTGGAGGCTGCTGGTAAGACAGGAGGCTCCCCTCCTATACCTTTCCAAAGTGGGAGTCGACTAAAAGCTTTTCAGCAGACATCCCCATGCTGCAGATCAATGGCTTGGATAGAGGGACAAAGTTATTGTATGCCTCTTCTATCTGGAGAACAGAGGTCAGGGAGCATTCCAAGAATGGCGCTGTAGAGTGTACTTCTGCATAGCAGCCGCTGTGGTTAGCCAATCTAAACAATGTACTTGAAACCACCTGAAATTAAATAATTTTATATAGTCAAAGCGTAATAGGATATGACCAGCTACTACCTACTATACTGGCCATTAGGGAATACTCACCTAATCCCTCCTTCTGCCATGCGATTTTTGGTGGGCTTGGTGATGGTCATTTTGCCTATGGGCCCAGGTTGCTGACCCTGTAAAAGACAGTACAAGGGCACAATTCTAAATCTAATCATGAGACAATTTAAGTTTTCATTAAATAATTTATTAGCAATATGATGTGATTATAACCATATGATGTTGGTATGTGGTACTGCTATTAAAACATACCATAGTCCTTGGCTTATGCCACTGCTGCTTGGCCTCTGTGCAGCTGTGCACATGTGGGACGACTGGTGTTCCCATCTTGGAATAATATGCAGACTGGAATAGTAATGCAACTATGTGGTTGCATAATACAGTGCCAGCAACACATGAACAGTGATGTGGTGTCATTGTTACTGGCTCAGAGGGCTTCAGTACAACCTACGTGGGGATATAAAAATAAAATGATTAGACTATAAAATCACAACATGTGTCACGACCAGCAAACAGAAGTGACTGGCGCAACATGCAACAGCCACTAAATTCATTACAGCAATACAGATTTAAACTTTTCTATTAAAGGTATATGTCCTTGTTTAAATTTAATATAATGCGTCCAACATAACAGAGCTTACATAAACAGCAAGGAAGACAACTTAACAATTACTACACTAAGAACAGTTTCATAGACATGGGTTAAGCCTAGTCCTAGACTATGCAATGCCTCTTAATGCAGATCTCCATTGACAGGATGTCACGTTCGTCGTAACATTGAAGAGAGGAGGACCAAGGCGCAGCGTGAAATGAATACATATTTAATAAACGAAGACGAAGAACACTTGACAAACTATACAAAACAACAAACGAACGTGAAGCTATATAACAAATAGTGCTGACACTAAACACTACACATAGACAATCACCCACGAACTACCTAATGAATATGGCTGCCTAAATATGGTTCCCAATCAGAGACAACGATAGACAGCTGTCTCTAATTGAGAACCAATCTAGGCAACCATAGACATACATACACCTAGACTGAACACTGCCCCATAAACATACAAAAAAAACCTAGACAATACAAGAACACATACATCCCCCTATCTACACCCTGACCTAACAAAAATAATAAAGAAAACAAAGATAACTAAAGCCAGGTGTGACAGTACCCCCCCCCCAAAGGTGCGGACGCCGGCCGCAAAACCTGACACAGAAGGAGGGTCCGGGTGGCCTTCTCACGTGGCGGCTCGGTGCGGGACAGTGGACCCCACCCCACCATAGTCAATCCCCGCATTCGTGGCCTCCGCTTAACGGCGACCTCCAAATTTACCCCACTGGGACTGATGGGCGCCCTGACGAGGGGCAGCTTCGGACTGAGTGGCAGCTCCGGATGACGCAGCTCCGGACTGAGGGGCAGATGCGGACTGAGGAGCAGCTCCGGACTGAGGGGCGTCCCGGACCTGAGGGCAGCTCCTGACTGAGGGGCAGCCCGGACTGCGGGCGGCTCGCCGCAGCTCCTGACTGCGGGCGGCTGGGGGCGCTGCAGCTCACTGACTGGCGGGCGGCTCTGGCAGCTCCTGACTGGCGGGCGGCTCTGGCAGCTCCTGACTGGCGGGCGGCTCTGGCAGCTCCTGACTGGCGGGCGGCTCTGGCAGTGGTCCCCAAATAATTGATACCCAAAAATGAATAATACCAAATGGTATTTTAACAAACACTTATTGTACTGTACAATGGTTATATCCAGTTACTCAGAAAATTAGATGTATTACTGTCATAAGGCAGATTATGTCAGCATTTATTTTTAACCACAAACAAATCCATGTCTATGTTAAACTCCCTGATACTTTATTTTGTAGATGTTTAAACAATTTGAGAGTAAAGGTGAAAGGGACACCTGTATAAAAAATAATTCATCCTTATCTTGTGCATTTGCGTGACCCTCTGTTTTTTCCAATGTGCCTTTTTACATACCACTATCAAAATATATATGTTGCTCATATCATATTCACATTTCCATCATAAACTACCTGGCAGTTTAGGGTTATGTTTTTTAAAAGTAATAAAGTACACTGTGTGTATTAAACTCTAACATATCATATCTACACTATATTCAAATGTTCTAATTTCATCATGACAATATGCAGTATAAGTATGGATTGTGTCCAGTTAATGGGGTGGCAGGTAGCCTAGTGGTATTCCGTAGGGCCAGTAAACGAAAGGTTGCTGGATTGAATCCCTGAGCTGACAAAGTGAAAATCTGTCGTTCTGCCCCTGATCAAGGCAGTTAACCCACTGTTCCCCGGTAGGCTGTCATTGTAAATAAGAATTTGTTCTTAACTGACTTTTCTATTTAAATAAAGGTAAACTATGTTTTTTAAATATCAATTAGGTCCTCTTCTCTATACCTCCCTGTGTATTTAGTTGGTAAATTCAGGTCAGGATGATCTGCTGACTGTCCATTGCCTTAGTCCATTCAGTGACATAGCTACAATAGATCTCATTAACTTGAAAATAATGTTTTATCTGAAGTAGTGTTGAAATACTGTAAATCTGATCATCTATTGAGGTTGTGCAGTGGTTTGCTAGCCAAGGTTTGAGGGAAACTCCTGGGAGACATTGTGACCTAAAATTTCCACTGTGTTGTTCAATCATGTCAGTCATGTCATGTCATGTGAATTAATCAATTGGATATTGATGAATTTTGGATATTGATTAATTTTAAATAAATTATGTAGAATGTTTCCATTTTAAAATATTAGTTAGTTTGGTTGTAAAGTAGTTCTTTGAATGTCATTAATATATTAATATATTTGTCTACTGCAGGAATCAGCTAACTGAAAAATATGTACTCCTTTTGGATATAGACAGTTGACCATAGTTAAAGTTGACCTCAAAGTACAGTAGGTCTACATTATTTGACCTCTTGGATGCAACATTATCACTCCAGTCCACTACGTGGTGGTAGAACCGTGATGTTGCACACGTCCCACAAATTAAGAAAACAAACCAGGATTTAGAACCACTCTCACATTAACAACAATGGAGTCAAACATATATGTGGTTCCTCAAAATATGTTTACTTGCCATTTGTGCAGTTTATCTACACCATTCACATACTCAAACAGAAGCCACCCAATACCAGGGCTATTGTGTGAGTAAAGTGTTGATAACCCTAGCGTCGTAGCGAAGTTTGAACTCAAGATTTGCTCATGCTTACTGGCTAACGTGGAATGCAATGCAGTTGGTCCCTGGCTAGTGGAGTCTCTAGTGGCCCCAGCTAACTTCTAGTGTTGTCTATTACTATGTTAACTGTCAACTGAGGTGTTATTAAGTAAACCTTTCAGAAGGTTGTAGCTCTTGCATTTACAAATCGTGTTTTTGTTTCTTTCTATCAGCTTGTTGGAAGAGTGTTTTGTGACAAATGATCCTATCAGTACGGAACGAGAGAGGTTCCTTATCCTGGGATCCAACTGCAGTTTGTGCCACATCACAGTTTGTATTAGAACGGTACGTTGTTTGCTTATATTGATGAAAATAATGAGCATGAAATGGCTGACATCTGTTGTCTCATCTTACTATGTATGATGTCAATGTCATAACCTAGAAAGGAATATCCAGTTATTTTCTTTTGGCTTAGTCACCCTTACGGAAAGAAATACATTTAAATATTTTTAACATAACGTCAAATGTATTTCAAATACATGTAGATACATTTGAAATGTTGCTTCTTTGCTAAAAGGCATGTAAGGCCTTAAGATTTATTTCAGAGATACATGTACATACACTATATATACAAAAGTATGTGGACACCCCTTCAAATCAGTGGATTTGTCTATTTCAGCCACACCCGTTGCTGTCAGGTGTATAAAATCAAGCACACCTCCATAGACAAACATTGGCAGTAGAATGGCCTTACTGGAGAGCTCAGTGACTTTCAACGTGGCAACATCATAGGATGCCACCTTTCCAACAAGTCAGTTTGTCAAATTTCTATCCTGCTAGAGCTGCCCCGGTCAACTGTAAGTGTTGTTATTGTGAAGTGGAAACTAGGAGCAACAACGGCTCAGCCTCAAAGTGGTAAGTCACACAAGCACACATAACTGGACCGCTGAAGCGCGTTGCACATAAAAATCATCTGTCCTCGATTGCAACACTCACTACTAAGTTCCAAACTGCCTCTGGAAGCAACGTCAGCACAAGAACTGTTCGTCGGGAGCTTCATGAAATGGGTTTCCATGGCTGAGCAGCCGCACACAAGCCTAAGATCACCATGCGCAATGCCAAGTGTCTGCTGGAGTGGTGTAAAGCCTGCCGCCATTGGACTCTGGAGCAGTGGAAACACGTTCTCCGGAGTGATGAATCACTATCTGTAAGTCCAACAGATGAATCTGGGTTTGGTGGATGCCAGGAGAACACTACCTGTCCAAATGCATAGTGCCAACTGTAAAGTTTGGTAGAGGAGGAATAATGGTCTGGGGCTGTTGTTCATTGTTTGGGCTAGGCCCATTAGTTCCAGTGAAGGTAAATCTTTATTTATTTTTTACCCCTTTTTCTCCCCTATTTCATGGTATACAATTGGTAGTTACAGTCTTGTCTCATCACTACAACTCCCGTACAGACTTGGGAGAGTCGAAGGTCGAGGGCCATGCGTCCCCCGAAACACGACCCAACCAAGCTGCACTGCTTCTTGACACAATGCCCGCTTAACCCGGAAGCCAGCCACACCAATGTGTCGGAGGAAACACCGTACGACCGTGTCAGCGTGCATGCGCCCGGCCCGCCACAGGAGTCGCTAGAGCGTAATGGGACAAGTACATCCCTGCCGGCCAAACCCTCCCCTAACCCGGACGACGCTGGGCCAATTGTGCGCTGCCCCATGGGTCTCCTGGTCGTGGCCGGCTGCGACAGAGCCTGGACTCGAACCAGGTTCTCTAGTGAAGTTTGGTGGTCAGGGCTCTATGAAGGCCCTTTCCTTTTTCAGCATGACAATGCCCATGTGCATAAAGCAAGGTTCATACAGAAATGGTTTGTCGAGATCCAAGTGGAAGAACTTGACTAGCCTGCATAGAGCCCTGACCTCCACCCCATCGAACACATTTGGGATGAATTGGAACGTTGACTGTGAGCCAGGCCTAATCTCCCAACATCAGTGCCCAACCTCACTTATGCTCTTGTGGCTGAATGGAAGCAAGTCCCTGCAGCAATGTTCTAACATCTAGTGGAATGCCTTCCCTGAAGAGTGGAGGCTGTTATAGCAGCAAAGGCTGGATCAACTCCATATTAATGCCCATGATTTTGGAATGAGATGTTCGACGAGCAGGTGTCCACATACTTTTGGTCATGTAGTGTACATTTGCATCTTTGCTCAAATGCATGTAATGCTCTGACAATATTGCAGAAATGCATGGCTATGACATCTAGTCTACACCCACCAAGCCAAAACTTTGGCAGTGATATAATTTAAATTGTGATGGTGAGTAAAATCAAACTTTAAAAAAAAGTTTTAACATTCTGTTATAAAGAGCATTTAAAAATACAGTGGGGCAAAAAAGTATTTAGTCAGCCACCAACTGTGCAAGTTCTCCCACTTAAAAAGATGAGAGAGGCACACATAGGTACACTTCAACTATGACAGACAAAATGAGAATTTTTTTTCCAGAAAATCACATTGTAGGATTTTTAAGGAATTTATTTGCAAATTATGGTGGAAAATAAGTATATGGTTCTCAATCAGAGGCAGGTGTTTTACGTTGTCTCTGATTGGGAACCATATTTAGGTAGGCTGTGTTCACTGTTTGTTTGTGGGTGATTGTTCCTGTTCATCCATTCATGTTTTATATGTTCTCAAGTTCAGGACTGTAGCGTCGTTGGTTTCGTTCTGTTTATTGTTTTTTTTCGTGTTTAAAAGCATTCAAATAAATATGGATACATACCACGCTGCGTTTTGGTCCGATCCTTGCTCCTCCTCAGACGAGGAGGATTACGACGTTCGTTACAGAATCACCCACCAAACCAGGACCAAGCAGCGTGGTAAAAAGCAGCAGCAGCGATGTCAAGACTCCTGGACGTGGGAGGAAATCCTAGACGGGAGAGGACCCTGGGCACAMCCAGGGGAATATCGCCGCACCAAGGCAGAGCTAGAGGCAGCGAAAGCAGAGAGGCGGCATTTTGAGGAGCTAGCTCGGCAGCAGAATGAGGATCTGGGTTACACTACCTGGGAGGAAATAGACAGGTGGTCGGTCGACCCAGGGAGAGTGCCGGAGCCCGCCTGGGATTCTATGGAGCAATGTGCGGAGGGATACCGGCGAATGGAGGTAGCGTGGCGACACGGTGGGAAGCCCGAGAGACAGCCCAAAAAAAGTATTGGGGGGGGGGGGCACTTGGAGCAGTCGGCGAAGTTGAGGGGTCAGTCTGAGATTGTCGAGGAGTTATTGGACAGATTGGAGGAGAGTGAACAAAGGGGAGATTATTGACGAGGAGTTGTTGACGGAATTGGAGGAGAGTGAAGAGCGAGAGCTGTTGGTTTGGCAGAGTATGCATGGCATTCGCCCTGAGGAGCGTGTTAGCTGTCCGATGCCACCTGTGTCAGTTCCTCCTATTCAGCCTGAAACTTGTGTTAAAGTTCCGGAAGATTTGATGCCGGCTATACACACCAGGTCTCCAGTACACCTTCACAACCCGGTGTGTCCTGTTCCTGCTTCTTGCACTCATCCTGAGGTGCGTGTTCTCGGCCCAGTACCACCAGTGCCAACACCACGCACCAAGCCTCCTGTGCGTCTCCAGAGCCCTGTGCGCCCTGTTGCTGCTCCCCGCACTAGCCCTGTGGTGCGTGTCTCCAGCCCGGTACCACCAGTTCCGGCACCATGCACCAGGCCTACTGTGCGCCTCAGCAGGTCAGAGTCGGCCGCCTGCCCAGCGCCGTCTGAGCTGCCTGTCTGCCCAGCGCCATCTGCGCTGTCCGCCTGCCCAGCGCCGTCTGAGCTACCCGTCTGCCCAGCGCCGCCTGCGCTGCCCGTCTGCCAAGCGCCATCTGAGCTGTCCGTCTGCCCAGCGCCGCCTGCGCTGCCCGTCTGCCCAGCGCCGTCTGAGCCGACCCGTCTGTCCGGAGCCGTCAGAGCCGCCCGCCAGTCAGGAGCCGCCAGAGCCGCCCGCCAGTCAGTAGCCGCCAGAGCCGCCCGCCAGTCAGGAGCCGCCAGAGCTGCCGGAGTCGTCAGTCAGCCAGGACCTGCCGGAGTCGTCGGTCAGCCAGGACCTGCCGGAGTCGTCGGTCAGCCAGGACCTCCCGGAGTCGTCGGTCAGCCAGGACCTGCCGGAGTCGCCAGTCAGCCAGGACCTGCCGGAGTCGTCAGTCAGCCAGGACCTGCCGGAGTCGTCAATCAGCCAGGACCTGCCGGAGCCGCCCGCCAGTCAGGAGCTGCCGGAGCCGCTCGCCAGTCATGAGCTGCCCTCCAGTCATGAGCTACCTTCCAGTCATGAGCTGCCTTCCAGTCATGAGCTGCCCTACAGTCATGAGCTGCCCTCCAGTCATGAGCTGCCCTCCAGTCATGAGCTGCCCTCCAGTCATGAGCTGCACTCCAGTCATGAGCTGCCATTCAGTCATGAGCTGCCATTCAGTCCGGAGCTGCCATCAGTCGGAGCTGCCATTCAGTCCGGAGCTGCCCATCAGTCCGGAGCTGCCCCTCAGTCCGGAGCTGCCCCTCAGTCCGGAGCTGCCCTCAGTCCGGAGCTGCCCGCTCAGTTCCGGAGCTGCCCTCTGTCCAGAGGCGCCCATCAGTACAGTGGGTTATTTTGGTGGGGTGTCATTAGGAGGAGGCCACGGAAGCGGGATTACCGATGGTGGAGTGGGGCCACGTCCAGGCCCAGAGCCGCCACCGTGGAGAGACGCCCACCCAGACACTCCCCTATAGGTTCAGGGTTTGGGGGGGGGGGGGGGGGGTACTGTCACGTTCCTGACCTTATTTCCTTTGTTTAGTCTTTGTTTAGTTGGTCAGGACGTGAGCTGGGTGGGTGTAGTCTATGTTATGTGTCTCATTGGTTTAGGTGTGTCTGATTTGCCTGCTATGGTTCTCAATCAGAGGCAGGTGTTTCGTTGTCTCTGATTGGGAACCATATTTAGGTAGGCTGTGTTCACTGTTTGTTTGTGGGTGATTGTTCCTGTTCTTCCGTTCATGTTTTATATGTTCCTCAAGTTCAGGACTGTAGCGTCGTTGGTTTCGTTCTGTTTATTGTTTTTGTTCGTGTAAAATAAGTTTCAAATAAATATGGATACAATCCACGCTGCGATTTGGTCCTCCTCTCTTCCACCCAACGACGAGAGTCGTTACACATATGTGTTTATTCATGGGTTTGATGTCTTCACTATTATTCTACAATGTAGAAAATAGTAAAAAAAAAAAATAATAATAATAATGAGTAGGTGTCCAAACCTTTGACTGTACTGTGTACAGTCGTGCCAAAAGTTTTGAGAATGACTCAAATATACATTTTCACAAAGTCTGCTGCCTCAGTTTGTATGATGGCAATTTGCATATACTCCAGAATGTTATGAAGAGTGATCAGATGAATTTGCAATTAATGAAAATCCTCTCTTGCCATGCAAATGAACTGAATCCCCCAAAAACATTTCCACTGCATTCAGCCCTGCACAAAAGGCCCAGCTGACATCATGTCAGTGACTCTCTCGTTAACACAGGTGTGAGTTTTGACGAGGACAAGGCTGGAGATCATGCTGTCATGCTGATTGAGTTCGAATACACAGACTGGAAGCTTCAAAAGGAGGGTGGTGCTTGGAATCATTGAATCATTGGAATCATTGTCAATCATGGTTACCTGCAAGGAAACACTGTGCCGTCATCATTGCTTTGCACAAAAAGGGCTTTACAGGCAAGGAAATTGCTACCAGTAAGATTGCACCTAAATCAACTTATCGGATCATCGAGAACTTCAAGGAGAGCGGTTTCAATTGTTGTGAAGAAGGCTTTAGGGCGCCCAAGAAAGTCCAGCAAGCGCCAGGACCGTCTCCTAAAGTTGATCTCAGCTGCGGGATCGGGCACCACCAGTACAGAGCTTGCTCATGAATGGCAGCAGGCAGGTGTGAGTGCATCTGCACGCACAGGGAGGCGAAGACTTTTGGAGGATGGCCTGGTGTCAAGAAGGGCAGCAAAGAAGCCACTTCTCTCCAGGAAAAACATCAGGGACAGACTGATATTCTGCAAAAGTACAGGGATTGGACTGCTGAGGCCTGGGGTAAAGTGATTTTGTCTGATGAATCCCTTTCCGATTGTTTGGGCATCCGGAAAAAAGCTTGTCCGGAGAAGAAAGGTGAGCGCTTACCATCAGTCCTGTGTCATGCCAACAGTAAAGCATCCTGAGACCATTCATGTGTGGGGTTGCTTCTCAGCCAAGGGAGTGGGCTCACTCAAAATTTTGCCTAAGAACACAGCCATGAATAAAGAATGGTACCAACACATCCTCCGAGAGCAACTTCTCCCAACCATCCAGGAAAAGTTTGGTSACGAACAATGCCTTTTCCAGTATGATGGAGCACCTTGCCATAAGCCAAAAGTGATAACTAAGTGGCTTGGGGAACAAAACATCGATATTTTGGGTCCATAGCCAGGAAACTCCCCAGACCTTAATCTCATTGAGAACTTGTGGTCAATCCTCACGAGGCGGGTGGACAAACAAAACCCCATAAATTCTGACAAACTCCAAGCATTGATTATGCAAGAATCGGCTGCCATCTGTCAGGATGTGGCCCAGAAGTTAATTGACAGCATGCCAGGGCGGATTGCAGAGGTCTTGAAAAATAAGGGTCAACACTGCAAGTATTGACTCTTTGCATCAACTTCATGTAATTGTCAATAAAAGCCTTTGACACTTATGAAATGCTTGTAATTATACTTCGGTATTCCATAGTAACATCTGACAAAAATATCTAAAGACTCTGAAGCAGCAAACTTTGTGGAAATTAATATTTGTGTCATTCTCAAAACTTTTGGCCACGACTGTATATTCCTGCCCCTGTGTTAACATCCCATCTTTTTCGGTATCCCTTCTGGTATAAACATGGAAACAATGTGCGATGTGCTACTACTTCTCTTCTACTACTTGCTATTCTATCTGCAAGCTTCCTTTTTTGTGCTTTTGTTTTCTCTCTGTCCAGTTTTGAGGAGCATCTGTGCGAGCTGGTGAGACAATATGAGCACCTCTACAAACCTTCAATGCGGTTGTATTCGGACAAGCGCGCAAAAGACATCAGCTGGAGGGAGATATCACGAAATTTGAACACCGATATCAAAAAAACGTCGAAAAAGATTCGGGACCAGTATGTTATCAATCTGAAAAGGGTGAAGGAGATGAGAAGTGGGACTGCCGCCGGTGTGAGTCCCACCTATTGTGCGACAACTTGATTGGCTTTGTGTTTACGTAAAACTTCAGACAGACACCAATATGCCGTTGCAGCAGACCACGGTGGACTGACCCAACCCGCCTGCTGCTTACCCTGGGTCCTGCAGTAGGCTCCTTTCCCCCTCTGGAGCCTAGCAGGCTAGGCTATGGGTCGTAAACTGGCCCTCGCCAAACCGATTGGTTGTTAAGGGACAAGGTTTCCAGGGGCCTTACCACACCATGGGGTCAGCCAATCAGACAGTCATCTTGTGTTCCAGATCCTGAATTCCTGCCTCACACTCTTAGTCTCCTTCAAACAGTCACAGAGAGAGCAGCAAGCTCATCTCTGTCCTGTACAAGAACAGCTGAACTCATATCTCTGAACTTGGGATGATGTGTGTGCATGAAGTGAGTTGTGACATTTTGCAGATTGTTCTTTGTAGTTATTTTTTTATTTAACTAGGCATGTGAGTTAACTCACTGTTCCTAGGCCGTCATTGTAAATACAAATTTGTTAACTGCCTTGTTCAGGGGCAGTACGACAGATGTTTACCTTGTCAGCTCAGGGATTCGATCTTGCAACCTTTCGGTTACTGGCCCAACACTCTAACCACTAGGCTACCTGCCGGCCCAACGCTCTAACCACTAGGCTACCTGCTGCCCCAAAGTAGTTAGTTGTTACTATTGTTGTGTACTGCCTTTGTGTGTAGTTGTATTGTAATGCAGGTAGCATATAGAGTGCATTTGGTAAGTATTCAGACCCCACATTTTGTTCATTTACAGCCTTATTCTAAAATGGATGAAATATGTTTTTTCCTCATCAATCTTGACACAATACCCTATAATGATGAAGTGAAAACAGGTTTTTAAACATTTTAGCAAATGTATTAAAAATAAAAAACAGATACCTTATTTATATAAGTATTCAGACCATTTGCTATGAGACTCTATGAAATTGAGTTCAGGTGCGTCCTGTTTCCATTGATCATCCTTGAGATTTACATTTACATTTTAGTCATTTAGCAGACGCTCTTATCCAGAGCGACTTACAGTAGAGTGCATACATTTTATTACATTTTTACATACTGAGACAAGGATATCCCTACCGGCCAAGAGCAGACGCTCTTATCCAGAGCGACTTACAGTAGAGTGCATACATTTTATTAAATTTTTACATACTGAGACAAGGATATCCCTACCGGCCAAACCCTCCAAACCCTCCCTAACCCGGACGACGCTATGCCAATTGTGCGTCGCCCCACGGATCTCCCGGTTGCGGCCGGCTGCGACAGAGCCTGGGCGCGAACCCAGAGACTCTGGTGGCGCAGCTAGCACTGCGATGCAGTGCCCTAGACCACTGTGCCACCCGGGAGTACGGGTGGCGTTTCTACAACTTGATTGGAGTCCAAGTGATTGAACATGATTTGGAAAGGCTCTCCCCTGCTTATATAAGGTCCCACAGTTGACAGTGTCAGAGCAGAAAGCAAGCCATGAGGTTGAAGGAATTGTCCACAGAGCTCCGAGACAGGATTGTGTCGAGGCACAAATCTGGGGAAGGGTACCAAAACATTTCTGCAGCATTGAAGGTCCGCAACACAGTGGCCTCCATCATTCTTAAATGGAAGAAGTTTGGAACCCCCAAGACTTTCTAGAGCTGAGCAATCAGGGGAGAAGGACCTTGGTCAGGGAGGTGACCAAGAACCCGATGGTCACTGACAGAGCTCCAAAGTTCCTCTGTGGAGATGGGAGAACCATCCAGAAAGACAACCATATCTGCAGCACTCCACCAATCAGGCCTTTCTGATACAGTGCCCAGACGGAAGCCACTCCTCAGTAAGAGGTACATGACAGCCCACTCGGAGTTTGCCAAAAGGCACCTAAAGGATTCTGACCATGTGAGAAACAAGATTCTCTGGTCTGATGAAACCAAGATTGAAATATTTGGCCTGAGTGCCAAGTGTCACACGTGGAGGAAACCTGGCACCATCCCTACAGTGAAGCATGGTGGTGGTAGCATCATGCTGTGGGGATGTTTTTCAGTGGCAGGGAATGGTAGACTAGTCGGGATCGAGGGAATGATTAATGGAGCAAAATTTAAAGATCCTTGATGAAAACCTGCTCAGGACCTCAGACTGGGAATGTCTTGGAGTGGCCTAGCCAGAACACGGACTTGAACTCAATCAAACATCTCTGGAGAGACCTGAAAATAGCTGTGCAGCAACACTCCCTGTTATGTTCTGTTAATTACTGATGTCCCCTTTAAGAATGGAGCACTCTTGGTCATGCGCAGTGTTGTTCTATGTTATTCTGGGACTAACTCGTTTTAGTAAATGTGAAGCTCCAGTTCATTTCCTTGTATTCGAAATCTTTCTTATTATATATGTAAGTAATAAGAGCTAAGACGCTACACCTCCCCATCCAACCTGACAGAGCTTGAGAGGATCTGCAGAGAAGAATGGGAGAAACTCCCTACTCTTGAGACTTGAGGCTTTAGTCACTGCCAAAGGTGCTTCAACAAAGTACTGAGTAAAGGGTCTGAATACTTATGTAAATAAGATATTTCTGTAAAAAACTATTTTTCTAAACTGTTTTCACTTAGTCATTATGGGGTATTGTGTGTAGATTGTTCCCCCCCCTCAATTTAATCAATTTTAGAATACGGCAGTAACGTAATTTTTTTTTAGAAAAAGTCAAGAGGTCTGAATAATTTCCGAAATGCACTGTATGTGCGCACATGTTTTCCAAACCACACTCCAACATTTGAACATTTTAATGTAGGTTGCCCTGTCTTCCGACATGTTTCTTGGTTCCAGGAAGCTGGTGTCCCCTTGTACCACCTGTCTCCACTCTCTTGGACGCAGGTCCTTAGTGGGTGTGGTGTGGTCAACAAACGTGGGGTGGATGTACTGTTTTGATGACTCTGTTTTCTGTGCCTGTGCAAAGGTAGTTGTGGAGGGCCATGCAGGCCTGCACATTTGTGGCCTGCTGGAGGTCATTTTGCAGGGCTCTGGCAGTGCTCCTCCTTGCACAAAGGCGGAGGTAGCGGTCCTGCTGCTGGGTTGTTGCCCTCCTACGGCCTCCTCCACGTCTCATGATGTACTGGCCTGTCTCCTGGTAGCGCCTCCATGCTCTGGACACTACGCTGACAGACACAGCAAACCTTCTTGCCACAGCTCGCATTGATGTGCCATCCTGGATGAGCTGCACTACCTGAGCCACTTTGTGGGTTGTAGACTCCGTCTCATGGTACCACTAGAGTCAAAGCACCGCCAGCATTCAAAATGACCAAAACATCAGCCAGGAAGCATAGGAACTGAGAAGTGGTCTGTGGTCACCATCTGCAGAACCACTCCTTTATTGGGGGTGTCTTGCTAATGCCTATAATTTCCACCTGTTGTCTATTCCATTTGCACAACAGCATGTAAAATTTATTGTCAATCAGTGTTGCTTCCTAAGTGGACAATTTGATTTCACAGAAGTGTGATTGACTTGGAGTTACATTGTGTTGTTTAAGTGTTCCTTTATTTTTTGAGCAGTGTATATTACTATAAAAATCCAACTTTCATGAAATCACACATGAAAGACAACAAATTAAAGCTACACTTGTTGTGAATCCAGCCACCATGTCTGATTTCAAGAAGGATTTACGGCGAAAGCACACCCAACGATTATGTTAGGTCAGTAGATAGCCACAGAAAACACAGCCATTTTCCAGCCAAAGAGAGGAGTAACAAAAAGCAGAAATGGAGATAAAATGAATCACTAACCTTTGATGATCTTCATCAGATGACACTTATAGGACTTCATGTTACACAATACATGTATGTTTTGTTCGGTAAAGTTCATATTATATCCAAAAATATGAGTTTAGGCGGGACGCTACTGTCTCACTTGGCAAAAAGACAGAGAAAATGCAGAGCGCCAAATTCTAATTAATTACTATGAAAATTACTATAAACCAAACTTTCATTAAATCACACATGAAAGTTACCAAATTAAAGCTACACTGGTTGTTAATCCAGCCAACATGTCAGAATTCAAATAGGCTTTTCGGCGAAAGCAAACAATGCTATTATCTGAGGATAGCACAATAGTAAACAGAGAGAAGCATAATCAACCCTGCAGGCCGCACACAAAACGCAGAAATAAAATATAATTCATGGCTTACCTTTTCTTTTTTTTTTTTTTTTTCTTTTTTTTTTTACCGTTATTTTACCAGGTAAATTGACTGAGAACACGTTCTCATTTGCAGCAACGACCTGGGGAATAGTTACAGGGGAGAGGAGGGGATGAATGAGCCAATTGTAAACTGGGGATTATTAGGTGACTGGATGGTTGAGGGCCAGATTGGGAATTTAGCCAGGACACCGGGGTTAACACCCCTACTCTTACGATAAGTGCCATGGGATCTTTAATGACCTCAGAGAGCAGGACACCCGTTTAACGTCCCATCCGAAAGACGGCACCCTACACAAGCAGTTCCCCATCACTGCCCTGGGGCATTGGGATCTTTGTTTAGACCAGAGGAAAGAGTGCCTCCTACTGGCCCTCCAACACCACTTCCAGCAGCACCTGGTCTCCCATCCAGGGACTGACCAGGACCAACCCTGCTTAGCTTCAGAAGCAAGCCAGCAGTGGTATGCAGGGTGGTATGCTGCTGAACCTTTGACGAGCTTCTGTTGTTGGCACTCTAATATGTCCCATAAACATCACAAATGGTCCTTTTGTTCGATTAATTCCGTCGATATATATCCAAAATGTCCATTTATTTGGTGCTTTTGATCCAGAAAAACACCGCTTCCAAATTGCTCAAACGTGACTACAAAATATCTCAAAGGATACCTGTAAACTTTGCCAAGAAATTTCAAACTACTTTTTAATACAACGTTAGGTATTTTTTAACGATAATAATCGATCAAATTGAAGACGGGATGATCTGTGTTCAATACAGGATTAAAACAAACTGTAGCATGCGTTCTGTTCATGCGCCTCTCACAAACAGGACACTTCGAGTGACACTCGTTCAAAATGGCCGTACTTCTTCATTACACAAAGGAATAACCTCAACCAATTTCTCAAGACGGTTGACATCCAGTGGAAGCGGTAGGAATCGCAAGCAAGTCGATTAGAAATCTGTTTTCCCAATGAAAACCCATTGAAAAGAGAATGACCTAAAAAAAAAACCATCTGAATGGTTTGTCCTCGAGGTTTCGTCTGCTAAATAAGTTATGTTATACTCGCAGACATGATTCAAACAGTTTTAGAAACTCCAGAGTGTTTTCTATCCAAATCTACTAACAATATGCATATCTTATCTTCTGGGGATGAGTAGCTGGCAGTTTAATTTGGGTATGCTTTTCATCCAAACGTGAAAATGCTGCCCCCTATCCTAGAGAAGTTAAACAGCTTGGAAAATTCCAGAAAATGATGTAATGGCTTTAGAAGCTTCTGATAGGCTAATTTACATCATTTGAGTCAATTGGAGTTGTACCTGTGGATATATTTCAAGGCCTACCTTCAAACTCAGTGCCTCTTTGCTTGACATCATGGAAAAATCAAAAGAAATCAGCCAAGACCTCAGAAAAAAAAGTCTAGTCCATCCTTGGGAGCAATTTCCAAACGCCTGAAGGTACCACGTTCATCTGTAAAACAGGTCTCTTAGAGATGAACGTACTTTGGTGCGAAAAGTGCAAATCAATACCAGAACAATAGCAAAGGACCTTGTGAAGATGCTGGAGGAAACAGGTACAAAGGTATCTATATCTACAGTAAAATGAGTCCTAAATTGACATAACCTGAAAGGCCCGTCAGCAAGGAAGAAGCCACTGCTCCAAAACCGCCATAAAAAAGCCAGACTACGGTTTGCAACTGCACATGGGGACAAAGATCGTACTTTTTTGAGAAATGTCCTCTGGTCTGATGAAACAAAAATTGAACTGTTTGGCCATAATGACCATCGTTATGTTTGGAGGAAAAAGGGGGAGGATTGCAAGCCGAAGAACACCATCCCAACCGTGAAGCATGGGGGTGGCAGCATCATGATGTGGGGGTGCTTTGCTGCAGGAGGGACTGGTGCAATTCACAAAATAGATGGCATCATGAGGTAGGAAAATTGTGTGCATATATTGATGCAACATCTCAAGACATCAGTCAGGAAGTTAAAGCTTGGTCGCAAATGGGTTTTCCAAATGGACAATGACCGCAAGCAGACTTCCAAAGTTGTGGCAAAATGGCTTAAGGACAACAAAGTCAAGGTGTTGGAGTGGCCATCACAAAGACCTGACCTCAATCCTATAGAAAATGTGTGGGCAGAACTGAAAAAGCGTGTGCGAGCAAGGAGGCTTACAAACCTGACTCAATTACACCAGCTCTGTCAGGAGGAATGGGCCAAAATTCACCCAACTTATTGTGGGAAGCTTGTGGAAGGCTATCTGAAACGTTTGACCGAAGTTAAACAATTTAAAGGCAATGCTACCAAATACGAATTGAGTGTATGTAAACTTCTGACCCACTGGGAATGTGATGAAAGAAATACAAGCTGAAAGAAATAATTCTCTTTACTATTATTCTGACATTCCACATTCTTAAAATAAAGTGGTGATCCTAACTGAACTTAGACAGGGAATTTTTACTAGGATTAAATGTCAGGAATTGTGAAGAACTGAGATTCAATGTATTTGGCTAAAATGTATGTAAACTTCTGACATCAACTGTACATAAATATTTTTTACTTTTACCCCTTTTTCTCCCCAATTTTTGGTATCCAATTGGTAGTCTTGTCTCATCGCAGCAACTCCCGTACAGACTCGGGAAAGGCGATGGTCGAGAGCCAGGCTTCCTTCGAAACACGACCCAACCAAACCGCACTGCTTCTTGACACAATGTCCGCTGTGCATTCGGAAAGTATTTACCCATTTACTTTTTCCACATTTTTGTTAAGGTACAGCCTTATTCTAAAATTGATTAAATCATTWTTTTTTTTTATCGATCTGCACGCAATACTCCATAATCACAAAGCAAAGATGCTACAAGGTTGGCACACCTGTATTTTGGGATTTTCTCCCATTCTTCTCTGCAGAACCTCTAAAGCTCTGTCAGGTTGGATGGGGAATGTCGCTGCACAAGTATTTTCAGGTCTCTCCGGAGAGTTTGATTGGTTTCAAGTCCGGGCTCTGGCTGGGCCACTCCAGGATGTTCAGAAACTTGTCCCGAAGCCACTCCTGCATTGTCTTGGCTGTGTGCTTAGGGTTGTTGTTCGGTTGGAAGGTAAACCTTTGCCCCCAGTCTGAGGTCCTGAGGACTCTGGAGCAGGTTTTCATTGAATTTACCACAGGTGGACTCCAATCAAGTTGTAGAAACATCTCAAAGATTAACAATGGAAACAGGATGCACCTGAGCTCACTTTCGAGACTCATAGCAAATGGTCTGAATATTTATGTAAATATGGTATTTCAGTTTTTTATTTATTTATATAAAATAGCAAAAATGTCTGAAATCCTGTTTTCACTTTGTCATTATGGGGTATTGTGTGTAGATTGATGAGGGAAAACATTTGTATCCTTTTTTAAAATGTAATTTAATCAATTTTTGAATAAGAATAATGTAACAAAATGTTAAAGGGAAGGGGTCTGAATACTTTATGAATGCACTGTATAAACTGTAAGTAGAAGCCTAAGTGGAGGTTGTACATTTTTGGATAGGGGAAAATAATAATGGAAAATATATTCAAGAAATATATATATTTTTATATACAGTATTTACAAAAAATATATATGGGGGATTGGAAATGATGCAGACAATTACATTGACGGAAGCCACAATCTATCAGCAATATTATAGCTGATCTACCCCCACCTCCCCCCAACAAAAAGCAAAGTAAAGTGTGAATATGAGGGGTAGCCCAGTGCCAGTGTTTTAAATGGAAATTAGTAAAAAGAGCTGTTCAAACTCTATCAATTGATATTCATAGATATACATGTTTGCTTCTGCGGCTAAAAGGTAGCGTCAAAATAAATGCTTACCGTGAAATGCTTACTTACAAGTCCTTAACCAACAGTGCAGTTCAAGAAAAGTTAAGAAAAATATTCACCAAATAAACTAAGATAAAAAATAACACAATAACGAGGCTATAAGCAGGGGGTACTGGTACCGAGTCAATGTGCGGGGGTACAGATTAGTCGAGGTCATTTGTACATGTAGGTAGGGGTGAAGTGACTATGCATAGATAAACAGCGTACAAAACACAAAACAAATGGGTGGGGGTGTCAATGTAAATAGTCCGGTGGCCATTTGATGAATTGTTCAGCAGTCTTATGGCTTGGGGGTAGAAGCTGTTAAGGAGCCTTTTGGTCCTAGACCTGGCGCTCCGGTACCGCTTGCCGTGCGTCTATGACTTGGGTGACTGGAATCTCTGACAATTTTTTGGGCTTTGCTCTGACACTGCCTATTATATAGGTCCTGGAAGGCAGGAAGCTTGACCCCAGTGATGTACTGGGCCGTACACACTACCATCTATAGCGCCTTACGGTCTGATGCTGAGCAGTTGCCATACCAGGCGGTGATGCAACCGGTCAGGATGCTCTCGATGGTGCAGCTGTAGAACTTTTTGAGAATCTGAGGACACATGCCAAATCTTTTCAGTCTCCTGAGGGGGAAAAGGTGTTGTCGTGCCCTCTTCACAACTGTCTTGGTGTGTTTGGACCATGATAGTTCACTGGTGATGTGGACACCAAGGAACTTGAAACTCTCGACTCGCTCCACTACAGCCACGTCGATGTTAATGGGGGCCTGTTCGGCCCGCCTTTTCCTGTAGTCCACGATCAGCTCCTTTGTCTTGCTCACATTGAGGGAGAGGTTGTTGTCCTTGAACCACATTGCCAGGTATCTGACCTCCCTATTGGCTGGCAAGTATCTAGCTAGTATTTGTAAACAAAATGTCATATAACACCAGATCTGGAATGTCAAATGTAGTTGCTAGCTACAGGCAGAGTACCCTCTTGCTTGGTACGCTATTCTGGCTGCCCAAGACCCTTGGACTTCCTCTCTGGGTGGAACGCAACGATGATCTGGACAAAAGGGAGCGCTGCCCCCATCCCCAGAAAAATACTCCGCCCTTGCACATGCATGCATGTTGATCGACAGAGTAAAGCTTGTAGCAACCTACTCCAAACAGAAAACATTTTGCATCAAAAATTTGTTTCTATTGGATAAATTCAGGTAGGTCCCTCCCCATTTTGTTCCGTTTGCTCCATTTGATTCTTAAACGGTAAACAGTTTCCATTGCAAGATGTAATGAATACACCTCTGAGGTGTAATCATTAGTCCAAATCGTTGCAAACGGAAAACGTTGGTTCCTAGTGAATACACCCAGGGTTCTACATGCCATAACTTCATGGCAGGGATAGTGTGCTTGCTTAATGTGTTTGTCACTATTTTTGTTCCTCTTCCAGGGCTGCAGTCTTTTCTACACCAAGCGATTCTGCATGCAGTGTGTGAACATACACTTGGACCAGATTCAAGCAGATTCAAGCTGAACTCGCCAAAAAGAAGCAGCCATCACAGACGGGTGTTTCATGATTTCTGCAAGAGACAAATTAAAGAGAGGTACTTCAGGAAGGAAAATCTCTAGCCTTTCAATTAGGATATATCTCTCGGGGTTGTGGTTAGCGTGCTTGCCTTGGGGTCAGGTGACCCGAGTAGTATTCCCACTTAGGGTGACACTCTCTCCTGTCGGTCACTTGTCATATACGCCTCTGGGATAGACACGTTTCTGTTTTGGGAGAAATGGTTGAAACTAAAAAATGGTTGGAACTACAAAAGTAGCTAAGATGGGGAGAAGTATGTCCATAATAAAGCACTGCTCTGCCTTCTTAACATGTGTGGTCAGGTGCCACAAAAAAGGACTTAGGAAAATTGCAATTGGCTTAGAACAGGGCAGCATGGCTGGCCCTTGGATGTACACAGAGCTGATATGAATAATATGCATGTCAATCTCTCCTTCTCCTGGCTGAAAGTGGAGGAGAGATTGACTTAATCACTACTTGTATTTATGAGAAGTATTGACATGTTGAATGCACCTGTCTGTCTAAACCCCTGGCACACAGCTCGGACATCCATGCATATCCCACAAGACATGCCACAAGAGAGTCTCTTCACAGTCCCCAAGTCCAGAACAGACTATGGGAGGCGCACAGTACTACATAGTACTGGTCGACCGATTAGTCGGCATGGCCGATGAATTAGAGCCGATTTCAAGTTTTCATAACAATCAGTAATTGGCCTTTTTGGATGCCGATTATGCCCGATTACATTGCAATCCACAAGGAAACTGCTTGGCAGGCTGACCACCTGTTACGCGAGTGCAGCGTCAATTGGACCTTGTGGCTGCAAGGAGCCTGTAACGGCCGTCTAGCTCTTCCTCCTACTCGGACGAGGAGAGGCGAGAAGGATCGGAGAACCAATGTGCAGCGTGGTTTCATAAGTTTCCATAATTTAATGACATGAAAACTAGACAAGAATACAAAACAACAAACGTACTAACGTCACAGTCCCGTGTGGCACAAACACTGACACAGGAGACAACCACCCACAAAATCCCCAACACAAAACAAGCCACCTATATATGATTCTCAATCAGGGACAARGATTGACAGCTGCCTCTGATTGAGAACCATATTAGGCTGAACACAGAAACAGACAAACTAGACACACAACATAGAATGCCCACCCAGCTCACGTCCTGACCAACACTAAAACAAGCACAACACATAAGAACTCTGGTCAGGAGAAGTTTACAGTACCCCCTTCCTGAGGTGCGGACTCCGAACGCACCCCTAAAACTCAGAGGAGGGTCTGGGTGGGCATCTGTCCGCGGTGGCGGCTCCGGCGCAGGACGAGGACACCACTCCACCATTGTCTGTGTCCCCCTCCTTAGCATCCTTTGAGTGGCGACCCTCGAACCCGACCCTGGTCTAGGAACCTTCACAAAGGTCCCCCCTAGATAGAGGAGACAGCTCAGGACAGAGGGGTAGCTCAGGACAGAAGGTAGCTCAGGACAGAGAGGTAGCTCAGGACAGAGGTAGCTCTGGACAGAGAGGCAGCTCTGGACTGAATGGTCGCTCCGGACTAATGGCAGCTCCGGACTGAAGTGGCAGCTCCGGACTGAGAGGCAGCTCCGGACTGAGTGGCAGCTCCGGACTGAGTGGCAGCTCCGAGAGTGGCAGCCCGCTGGAATGGGCAGCTCATGACTGGAGGGCAGCTCATGACTGGAGGGCAGCTCATGACTGGAGCAGCTCATGACTGGAGGCAGCTCATGACTGGCGGCAGCTCATGACTGGCGGGCCAGCTCATGACTGGCCGGCAGCTCATGACTGGAAGGCAGCTCATGACTGGCGGGCAGCTCATGACTGGAAGGCAGCTCATGACTGGAGGGCAGCTCATGACTGGAGGCAGCTCATACTGAAGAGCTCAGGACTGAAGGCAGCTCATGACTGGCTGGCAGCTCCTGACTGGCTGCGGCTCTGCAGCTCGACTGGCGGGCGGCTCTGGCAGCTCCTGATCGCGGGCGGCTCTGGCAGCTCCTGACTGGCGGGCGGCTCTGGCAGCTCCTGACTGGCTGGCGGCTCTTGCAGCTCCTGACTGGCTGGCGGCTCTGGCAGCTCCTGACTGACGGACGGCTCTAGCGGCTCCTGACTGACGGACGGCTCTAATGGCTCGGGACAGACGGGCGGCTCTGACGGCTCGGGACAGACGGCGGCTCAGATGGCGCTGGGCAGACGGATGGCTCAGATGCGCTGGGCAGACGGATGGCTCAGATGGCTGGGCAGGCAGGCAGCTCAGACGGCGCTGGGCAGACGGGCAGCGCATGCCGGCGTTGAGCAGACGAGCAGTGCAGTGGCGTTGAGCAGGACGAGCAGTGCAGGCGCCGTGGGCAGACAGCCGACTCTGACCTGCTGAGGCGCACAGTAGGCCTGGTGCGGTGGTGCCGGAACTGGTGGTACCGGACTGGAGACCCGCACCTCAAGGCTAGTGCGGGGAGCAGGACCAGGGCTCTGGAGACGCACTGGAAGCCGTGTGCGTGGTGTAGGCACTGGTGGTACTGGGCTGGGGCGGGAAGGTGGCGCTGATATACCGGACCGTGAAGGAGTACACGAGCTCGTGAACACCGAGCCTGCCCAACCTTACCAGGTTGAGTGTGTTCCCCGTTGCCCTGCCAGTCGGCGAGGTGGAATAGCCCGCACTGGGCTATGCTGGCGAACCGGGACACCCTACGTAAGGCTAGTGCCATGTACACCGGCCCGAGGAGACGTACTGGAGGCCAGATGTGTTGAGCCGGCTTCATGGCACCTGGCTCGATGCCCACTCTAGCCCGGCCAGTTCGGCGAGGTGGAAATAGCCCGCACTGGGCTAAGCACGCGTACTGGGGACACGTGCGCTCCACCGCATAACACGGTGGTCTG
>NC_036840.1:15397861-15444178 GCF_002910315.2 Salvelinus sp. IW2-2015 | reverse complement strand
ATTACATTGCAATCCACAAGGAAACTGCTTGGCAGGCTGACCACCTGTTACGCGAGTGCAGCGTCAATTGGACCTTGTGGCTGCAAGGAGCCTGTAACGGCCGTCTAGCTCTTCCTCCTACTCGGACGAGGAGAGGCGAGAAGGATCGGAGAACCAATGTGCAGCGTGGTTTCATAAGTTTCCATAATTTAATGACATGAAAACTAGACAAGAATACAAAACAACAAAAGTACTAACCGTCACAGTCCCGTGTGGCACAAACACTGACACAGGAGACAACCACCCACAAAATCCCCAACACAAAACAAGCCACCTATATATGATTCTCAATCAGGGACAATGATTGACAGCTGCCTCTGATTGAGAACCATATTAGGCTGAACACAGAAACAGACAAACTAGACACACAACATAGAATGCCCACCCAGCTCACGTCCTGACCAACACTAAAACAAGCACAACACATAAGAACTCTGGTCAGGACGTTACAGAGCCCTGGTAAGTTGCTAGCTAGTATTAAACTTATCTTATAAAAAACAATCAATCTTCACATAATCACTAGTTAACTACACATAGTTGATATTACTAGGTTAACCAGCTTGTCCTGCGTTGCATATAATCAATGCGGTGCCTGTTCATTTATCATCGAATCACAGCATACTTCAACTTTGCAAAACGGGTGATGATTTAACAAAAGCGCATTTGCAAAAAAAGCACAATCGTTTCACAAATGTACCTAACCATAAACATCAATGCCTTTCTTAAAATCAATACACAGAAGTATATTTTTTTAAACCTGCATATTTAGTTAAAAGAAATTAATGTTAGCAGGCACTATTAACTAGGGAAATTGTGTCACTTCTCTTGCGTTCAGTACAAACAGAGTCAGGGTATATGCAACAGTTTGGGCCGCCTGGCTCGTTGCGAACTGTGTGAAGACCGTAATTAATTTTCCTGAATTTTACATAATTATAACATAACATTGAAGGTTGTGCAATGTAACAGCAATATTTAGACTGAGGGTTGCCACCTGTTCGATAAAATACGTAACGGTTCCGTATTTCATTGAAAGAATAAACGTTTTGTTTTTTAAATGATAGTTTCCGGATTTGACCATATTAATGACCAAAGGCTTGTATTTCTGTGTTTATTATTTTATAATTAAGTCTATGATTTCATATTTGATAGAGCAGTCTGACTGAGCGGTGGTAGGCAGCAGCAGGCTCGTAAGCATTCATTCAAACAGCGCTTTACTGTGTTTTTCCAACAGCTCTTAGCAATGCTTGAAGCACAGCGCTGTTTGACTTCAAGCCTATCAACTCTCGAGATTAGCCTGGCAATACTAAAGTGCCTATATGAACATCCAATAGTCAAAGGTATATGAAATACAAATGGTATAGAGAGAAATAGTCGACGKGTCATAATTCCTATAACTACAACCTAAAACTTCTTCACTGGGAATATTGAACAACCAGCTTTCATATGTTCTCATGTTCTGAGCAAGGAAAGTAAATGTTCGCTTTTTACAGGCATAATACTTATGTCATGCAATAAAATGCAAATTAATTACTTAAAAATCATACAATGTGATTTTATGGATTTTTGTGAAGTGTACCTATAATAAAAATGACAGACCTCTACATGCTTTGTAAGTAAGAAAACCTGCAAAATCGGCAGTGTATCAAATACTTCTTCTCCCCACTGTATATCTATATATATAAAAATTGGACGATTTTTATTTTATTTTCATCGAGATCGTCTTTTTTTGGTCCTCCAATAATCGGTATCGGCGTTAAAAAATCATAATCGGTCGACCTCTACTACATAGAACCATGACTACATGGAACTCTGTTCCACATCAAATAACTGATGCAAGCAGTAAAATTACATTTAAAAAACAGATTAAAAAAACACCTTATGGAATAGCAGGGACTGTGAAGCAACACAAACAAACACATGCATACACCAGTGGCGTGCCGTGGGCCTGGGGCCTGGGCCTTCAGTGAGGTACTACACAGTCCCGCCCGAATTAATCCACCTCTTATTATCATCATTATGATGCCATGGCTCTAGACACTATACATTTAGACAGAAACGCAGTATAACCAGGCGTTGCGTCACCTTGAAATTGACAAATTGGTGAAGGGAAATATTGAAAAGACTCATTGATTGTGTCATGTTTTTGGGTAAACAGTGTTTACCCAAAAACATGACACAATCAATGAGTCTTTTCAATATTTCCCTTCACCTTTTCATTGTGCAGCTCCGTTGCCCTGTGCGCTTGTTTTTTGAGCTGTAGATCCACTCCGGTGTCCCCAAAAGTTTTCAAAAGCACAATTGCTTGTAAGTGCCCAGCCGTACTTTGGAGTCTCGTTGCTGCCTTGGTTAGACAACTCAAGTTTGCAAAGCCAGTGTGGCTCCAAACACCAAATCGATCACTTGCAAATAATAGGCATTCCCAGCAGTACAGTTTGCAGTGCTTCTCGGAGCCTGTGAGCCATTGACAGCGCTCGTAGTTGAAACTTTGAAAGTGGCTTTCCCGCCTGTGACAGGCTTTGTGGCGTCGGGCGACCTCTCCTTACAATGTCTAACTTTTCTTGAAAAGTTCGTCTTGAGAATGGCGTTATAATTATATCCTCGACCAAATCGATATCTTCTCCTCCTTCCGCCATTGTGGGTTGAAAAAACAGCTTAGTAGTACGTGAATTAATTCGTAGCAGTGCTTCTCGGAGACCTCTCCTTACAATGTCTAACTTTTCTTGAAAAGTTCGTCTTGAGAATGGCGTTATAATTATATCCTCGACCAAATCGATATCTTCTCCTCCTTCCGCCATTGTGGGTTGAAAAAACAGCTTAGTAGTACGTGAATTAATTTGTTTATCAAATTCAGTTTCCTAGATCTGCATAGACCTGCCCATAGGACCTGCCTCTCAATATTGGTAATCCAATCAAAAGACATGCACGCACTACGCCTGCTAGCTGGCTCCTGTGTAACACTGGAGCCAGCTAGCAGGCGTACAATAGCCAACTCTAAAGCTGATTGGTTGACACTAAATTTTCATTTCCATTCACTATAAGCTACAAGCGCCCGCACTGTTGATTCTGAAGGCCTGAGGGCAGATTTTAGACCCCTGGCAACACATGATGGCTGAATATGATTGGATAAAAGATCTAACATAAAGACCAGCCCTCCAAATCTCAACCTGGGGCTGGAAGCAGTGCAACCAAGAGGAAAGCTATGAAATGAAGAGTATAACTCTTACTCTGGMGAATAATTTAATACATATTTGTGGGAAAATATATTTAAAAAAAAAATTATATTCTGATGATGTTTAGGCCAGCAGAGAAGGCCTTGCAGGCCCTGACGGCCCACCACTGGCATACACACACACACACGATAACATATGCACTATACACACACATACACATGGATTTAGTACTGTAGATATGTGGTGGTGGTGTAGGGCCCTGAGGGCACACAGTGTTTTGTGAATGTATTGTATTTTTTTTTTAATTTTATAAACTGCCTTAATGTTGCTGGACCCCAGGAAGACAAATCTGTGAATGTATTGTAATGTTTTAAAAATTGTATAAGCTGCCTTAATTTTCCTGGGCCACAGGAATACTGGACCCCAGCCTTGGCAGCAGCTAATGGGGATCCATTATGAATTATGCTTCGCCCAAGCAGTGATACAAACACTATTTTTTCTATGGATGACCTCAATGTTTATAAAACAAGATCCGTTGACCTTGCAGAGTAAATTAAACCTCTCTGGTCCATAGGAGCATTCTGTGTATGCCCCTCAAATGGCACCCTATTCCCTATTTAGACTAGTGCACTACTTTTGACCAAAGCTGCATGGGCCCTGGTTGGAAGTTGTGCACTAAATAGGGAGCCATTTTGGAGAAAAGCTCAATTGCATGTGTCCCAGTGAGGGAACTCCAAGTACATAAGCAATTGTAACCACTAAACTGCAGTGATAGTCAGATTGTGTCAGTCAGTTGGGGATAGGCGAGCTGCCAACTATGATGGACGGCATTTAACACTGAGGAGATGTCACTCTGGACTGGAGGTAGATTTAAAAAGCACAAACAAAATGGGGATATTAGAGCTATTGAACCCTGAACCCAACATTGCAAAATGCAAGACATGTATAATTCCACAGAACCTTTCCCTATATCTCCTCACACCAAACAAAAATCTTGCTCCAAAACCTGACACAAAGTGTCATTCTATGACCGTTCATAAGAGACTGCCATCCACTTTCTTTTGTCATAAACCAATAAAATATACGTGCATAAAGAATAATACAAATATTACTTTATTCAACTACTGAGACTACCAGGTTATTACTTTAGACATGGCCATTTATTAATAACTTAATAAAAATGGAATACAATTTTTATCACAATAGGTTAATCTGATTAACTTCTAAAAATACAATATTCCTACAGCCACGTTCACCTTTAAAAAATAAGTATGGGAGGTTAAATGTTCTTAAACCAATGAAGCTAATTTTCTGTTTGAATAGCCTTCCCTGTCAATATGTTTCCCCCACTAGTAGTTCCTCTCTAATGCCCCGTGTACACTAGCGGGCGGTGAAACATCGCTTCCTATTCATTTGCAATGGTAGGGAAGCGGAGAGGGCGGGGGACCATTGGGCGGTGCGAACGTGGAGTGGGAGGTGGTGAAAAAGTTAAGCATTTCCCAACTTTACAGCTCGTGTACACTAGCATGCGATAAATTGCCACGTGCCACTTAGGTCGCGAGTGGCTCGCTTATGGGCGTGCTGTCAGCACGTTCGATTGTGTGTCAAGAATTTAGCATAGCAAGTTTGTATGAAGGTCTGGTTATTAAATGGGTAAATAGTTTAACCCATTCTCCATTTCATGAATTTATTCACAGGTAAATAGTAATGTGCTCTAAAACGCTCTAGTGACAAACAAGCTTTGCTGCCCTGTTTCCAATCGTCCACATGGCTGGGAGAACCTATTCAAGTAAGTAAATACATTTTGAAAAAAGTCGTATTTTTTATTTATTATTAGCTATCTACTTACAGTGCAGGCTAACTCAAATGAGCTGCTAATGTAGCTAGCTATCTAGCTAACTTTGCATACTGTATAGATGGCTAGTGTCGTGGAAATTCTTACACAGGGACACTCAAAGTCAGTCTTTAATTAATCATTGTTTATTGTCAGCGTGCTGTAGAGGTTCCAACCAACTCAATGCACCTTAGTATACATCAGGAGCTCTCCCTGGGCAGACTCAGCAGTTCTCTTATATACGGCACAGAATTTATATTTGCATGATCTGGCATAATTAATTAATAATTACCATTTTGTTTCATTTATGTGACCGACCAAACTGTTTCAGAACATGTGACAGACCAACACCTCACGAGGCTTCTCTTTATGCTGAGACCTTGAAACTGAGAGAGCTTTCGTTTGTTCTCAAAACACGGTCTCGGCGTACTGCCAAATAACTCCCAGAGAACAAGGTAAATATGTTAGGGAACTACTAATGCAATATCTGAACAATGCATTCTTAACATTTTTCAACTACTGGGTTGAAGCAGACTTTTCAGAGCCCAGCACAAATCCAGGGGATTATTCTGCCCCGAAGATGGAGTTTGTGTCCTAATAACTAACCCAGGTAATGTCCTTTTTCTTTCCTTTTATCTAGGACATATTAAAGTGTTTGTTTGTTTTACTGTCTGTTACCTTAAACAGCTCAACTCACAGGTCAAGCTTTTGAGGTGCCCTTCGCTGTCGAATAGGATATCTCCGCTCCTCCTGGGCTTCCGGTGGTGGGCCAGGTTTGGGTGGAAGGTCAGGCTCTGTCTCTCCCGTACGTCCACAGTCAGGAGAATAGTCCTGGGGGTCGTTATTGTTCTTGTTCTCTCGGCGTGTCTCTGCTGGGGCGTTGGACCGTAGCAGATGATCCACATGAACGTTGACCTGGCGATGACCAATTTGGACTTGGTAAGTCAAAGGTCCTTTGCGTTGCAAGATCACACCTTCCACAGGCTCTTGGGGTGTCTGAAATCACGTACCATCACCCTCTCTCCCTCTTTGAATTCTCTGACAGTCTTTGAGTGTCTGTCATGAGCTTTCTTCTGCTGTAGCTGGTGCTTTGCCACAGTGCTTGACAAGTCTGGTTTCAACAATGTCAGGCGGGTACGTGGTTGGCGTCTCAGAAACAGTTCAGCTGGTGTACATTCTGTTACTGTGTGTGYTGTGTTACGGTAAGTAAACAGGAACCGGGGAAGCCTTTGGTGGGTGGGCACAGACTGAACCTCGAGTCTAGTCCAGGCCTTCTTAAAGGTTTGCACGGCTCTCTCCGCTGCTCTGTTTGATGCTGGATGGTAAGGTGGTGACAGGATGTGCCTTACTCCATTGTTCTTGAGAAACATTTCAAAATCATTTGACGTGAAAGGAGGACCATTGTCCGATACGAGCTCCTTGACTAGTCCAAAGGATGCGAACAGGTGTCTGGGAAGATTGATGGTCTTCTCAGCTGGTGTCAGTTGAGTAGGGAACACTTCCATCCACTTGGAATGGACATCGACGACAACAAGGAAATGTTGCTTGTCAATCTCGGCGTAATCCACATGGATGCGTTCCCAAGGTGTAGCAGCCCAGGACCATGGATGAAGAGGTGCAGCAYCAGGCTTGTTGCGAAKAGCTTCACAAGGTGAGCAGTGGCCTACATGCTGTTGAATGTCCTGATRCAGTCCAGGCCACCACAGATAACTGCGAGTGAGTGCTTTCATCCGAGTGATCCCTGGATGTCCCTCATGCAGGTCAGATAGCAGTCTCCTCTGGAATTTGTGAGGTACCACCACCCTTGATCCCCACAGAACACATCCTTGATCAGTGGACAACTGGTCTTTCTTGTCGATGAATGGACGAAGGTTATCGTCATTTACGAAGGTTGGCCAACCGCCTAATGTTAAGTCCAAGACTTTGGAAAGCACTGGATCTTTCCTTGTTTCCTCTGCTATGTCTGAAGCAGATATGGGCAGTTCGTCAATGAGAGAGATCTGGAAGACTGCTCTATCATTCTTCACTGTCGGAGTCACTATTGCATGGTAGTCTTGATAGTGCATCTGCATTTGCGTGATCACTGGATCGTCTGTACTCAATCTCGTAGTCGTAGGCTAACAATATCAGAGCCCAACGTTGCATTCGAAGTGCAGCAAGGGTTGGTATAGATGATTTTGGTCCAAGGATGGCCAACAGAGGCTTGTGATCTGTCAGCAGTTGGAACTTCCTTCCGTACAGGTATTTGTGAAACTTCTTCACTCCGAATATTATGCTCAGAGCTTCCTTCTCAATTTGAGCATAACTGAAAACCTTCCCACCAGCTAGAGTGGCAAACAGATCTTCGGCGTTTGGTAGTGGATATTCCTCTGGTAGTATGCAGCGATTTACTGTGACCTTGTAGTCACTGCACACTCTGACGGTCTTGTCTTTCTTTGGGACTACAACAATCGGAGCGGCCCAGTCGCTCCTCGCTACTTTCGTGATTATGTTATTCTTCTGTAGGCGGTCCAGTTCCATCTCTACTGCTTCCTTAAGAGCATAGGGAACTGGACGTGGTTTGTGAAAGATAGGCTTGGTTCCTTCTCGCACTCTGACTTTTGCTGTGAAGTCTTGTATTTCGCCGTAGCCATCTTTGAAAAGTTCTTTGTGCTTCTCCAGCATGTTAGTGAGTGTAGCCTGACTCACTGGTTTGTCCTTTCTCAGACTGAAGATTTCTCCCCAGTTCAACTTGATCTTTTGTAGCCAGTTTCTGCCTAGCAAGGCTGATTTTTCTCCTTTAACAATGACAAGCGGTAGCGTCCACTCCTTCCCCTCATACCGGACTGGTACCTGGATCTGCCCTAACACAGGAATAGTGTCACCAGTGTATGAAGAAAGGCGGATGGACGCTGGCTGAAGAGGGCACTCTTTCAGTTTTTCTTTGTAGAGTCTCTCTGGGACCAGAGATACAGACGCTCCGGTGTCCAGCTGCATTTTTACTGGTTTTCCCGCTAACTCCATGTTGAGATAGATTCCATTGTTTTGTTGTTGAGCTGTGTACACTGTGAACAGTTCCAATACTGTTTCAGTTGTACCTTCCTCTTCTTGTGCTGTGTCTGACACTTTGTGCGCTCTTGCTGTGCGTTTTGAGGCTTTACACACTTTCTGTAAATGTCCAACCTTAACACAATTGTGGCACTTTACATTTTGGAATCGACATTCACTGTGCTGATGATTATCTCCCCCACATCTGTAGCAACTTGGCTTAGACCTTTGATATGTGGGCTGCTTTGTTCTTGTGTAACCTTGAGGACGGGACTTGGAAAAGTGTGACTTTTGTGAGCCTTTATCACCACGTGCATCACTGACCTTGTGAACACCTTTCTGACGTTCTGCATATCCCGATTAGCTCAATAGTATCCCTGTGGGCAAGCTCGAGTCCAAGTGCGATATCACAGGCTTTCCGAAAGGTCAGGTCCTTCTCTGACAGAAGCCTTCTGTGATATGCTTCACCTGTGAGACCACATACAAACTTGTCTCAAAGAGCATCATCAAGAAATTGTGCAAACTCACATGTACTTGCCAGCCTTTTCAAAGCAAGGATGTAGTCAGCCACGGTTTCCCCTTGACTCTGGTGACGTTGGTAAAATCTGAAACGTTCTGCAATGAGAATTGACTTAGGCTTGAAATGCATTGAAAGAGTTTCAGTCAGTTCTGCATAGTTCAACTCCACTGCTTTTATTGGTTAAATGAGACCTTTCAGCAATCCATACTCAGTTTGGACCCAAAACACAGAGAAATACGTCTGCTTTCTTTTCATCTTTGATTTCATTTGCAGCCAGCCAACGCTCAAAACGCTCCAAATAGGAATCAAAATCCTCTTTTGTAGCCTCAAACTCTGGTACTCGACCAATGGTTGCCATTTTCACAGTTAATTGTTCAGTTTCCTTATTCCTTAATTTTCTTAATTTTCATCTAATTCTTCACTTCAGAAGTTTCTGCAATTACTTCATTCACTGCACTCCTTTGTAATAATGTACACACCGTGTTACGTTCCTTCTTCCTTTTWTTTTCTTCTTGACAATATTTCTCCACTGAGATCGRCTAATTTCAATGGGTTCAATGATTATAATTTTTTTTTACCACCAGAGGGCAGTGTCGCTATTCTGGACTCCAATAGTCTTGCTACTTGGCAGCTCCTGAACACTGTACCAGTGCTTAGCCTTTTTTTACTGGCGAAAGAAAATAAAAAATAACTGACGAATTACATAATTATTTTGAGTTTCATTACTCACGCAACATTCTTCCCTTCAAGCAATGTCCYTTAAAGAAGTGTAATCACCTCGTCGCCACTGTAATATTTGTGTTGTGGAGAAATGACCAGACAGGAGACGGGAGTACAGTTAGTTTTCGTTTAGTCCAAACCTCTCAAGCTCTACAGTTCCCGGGCACACTAGTGCGCATGTGCATTTCCTATTAGGTGTAGTAACGTAACACTGTCGTAATACATCACCGCTTAGTAACAGCATAGTAACTAATATAAACAGATGTAGATCCCAGATACTACAGTAGCTAGCTAACAGCCATGGAGGAGGGTCAAAGGATAGCAGCCCCAACTGTCAAAGTGAGAGAGTAGGCTATTTTGGATAGGGCAGGTACTTTTGTGTAGTTTCAGTCCCTAGAAGTGAGGACTGAGAACAGTAAGATAATATTCAGTGTGGTCTAATTGAGTATAATGAAGTCTGTTTCTTGTGAGGTTTTCTGTCTTTAGATACAGAGAGCTGTGAATGCCTGTCTGCAGATGAAGTCCCAATGAAGAGCAGTGGTTCTCAGTCCTGGTCCTGGGGACTCAAAGGGGTGCACGTTTTTGCTTTAGCACTACACAGCTGATTCAAATGATCAACGTATCACCAAGCTTCAAGTGGTAATTATGTATTCATTTGTGATTCTATCCTTGATATGATCCTGCTATTGTCACATGCACATGCATTTATCTATCCAGTGTTATCATGATTTGTTATAAGGGATATTATACTTTAGTAATCCACAATGACCTGGTGATGTAAAATTCAAAAAATGACATTATCTTCCATATTCCTATCGATACCTTGTAACTGGAGATACCTTCAAAACATTTGCCTACAGTTACCATGTAGGGCACTGAAAGGTTTGGTCACCATGGCCATCTGGGACTGCCTCCAAGGGGAATTCAGGCATGTGAATGCTACCTGTGTCCTGCATAACTTCATGTGTATGGACACGAGGACCAGGATGGGATCTGGAGCTTGCCACCGTGTGCCTGAGGAGAGGTCTGCTGCTCTGCAGGACGTTTCAAGGATGGGGGCCAACAACACAGCACTGGAGGCAATCTGTGTGGGGTAGATCGTCACCTCCTACTTCTTCAAAGAGGGTGCTGTTCCCTGGCAACATCATAGACTACACTATGCACAACCAAATGCTCTTTTATTGCAATGTGTATGGCTCTTAAGAGTATTATTTCATTTACTTAGCTATGTCAACTGCAGTTATTAAATTCACAGTTTCTCTCCTTTTCTACTTCTCAGGTGAGGGTGCTGTTCTTGTATGGGTGATGTCTGTACAAAAACAAAACAGGCTCTTTTAAGTCACCCATATTGAAAACATTTAGAACAATTAGACACCCTATAACCCACACCTACATACTTGTGTATCAATCTCATTGATGGGTTGTGCAGTAAGCAGGCTCAGGTGTATAACCGTGGCTCCTTCCACCTTCAACGGATAGGCAAGAGGACCAACCATGGAGAATAGTAAGACACTTAATTTTTATATATTTATATAACTACGCTATATTTTTTGTCCTTGTGTGTCTGTGCATGTTTTTCAGTATAAAGTACACTGCAGCCACTTATTGTGGAGACCAGGTGAGACCACACACACACAGATTCCTGTTGAACACTGTCTCTTTAACTACCTTATTTTGTCAATAACAGTCTCTCTCCTTCACTTCATCCCTCTCCTCCCTTCTCCCTAAATCCTCTAGGTTATATCAGCTATGTTGGTGAACCCCACCCACATCTGAACTGGTTACATAGAGGGCACAGCATGATCAGAGGTGAGAGGTCACTTTGTCGGGTCAACAGGAAGTATTATTAAAGACATGCTTTACATTGAAATACAGAGAGATGTACTAGTCCCAGAGTTAATCATCCAAGGTCAGTTTTGCATTTCACCTCCTGATGATTATGATAACTGACAGTGTTAGCGTGATTAAGCCTTGTTTTTTTAAATTATATCTCTCCATCTGTCTCTCATCTGCAGATATGTTTTGATGTGGGAGAAGAAGCCAACCCCCAGTCCCGTCATCGCCAGCTCACCCGCTCTTAAGATAACCTTCGGGCCAACTGGGGGCCTAAGGCTGTTAAGAGACACTGCTAGAGACACTATTACAGTATGTAATTGTGATGAACTCAAGAGAACATTAGGGTAGCACTAATTCATCAATCATATGCTGTCTTCCCTGTTCCTTTTGACTCCTCTGCTCTTACCTCTTTCCCTTTCTTTCTTTTACACTCTCACACCTCTGTCTTCCTCTGTTTTTATAATGAACAGCAGATGTGCATTGAAGMACAGATTGAACTTGTGTTTGTAATATCATATTACAATTATAATATTGATAATGCATGTATTATGTATTTGGAACACTTGGATAATGAACTTCTTTCAATAAAGTGTTTCACATTCTCTACTGGTTGAAATTAAGTCTCTCATTTGATATAATACTACACCTATTCTGTGTCCTCAGATCAATGCAGATGAAGGGAGTTAGATATTGAGATGAACCGGTTTTAGAATATTTACATGATGCATAGGAAGTGTAGTGTAGTTTTTTTCCTGTATATTTGAATTACAAATCAGCCTTTACTTAAATCATGTTTCTAGTCTATTGCATAGTTACAATGTATAACCATTGATGTCCCAGGACCAGGATTGGTAAACACTGTTTAAGTGTATAATTGTAATACATACATGCAGACACAGCATCATTCAAAGAATGGAGTTTGATACTCCTGGTATTAGATATGACGGAAAAAGAATGTCTCACAGACATGAATACCTGAACCGCACCTTTATTTGCCAAGGTAGAATACATGATCAGTGAATATATTTAATGTACAGGCAGCAATGTAGGGATCTCATGCTTGTTAATAGCTACATGTATATAGGATTTGCATCCTTGGCACAAAGTTATATTATATTCTACTCAATTCATAGGCTTTATTAATGCCATTCAGAATCTTTTGAAGTCGATACAACAGGCTATGATAGCTGAGGTATATAGCTAGGTTCCCAAACGTTTTAGGGTCCATACACAGATCGGCTATCTAGCTACACATCCATAGGCATACAGGTATTTTTATCCTCCACTTCACAATAAGCAAGAAACAATTTAGCTAGCTACGTTACTTCAGCTGCATTGCATGGGAAATATCAGCAAGGCAAGCGTACAAAATTGTACATAAAATTTGCAGTAAATGCTTTAGCTAGATAGATTCGTTACATCCACTCATTCACAAGACGACAGCCTGGTTTGCTGGTTTTCTCAGGAGTCCCTAAAACATTAAACAACACAAATTACAATTTCAGGGTGGGTATAATTTGTGGAACATTCCAACAGGAATGTGTTCCAAAAACATTGTAAATAAGGTTGCCAACAATCAACGCATACACAGTTGTATAGCGGCAGAATACGATACCGGGTAGAGAGTGGGCTATGTCATTGTTTTTCACTCACCACCTTTATTCCGAAAAATGTCTGTCCTTACTCTGCTAGCCTATGGACAAACATTAAGAATAAGCTTCGTGGTGAGTTGATGCCTATTCGGCAGCTAACGTTGGTTAGCTATGTGAATTGATCATGCTAATTTGTATGCGTTGTTTGTTGGCAACCTTGTACTTTCCGAAGTTTTTGGAACAGATTCCTGTTGGAACTTTCCACAAATTACACCCACCCTCAATTTCATACTCATGACATCACAACACCCATAAAGCTATGTAGCTAGCTGGCTAATGTTAGCTAGTCCGCTAGCTTGCTAAATATGGGTTTTCGTCAATTAACTTTATGACAAAAAAATATGCATCATCGGTTGTCTCTACATCAAATAACATATTCCTTTCAACTGTACATTTTTTTGCGTGACTCGTTATGATGTTATAATTACCTACATTTGCTTCCATACAAGTATTTTTGTCAGCCATCTTTGCTGAAGAAGGTCTCCAACCTTGGGTCGCATAGCGTCAAATTCGTCATGGGAACCACTCAATATGATTGGTCATCGCCCAGCGGTCGCCGCTGGTGATTTCCATAACAGCCAGCGAGAGGAAGAGAGGCCCAACTCCGCAAAAAACATGTCTCCTTTCAGCAGGGGACGTTTTTCGTTGTTTCGCCCACCAAGCAAGGCGATTTTTATGGAGGTCAATAAAAATATCGAATTTGGTCAACAAAAAAATGTATGGATTATTTTCTAAGTGAGGTTTATTTGATTGAATATACATTTATAAGAAAGACGTGACATACCAGCAACTTTAAGGAAAAACACTTTATATTGGAGTTGTCTTCAGATGGCTATGCATATTAATGAAATGAGGCTCGAATCATAACATCTCTCTCCATTCAGTAGAGGCGGTTGACGTCAACAACCCTCATCGAATATTTAGAAATATATTACAATAATGAGATGTATTCACCAATCCAAAGAAAGGGTAGGCGGGAGCTAGACAGCCTTCCGTGCCGCTTTGTGGACAACGACTCCCATTGTGGCGGAGAAACATGTATCTTGTCAGTATATCCATCATCTTTGGTACAGTACTGACGATTTAGCTCCGTAGTCAAACGGCAGAAAACAACCAACAGAACCAAGCTTTCACTATTCGGGCAGATTGTCTTTTGCTTGGAGGGGGAATCACGTTGGCTGTTTTACGGATGCTATGCATGCGTCTCTAACTTGTGTTTCAGGTCTCTTATTTAAAAGGAATACTTGTTTTTTTCTGGTAAACTGTCGCGATTTATGGTCGTTTTCATATGTGCAACAACATGTCAAATGTTAGTCTTTCGAATGGGAGTCCGACGTTGGAAAGGGTGGATCCGCGTCCGACGGATCACACGAAGCACCGGATTCGCAGAAATCTTTTCGGATCGGTAGATCACGACGAATTTAGGAGGGAGTGTTTGGTTCAAATGAAAGAGATGGAGAAGGCTTCTATTGACAAATGGAATTATGATTTCCTAAACGACAAGCCCCTTTCCCAGGGAGATTATAAATGGGAACCCATGAAAAGCAGTGACCTGCCTGACTTTTACAGCAGACCGCCTCACAAGCGAGTCTGGCCCTCTGGAAATGTGGACCATAACGGGAATCATGATTACCGAGTCCGACCGAGCTGTCCTACGAACGGGGCTGAGCTATCCGAGGAGACTGAGAAGAGCGAGAGGCAGACGCATTGTCACCACTCTCACAACCTGGCAAGGAAAAGACCTGCAAATCCAGGTAAATTATGCAGTTTTGAAAATTTACTTGAAGATTTTAGAGTTAACCAATCGAAAACAATTCAGCTAGTCTCCATCGCACAATATGCCACAGTCGAATTAAATTGTTACAATCTGCGAAATTGTATCGTACAATGTCGCTAAAAGCCTATACGTTGTACCCCTCATTTATAGATTCCGTCGACACTTACTTTCCAGAAAGACACGCTTTGTGTGTCAAGCTATTTAACACTTTGATTTCTTCCTCGTCTTGTGTTTTGAATGTTTGTTCTGCTCTGACCTAATGAATAGCCTGATTATATAACCACTTGGCTGTTTAGCTTGATGATAAACTTAATTTATGAACTATTCAACAGGGCGGGAAATTAGCTTTTTGGCGATAAACTGTTTACTGACATATCTTTAAATTGTGTTTTTCAGAACCCCAAAGTACTGGTAAAAAGTCACATTCGAGTGAAAAGGATGCAGTTGTGTCAAAGTCAGTAGAACAGACACCCAGCAAAAACGATTCCAGGACACATGAACACTAATACCAAGATAAGAACTTCATCATCATCCATTTCCAATGTATACTGTCAGGTGAGTGTGAAATGATGTGTGAATAACATAACCTCTGAATAATGTTATTTGTTCATGTGGAATTAGAATGTCCTGGAGCATAACCAGGTTGTTCTAATAACCTTATTATAAACATTAGCATTTCAGTTGTTAAGCCTTAGTGAGATGTTAAAACGTGTAGATGACACACTTTGGTAAACGCCCCAGCTATCTGGTCTAATATTAACTTAAGCAAGCCTAGTGCAAGTGCAGAACAGTAGTAACACTTCATCAGCAGGCTTTYCATGAGGAAGGGTTGTTTTCAAGAGAATGAGCTCTTCAAGATGCTGCTCTCTCTCTGCAGAATTCAGTCTTGAGTGACATGTTGACATTTAATGTACACTTTTGCACTGTTTTCTTGCTTCAGCAGAATACACAATGCATGATACTGGACAACTTAACTGTCTTTACTATGCATGTGTTATAACCTTTAGGCTATGTACCCATAGCCCCTACTGTGAACAGAGCTAATATGAATTTGTTTTCCCCACAGCGCTGAGAAGTTCTCCTTTTTCGTTAAATACTGTACTTCAGGACCTGAAGAAGAGAAGAGGGAAAGAAGAGAAGACAGGATACAAAATGGCCTGCCTTTATAGGAGGGAGGGAGGCTGTGCAAGCACTGAATATTTACACTAAAGTTTTGGCACTCAATTTAATCCAATCGCCTCAAAAGCAGAAAATGTAGCAGTGTGCAAAATTGGATGTTTTTCCCTTTTTGCTCAGTTTTATTTTAACTACCTATGTTTCATATGTAGCACATAAAACATAATATTATTATGTTGATAAAATATGTGTCTTGAAGAATTGCTGTGCAGTTTTCAAAAAAATATTGTTTGTTTGTAAAAGTGGTCATATGATATCCTTGTTCAGGTATAATTGATAGTTATACATGCATATTATTTCTAGTCAGGGTTTTTGAGAGTATCTCATCAAAGAATCAATTGTTTCTATTTTGTGGCTTTATTCAGTGTTCAGTGGTAGTACATAGTTCGAAGGCATATTATTCAAAAGCTGGTCATTAGGGTTTGGGTCAATTCTATTTCAATTGATGAAGTAAACTGAAAGTCATTCCAATTCCAATTTTCCTCAATGTTTTTCAATGAGAGAAAATATTTGGAATTTTTGTTTACTTCCTGAGTTGACTGAATTTGAATGTAACTGACCCAACGCTACACTAAGGTCATACTGTCAATCAGTATGTTACATGACCTAACTAGATACAAGTTTACATGCAAATAATAATATATTATATTTTTTTTCCTACTGCGAAAGGGAAAGATCCTGCCAAAGTTTCAACAATTGTCTTATTTTTATGGAGCAATTATTAAATGATTAGGCCTTATTCATGGCATAGTTAGAAATTATTGGTAAAAGTTTGAAATAATGAGTTCCCATTTTGAAGTATTAATTATTTTTATGCCACCCTAAAATCAGTTGGTTTCCTTTAACTTATTCATAATGTGGTCCAGTTTTACCAGAGTAGCCTACACTCTCAGATGTGTTGTAACCACTGGGCACTTTTCAAACATAAATATGTGAATCAATGATTTGCCTCTTATTGTGTGTTGACTTCATGTTGAGCATGACATGGCACTATATAGACCACACAAAGGAAATAATTATCATCTTTGAGGAGGACAGACAGATAAAAGACAAAGCTATACTGCATGTACAGTATGTCTGTATAAAAGTATACCTGTGTATTTTTCCTTGTAAAAATTATAGTAACTTATTTTTGTTCAGGTTTTTGTGGTTGTATTGATATCCAAAGTGACATTTTTTGAGCATTGTTATGTAAATACTTTAAAAAATGTTTTTGGATACAAAAGGTTGCAAAACTGAGCCTGATTAAAAATATACCTGTATATTTTGTATTGTGTCTCTGAAACCGGCAATCATTTGATAAAAAAAAAACTATATTGGGTTAAATAAAAAGTGACTTATTTATTATTTTCAGAATTGCGTATTATGTGCACATTCATTTTCCTCCATATGTCAACATTGTCACAGTATGCTATACATTTAGGCTATAGTGTGCCAGGGCCAACCTCGGCAGTAGGCTAGTAAAGGTATTAGTTATTAGATATGGTTGATAATGTGTAAAAACACACGTAAAGACTAGTCACCCAGAAATGATTGTTGTGCAGCAGGACGTGAGAGCAACGACTAGTTGCAGCTTTTTTATCTATGCATAATGCTACAGTTGAAAAAATGCATGATGTTACTGTTTATTGAGTGAAGAGATTCTTTAGAATTGAAATTGCCATAGATTCCACGAGACATGCTCAAGAGAATGTGCAAAAAAAGAAATAATTTTTACTTCGATTACACGTAACTCGCGCTGCAGAGAGAAGGTAACCAACCTCATTTGTAATGTGCAAACCAAACTAGTGTGTCTAGGATACTTTACAACCATCGCAATATACACATTTCTCATGTGGTATCAAAACAATTACGCACAACTCTCACTATTACACATCTTGAGCTGATTTACGCCCCATTTTCTCTTTTGGAGTTTGCACCGACTCTGGATTTAAATACAACACGCAAATTCTCTCTTTTGGAGTTTGCACCGACTCTCGACTTAAAAACAACATGCATAGTCATGGCACATCCTGTTCTACAGTACGGGTGGAAAAAGTATGTTATTGACACTCGCTTTCTCCAATCAGGCACGCATTAAGAAAAGCACACCACTTCAGACAGCCACTTAGGTTGGCTTTCACTGCAGCCAGGTTTGAACAGAGTTAATTTAGGTCAGGACAGCATGTTCTTTTCGAGGAGCACACCCCTAAGTACTTTCATTCGCTGGCACGACTGGAGTGCCTCTTGCTCATAAGAGCAGGAGTAGTACAGTGTAAATGTGAATAGAACTGTCCCTGTAATGACCTCCTTTTACAGTGAAAGTAAGCGAAAGATATGTGGAAGAAAATTACAACAGTGATGTGTGCATAGAGGGAATTATTATTATTATTATTTTTAACCCTTATTTTACCAGGTAAATTGACTGAGAACACATTCTCATTTACAGCAACAACGTTACAGGGGGAGGAGGGGGGATGAATGAGCCAATTGTAAACTGGGTATGATTAGGTGACCGTGATGGTATGAGGGCCAGATTGGGAATTTAGCCAGGACACCTGGATCAAGACCTCTACTCTTACGATAAGTGCCACGGGATCTTTAGTGACCACAGAAAGTCAAGACACCCGTTTAACGTCCCATCCGAAAGACGACACCCTACACAGAGCAATGTCCCCAATCACTGCCCTGTGGCATTGGGATATTTTTTAAGACCAGAGGAAAGGGGGCCTCCTACTGGCCTTCCAAAACCACTTACAGAAGAGGAGAGGAAAAACAACTTCAGGTTGGCAGTCACATGGAGGAATAGAATAGATTAGTTTACAGCACAGTTATAACACCTGTGTGTGTAGTGTACATACATGTAATGCCCGGATCATATTCTGCAATCGCTAGTTAGTCGTTATTCTGCATTGGTACGTTTATCCAATATTTAATGGTACTGTCAATTGTTTATGGAGTGAAAATGGTCTAAAGGGTACTGTAGTAATGAGTTTACACTGTCTGACCTTGTAATAGGCTGTAGTAAAAAGACGACCACATCCCTGTTGTTATTGTTGTTGATGCCGAATTTCTAGGAAGCCACTGTGGTGGAGGCAGATCACATATTTCTGGTTAATCTGAATTTGATATTCAAGCTAAAAACAAGCACTTATTTAAAGAAGTAGTGTGTATTGTATATCTCTCTCAGAAGAAAGAAACACAATTTATTGGTATTATGACTCTCTCTTCACTACAATGTTGCTACTATGCCAGATTGGACTACATAACTATTGGCACAAACAAGACTGTAAAATGCCTCACTATTCATATGGGTAACTGGGAGCTGTCAAAGTTTTTTCTTTTGAATTGGAAAAAATATTTTGAAAACATCATTGACTGAAAACCTAGTCCCACCCTACTATAAAATACTGTATCCCATGGAGCACACTGCTACATACAATACAGTACCAGTCAAAAGTTTGGACATACCAAGGGATTTTCTTTATTTTTAATATTTTCTAGATTGTAGAATAGTAGTGAAGACATCAAAACTATAAAATAACACATATGGAATCATGTAGTAACCAAAAAAGTGTTAAACAAATCAAAATATATTTTATATTTGAGATTCTTCAAAGTAGCCACCCTTTGCCTTGATGAAAGCTTTGCACACTCTTGGCATTCTCTCAACCAGCTTCATGAGGTAGTCACCTGGAATGCATTTCAATTAACATGTGTGCCTTGTTAAAAGTACATTTGTGGCATTTCTTTTTCTTAATGCATTTGAGCCAATCAGTTGTGTTATGACAAGGTAGGGGTGGTATACAGAAGATAGCCCTATTTGGTATCACACCCTGATCTGTTTAATCTGTCTTTATGATGGTCTCCATCCCCCTCCAAGTGATGCCCATCTTCCCCATTATCCCCTGTGTATTTACACCTGTGTTCTCTGTTTGTCTGTTGCCAGTTCGGTTTGTTTCATCAAGCCTACCAGCATTTCTCCCTTTGCTCCTGTCTCTCGGTTGTTCCTGTTTTCTTGTTTTACCGGTGTTGACCATTCTGCCTGCCCTGACCCTGAGCCTGCCTGCCTGCCGTCCTGTACCTTTGCCGCACCTATCTTGATTGCTGACCCCTGCCTGGCCTTGACCTGTCTTTTGCCTGCCCCAATTCGATTAATAAACTGTTGTTACTCCGACGTTGTCTGCATCTGGGTTTTACATGAAACATGATGATTTGGTAAAAGACCAAGTCCATATTATGGCAAGAACCGATCAAATAAGCAAAAAGAAACAACAGTCCCATCATTACTTTAAGACATGAAGGTCAGTCAATCCGGAACATTTCAAGAAACCATCAAGCGCTATGATGAAACTGGCTCTCATAAGGACTGCCACAGCAAAGGAAGATACAGAGTTACCTCTGCTGCAGAGGATAAGTTCATTAGAGTTACCAGCCTCAGAAATCGGCAATTAACTGCACCTCAGATTGCAACTCACAGAGTTCAAGTAACAGACACATCTCAACATCAACTCAATTACAACACTTTTTTGGTTACTATATTATTCCAAATGTGTTATTTCATAGTTTTGATGTCTTCACTATTATTTTACGATGTAGAAAATAGTAAAAATAAAGAAAAACCCTTGAATGAGTAGGTGTGTCCTAACGTTTGACTGGTACTGTATATGTCACACCCTGATCTGTTTCACCTATCTTTGTCCTTGTCTCCACCCCTATCCAGGTGTTCCCCATCTTCCCATTATCCCCTGTGTATTTATACCTGTGTTCTGTTTGTCTGTTGCCAGTTCATCTTATCTTGGCAGCATTCTTTCCCGCCTTCCTGTTCCTCTAGTTCTGTTTCCTAGTTTTTCCCGGTTCTGTCTGCCCTGACCCCAAGCCTGCCTGCTGTCCTGTACCTGCCTGACTCTGACCTGATGACGAACCTCTGCCTACCCTCGACCTGCCCTTTGCCTGCCCCGTGGTTCTAATAAATAATCTGAGAACTGTACTATCTGCCTCCCGCGTCTGCATCTGGGTCGTATCCTGAGTCGTATAGTCCAGCAACAATCTGTTGCTGGACTGTTATTACTAATTTGGCTACATTGTGATTATACAGTTACCTCAAATGCACTGTTGTTTTATTTTCATGCCCAAATGTCTCATGGAACCATAATGAACTGTGATTTGAGATAATAAAACATATGGGAGCTACTAGAGTTTTCCTCTCAGTGACAATACTCCAGTTCATCTGAAATACTAATTTCCTCAAAATGTTCTCAATTAACCACAACCTCTTGTCAGGAAAAAAAGTTTGTTTCTCACTTACTGCCTACAGTAAGTGAGAAACAAACCATTTAATGGTAAAGGGAATTACTACACATTTGTTGTGTAATTAACAAGTATCACATCTGTTTCTCATCTACTGGATAAGACATCTTATAGATGGACAAATGAATATGGAGCACATAGGCAGGAACAATGCAGCCACATTATTAAACCCCTGTAAAGGCAGTCATTGTTGTTCTCCTCCTCAGACGAGGAGGAGCATGGATCGGACCAAGATGCGGATTGGTGATTAATCATACTTTTAATGAAAACAGCAAACAAGACACTACAAAACTACAAAACAACAAACGTGACTAACCTTCAACCGTCCTGTGTGGCCCAAACACTGACACAGGAACAAACACCCACAAAACCCCAGTGAAACCCTGGCTGCCTTAGTATGACTCTCAATCAGAGACAAACGATACACACCTGTCTCTAATTGAGAATCATACCAGGCCGAACACAAAACCCAACATAGAAATACAAAACATAGACTACCCACCCAACACTCACGCCCTGACCAATAAAGACATACAAAACAAGAAGAAACAGGTCAGGAACGTGACAGAACCCCCCCTTAAGGTGCGAACTCCGGGCGCACCAGCACAAAGTCTAGGGGGGTCTGGGTGGGCGTCTGTCCACGGTGGCGGCTCTGGCGGTGGACGAGGTCCCACCCCACCATAGTCACTCCCCGCTTCCGTATCCCCCTCCCAATGACCACCCTCCAACTCAACCCACCTAAATAAAGGGGCAGCATGCGGGATAAGGGGCAGCAGCTCCGGGATAAGGGGCAGCAGCTCCGGGATAAGGGGCAGCAGCTCCGGGATAAGGGGCAGCAGCTCCGGGATAAGGGGCAGCAGCTCCGGGATAAGGGGCAGCAGCTCCGGGATAGGGCAGCAGCTCCTGACTGTAGGGCAGCTCATGACTGTAGGGCAGCTCATGACTGTAGGGCAGCTCATGACTGTAGGGCAGCTCATGACTGTAGGGCAGCTCATGACTGTAGGGCAGCTATGACTGAGCGCTCATGACTGTCTGACGGCTCCGGCAGATCCTGTCTGGTTGGCGTCTCTGGCAGATCCTGTCTGGTTGGCGTCTCTGGAGATCCTGTCTGGTGGCGCTCTGAGATCCTGTCTGGTTGGCGTCTCTGGCAGATCCTGTCTGGTTGGCGTCTCTGGCAGATCCTGTCTGGTTGGCGCCCTGGCAGATCCTGACTGACGACTGGCTCTAGCGGCTCCTGACTGACTATCGGCTCTGACGGCTCGGAACAGACGGGCGGCTCTAATGGCTCGGGACAGACGGATGGCTCAGACGGCACTGGGCAGACGGATGGCTCAGACGGCACTGGGGAGACGGATGGCTCAGATGGCGCTATGGAGACGGATGGCTCAGATGGCGCTTGGCAGACGGGCAGTTCAGGCGCCGCTGGGCAGACGGGCAGTTCAGGCACCGCTGGGCAGACGGCCCCGTTCAGGCACCGCTGGCAGACGGCAGACTCTGACCGGCTGAGACGCACTATAGGCCTGGTGCGTGGTACCGGAACTGGAGGTACCGGGCTGAGGGCACGCACCTCAGGGCGAGTGCGGGGAACAGGAACAGGGCACACTGGACTCTCGTGGCGCACTCTAGGCCTGGTGCGTGGTACCGGGAACTGGAGGTACTGGGCTGGAGACACGCACCATAGGGAGAGTGCGTGGAAGAGGAACAGGGCTCTGGAGATGCACTGGAAGCCTGGTGCGTGGTGTAGGCACTGGTGGTACTGAGCTGGGTGGGAAGGTGGCGCCGGATATACCGAGCCGTGAAGGAGGACACGTGCTCTTGAGCACCGAGCCTCCCTAACCTTACCAGGTTGAATGGTCCCCGTAGCCCTGCCAGTGCGGCGAGGTGGAAATAGCCCGCACTGGGCTATGCAGGCGAACCGGGGACACCACCTGTAAGGCTGGTGCCATGTACGCCGGCCCGAGGAGACGTATGGAGACCAGATAACGTTGGGCCGGCTTCATGGCACTCGGCTCGATGCCCAACCTATCCCTCCGAGTGCGGCAAGGTGGAATAGCCCGCACTGGGCTAAGCACGCGTACTGGGGACACCGTGCGCTTTACCGCATAACACGGTGTCTGACCAGTACGACGCCCTCTTACTCCACAGCAAGCCCGGGGAGTTGGCTCAGGTATCCAACCCGGCTTCGCCACACTCCCCTTTAGTCCCCCCCAAGAAATTTTTGGGTGAGCCTCTCGGGCTTCCAGCCTCTCATACGTGCTGCCTCCTAATCCACCGCTCCTGGGCTGTGCGCCTTCTTCTCCTCCCGCGAGCGGCGATTACACCAACCTTAGCCCAGGGTCCTTCTCCGTTGAATATTTGTTCCCAACTCCATTCCTCTTCTCTCCATTGCTTTAGTTCCTTTCCTCCGGCTCCAATCCACTTGGTCCTGTTGTAGTGGGTGTTTCTGTAAAGGCAGTCATTGTTGTTCTCCTCCTCAGACGAGGAGGAGCATGGATCGGACCAAGATGCGGATTGGTGATTAATCATACTTTTAATGAAAACAGCAAACAAGACACTACAAAACTACAAAACAACAAACGTGACTAACCTTCAACCGTCCTGTGTGGCCCAAACACTGACACAGGAACAAACACCCACAAAACCCCAGTGAAACCCTGGCTGCCTTAGTATGACTCTCAATCAGAGACAAACGATACACACCTGTCTCTAATTGAGAATCATACCAGGCCGAACACAAAACCCAACATAGAAATACAAAACATAGACTACCCACCCAACACTCACGCCCTGACCAATAAAGACATACAAAACAAGAGAAAACAGGTCAGGAACGTGACAACCCCACTGTGTGTTACTCCTTTGATGACTGTCAGTTGTCAGAAAACAAGCCCATTACTCTTATTGAAATTACATTTTGTTTTGATGGTCTCTTTTGAGATCCTCTGCTGTCTAGAGGTAGATTAGCTAGGCCAAATTAATCTTTGAAGTGATTCAGCATTTCATAGAGTAGACAACCAGAGTCATGCACATTTAGGTGGATACAATTATGTTTGCCCTGTGTGCACATAAAGGCAAAGTAGCTAATAATCCCAGCACATGTTTGAGTTCATATCAGATCGAACTGAATGGCACTCAGAGCTCAATAACAACAGACAGAGCTCATTGGAAATGGAAGGTCAGCTATTGTTCGGGTTATCCTTGATGGAGAGGGAAACTACTGTGCAGCAGCCAAAATATTTAGGTGGTGTGCAAGTGTGTGTGGGTGCGTGCGTGCGTGCATGTGTTTGACTCAACTCAACTGGCAGAAAGGCAAGGTAATGAGGCGCGCACACTAGATGAGATGATATCATAATTTTCAAAGGACCCAGCGTGTACTGCCAGGTATGACCTCACATGCAGAGTAGTTAGGTGGTGTGTGTGTGAGGGAATGTGTATTTTTTCCACATGTGTGTGTGTGTGTAAAGTTGACAATTCTCCTCATACTGACCCCTTCATTGATATGGCTATGTTAGCCCACACCACCCCATAATCTCCCCTCAGTGACCCTATGTCCATTACCTAGTAATAAGCGGTGTAGGGTTTTAATCAATCTCAGCTCTCAGAGGTGTGCGTGCGTTTGTATGAGTTGTCTGAGCCCATTCCAAACCCATTCAAAGTCGAACGCCAACCACATTTCCGTAGTACGTGAATTAGCGGAGGTCTAATTTCTACAACAGATAATGAGAAGAGAAAAGGACAGTAAAAATCACAAATGTTGGAGTTGGCACTGTTAATATATGATTAGCAGAGGCCCAAAAAACATGAGCTCATATTCTGGCATCTCCACTGGGAAAAAAGGAACAAGCTTAGCTTATGAATGTTCTTATTTTATTTTGGAAATGCATCTCGCCCATCTGTTTTGTGTTGTTATTAATTCAACAGATTTTTTTATGAGGGTGAATTAACTATTTTATTTTCCATCTCTCTCTCTGCCTAACAGTCATGTGCTCTGGCACTACACCCCTTGCCCATTATGGACCTCTGTCAGAGAGCAGGCCTGGGTTCAAATACTATTTGAAATCTTTCAAATACTTTCAGCATTTGCCTGGAAGTACCGGTTAGGCGTAGTGTGCATATCAGGGACTTTTCTATTGGTTCCATTGCAAAAGGCAAGCTCAGTCAAGCACCAATAACGTATTTGAAATTATTTGATATAGTATTTGAACCCAGGTCTGACAGTGAGTGAGTGAGTGAGTGGGAGTCAGTGGGAAGGAAATTGAGGCCCTGGCTAAGACTCCCTCAGCCCAGGTTGGGCCAAGACGTGTCCAGCTTCAGTGCAGGATGTAAACAAGTGGACGTGCCAATGTGGAATTTTTATACACATTGGCTCCTTGACACATGGTGTCTTGCTGTGTGAACTCAGAGACACACTGGATGGAGTGCAGCATGTGTGTTTTTGATTTGCTCAGAGCGAGTGAGCATGCTGCGCTGTGCTCGTATGTTCAACCCCACTCTGTTACTCCCCACCATTGTCTCCCCCTTCCTCCCCCCTAGTGTATCACATCTTTGATTTCTTTCACCTGGCCCCGAGGGGGTTGATGACATACTTGTGTTCGGCAGGGAAAGAGAAAAAGAGAGAGAGAGAGAGAGAGAGAGAGAGGAAAAACCAACATGGTTTGAAAATCTGTCAACTGCTGAGGTGACCCATGTGCCTGCTAATAACTAGGGGGGTATGTCTGTTTGCCTCATACATCAGTGCACAGCCAGCTGGAGGATGGCACGCACTTCCAGAGAGAGGCAGCACAGTAACTCAATATCACTTACTGTGTGCCTGCCTTTCACAATTCAGACAACACACTTTGACTGGCTATGATATTATTACCCAAGGCACATAGAATGTTCTATGGGATTAGTAAACAATAGATGGTGCCCTCTAGTATGGTATTGCAGAAGCACACACATATAGTATTTAGTCATGGTGTCACGTCATGACCATAGTTCTTATGTGTGTTGCTTGTTTTAGAGTTGGTCAGGACGTGAGCTGGGTGGGCATTCTATGTTGTGTGTCTAGTTTGTCGGTTTCTGTGTTCAGCCTAATATGGTTCTCAATCAGAGGCAGCTGTCAATCGTTGTCCCTGATTGAGAATCATATATAGGTGGCTTGTTTTGTGTTGGGGATTGTGGGTGGTTGTCTTCTGTCTTTGTGTTCTGCACCAGATAGGACTGTTTTCGGTTTTCACATTTATTGTTTTGTTGTTTGTAGTGTTCACATATTCTTCATTAAATTATGTTGAACACTAGCCGCGCTGCGTTTTGGTCCTCTCCTTCATCCCAGGAAAAAAAACATTACAGAACCACCCACCAAACTCGGACCAAGCAGCGTAGCTACGGGCAGCAGCGGCAGCAGCATCAGCAGCGGGAGCAGGAGGAATGGACTTGGGAGGATGTGTTGAACGGAAAAGGTTGTTACACATGGGAGGAGATCCTGGCTGGAAGGGATCGCCTTCCATGGGAACAGGTGGAGGCAGCTAGGAGAGCGGAGGCAGCTGCGAAAGGGAACCGGCGTTATGAAGGTACGCGGCTAGCAAGGAAGCCCGAGAAGAAACACCAAAAATTTATTGGGAGGGGGCTAAAGGGTAGTGTGGCGAAGTCAGATAGGAGACCTGCGCCCACTTCCCATGCTTACCGTGGAGAGCCGGAGTACGGGCAGACACCGTGTTATGAGGAAGAGCGCACAGTGTCTCCTGTACGTGTGTATAGCCCGGTGCGGTACATTCCAGCTCCACGTATCGGCCGGGCTAGAGTGAGCATTGAGCCAGGTGCCATGAAGCCGGCTCAACGTATCTGGCCTCCAGTATGTCTCCTCGGCCCGGTGTACATGGCACCTTACGCATGGTGTCCCCGGTTCGCCAACACAAGACTGAAATGACACCCTCTTTCCTATATACAGTAGTGCACTACTTTTGACCAGGGCCCATAGGGCACTATATAAGGAATTAGGGTGCCGTTTGGGATGCACCCCATGGGTCAATTTTATGACCCATCATAAGGCATGCCACACGATAAGATAGAGGTTGTAGTTGATAATTAAACGCAATGTTATGATGTGATAACAGAATGACAAAGAGTACCCTAGCCCTACACACAAAACAAGCTGATTGATGGAAAGGAGATATAGCTAGAGGTTGTTTTCAGAACTGAGTAGAAATAAATAGACAGATTCGAGAGGATTCTAGAATTAGTTCTAGAATGCAGTCTTCATTTTTTTTTGTAGATCGGCATACAGAGTCAGTCATATCAGAAGCAAGACTTTTTAAATTAAGCTAGCTAGCTTTAGGGAGAGTAAGATGATCCTACATCTGTGCGTACAGTATGTGAGCAACTTCAAGCTGGAGGAAAATCAGAACTCTAGTTTGCAAGCCTTGTGCCTGTCTCTGTTGCTGATCCTTTCATTCACATTGCCCTCTCTTGGAGTCCAAAGGAGAGTGTGGTACAACATAATACCACAATTCTCCAAATACCACACYACACTTGAATGATATATCATTATTACATAGACGAGTTATGAGGGCTTTCTTTGGTATAAATACCTTATCTGTGAGCTGGGCTCATAATGGGGCATAATTATGATAGGTTTGAGATTGTATACTCATATCATCATCCCATTCATATGGCTTCACTGTTGAATTCACAAGGGTGGTGGTTTCGGCTGTGCTGGGATAGGGAGATGACTGGCTAAATAGAAAGGAGAAGATACAGTGCATTCGGAAAGTATTCAGACCCCTTCCCCTTTTCCACATTTTGCTACTTTACAGCCGTATTCTAAAATGGATTAAATAAAAACATTTCATCATCAATCTTCACACAATACCCCATAATGACAAAGCCCAAAGTTCTTTTTAGATTTTTGCAAATTTATATACATATAAAAACAGAAATACCTTATTTACATAAGTATTTGCCTTTGCTATGAGACTTGAAATTGAGCTCAGGTGCATTCTGTTTCCATTGTCATCCTTGAGATGTTTCTACAGCTTGACTGGAGTACACCTGTGGTGATTTGGAAAGGCACACACCTGTCTATATAAGGTCCCACAGTTGACAGTCAGAGCAAAAACCAAACCATGAGGTCGAACGAATTGTCCGTAGAGCCCCGAGACAGGATTTTGTCAAGTCACAGATCTGGGGAATGGTACCCCAACATTTCTGCAGCATTGAAGGTCCCCAAGAACACAGTGGCCTCCATTATTCTTAAATGGAAGAAGGTTGGAACCACCAAGACTCTTCCTAGAGCTGGCCACCCAACCAAACTGAGCAATCAGGGGAGAAGGGCCTTGGGTCAGGGAGGTGAACCTTCCAGAAGGACAACCATCCCTGCAGCACTCCACCAATCAAGCCTTTTGGTAGAGTGGCCAGATGGAAGACACTCCTCAGTAAGACCATGAGAAGCAAGATTATCTGGTCTGATGAAACCAAGATTGAACTCTTTGGCCTGAATGCCAAGCGTCACGTCTGGAGGAAACCTGGCATCATCCCTACATTGAAGCATGGTGGTGGCAGCATCATACTGTGGGGATGTTTTTCAGTGGCAGGGACTAGGAGACTAGTCAGAATTGAGGGAAAGATGAACGGTGCAAAGTACAGAGAGAACCTTGATAAAAACTTGCTCCAGAGCGCTCAGTACCTCAAACTGGGGCGAAGGTTTACCTTCCAACAGGACAACAACCCTAAGCCCACAGCCAAGACAATGCCGGTGTGGCTTCTGAATGTCCTTGAGTGGCCCCGCCAGAGCCCAGACTTGAACCTGATAGAACATCTCTGGAGAGACCTGAAAATAGCTGTGCTGTGACACTCCACATCCAACTTAACAGAGCTTGAGAGGATTTGCATAAAAGAAGGGGAGAAAGTCTCCAAATACAGGTGTGCCAAGCATGTAGCATCATACCCAAGAAGACTCAAGGCTGCAATCGCTGCCAAAGGTGCTTCAACAAAGTACTGAGTAAAGGGTCTGAATGATGTAAATGTGATATTTAAGTTTTTTTATTTTTAACACATTTGCAAAAATGTCTTAACCTGTTTTTTCTTTGTTTGCGTTGTAGATAGATTAGGGGGGGGAAACAATTTATTCCATTTTAGAATAAGGCTGTAACGTAACAAAATGTGGAAACAGTCAAGGGGTCTGAATACTTTCTGAATGTACTGTATATCTCTGTTTTTTTCTCTGTCTCTCTCTCTCTCTCTCTCCACTCCCCCCATCGCCCCAAGATTAACTTCTCTGCGCTACGGATCCCTTTTACGGGATCACTTTCCTAAACAACCGCTAGAATTGCAGGGCGCCAAATGCATAAATATTACAAAAAATATTTATAATCATGCAATCACAAGTGAAATATACCAAAACACAGCTTAGCTTGTTGTTAATCCACCTATCGTGTCAGATTTTGAAAATATATTTTACAGCGAAAGAAATCCAAGCTTTTGTGAATGTAGCAATCAATGCTACAACAGCTAGCCCCAAATGAGCATGGTCACGAAAGTCAGAAAAGCAATAAAAGTCATCGCTTACCTTTGATAATCTTCAGAAGTTTCCACTCACGAGACTCCCAGTTACACAACAAATGTTCTTTTTGTTCGATAAATATTACTTTTATCACAAAAAAACGCCATTTGGGTTGCGCATTATGTTGAGAAAACAAAAGCCTTGTTCCGTTCGACAAATTCCAAAAAGTATCCGTAATGGTCGTAGAAACATGTCAAATGTTTTTTATAATCAATCCTCAGGTTGTTTTTAACAAACATAACCGATAATATTTCAACCGGATCATAACCTATTCATTAAGAGACAAACGGAAAATGGAGAGCTCCTCTCGCGCGCGCAGGAACTATTCGGGGAACACCTGACTAGTTATGAAAAATCTCGTTCATTTTTCAAAATAAAAGCCTGAAACTATGTCTAAAGCCTGGTCACAGCCTGAGGAAGCCATTGGAAAAGGAATCTGGTTGATACCCCTTTAAATAGAGGATAGACGGTCCAGGAAACACAGATTTAAAAAAAAATATATATCACTTCCGGGTTATATTTTCTCAGGTTTTCGCCTGCAGTATAAGTATTCTTATACTCACAGACAATATTTTGACAGTTTTGGAACCTTTGGAGTGTTTTCTATCCTAATCTGTAAATTACATGCATGTTCTATGATCTGGGCCAGAGAAAATGTCCGTTTACGTTGGGAACGTTAAAAAAAAAATATATAATAATCTGACCCCTAGCGCTAAGAGGTTTAATGGTTTTGACCACGCTCCACTGCTTTGATTGGTGCCGCTAGAAATCATAGGTGTCTATCCTATAATGAAAAGGCACCCACTAAAGAAAATTCCACGAACTTGTTTATCAATTTTGTGCTGCTGTTTCATTTGTATTGGTGTTTAGTTTCATGTCTGATACGCTCAGGGTGTCGTTACATATAATTTGCGGTGTGCATCATGAGCAAAGTCATTGTAGCCTATAATTTAACTTCCCCTTGCTGTGAGAACCATGGTATGAGCATGGGTTGACTTGGCATTGTTGTAGCACAGTGTAACGTCCTGACCAGAGTTATTATGTGTTTTGCTTGTTTAGTGTTGGTCAGGACGTGAGCAGGGTGGGAATTCTATGTTGTGTGTCTAGTTTGTCTGTTTCTATGTCCAGCCTAATATGGTTCTCAATCAGAGGCAGATGGTAATCGTTGTCCCTGATTGAGAATCATATATAGGAGGCTTGTTTTGTGTTGGGATTTTGTGGGTGTTTGTTTCCTGTCTCTGTGATTGTCTGCACCAGATAGGTCTGTCTCGGTTTTTGCACATTTTGTTATTTTGTATGTTGTTTGTAGTGTTTCACTTGTTCTTTATTAAACATGTTGAACACTAGCCGCGCTGCACTTTGGTCCAATCCTTGCTACTCCTCTTCGGATGAAGAGATGGAGGAAAGCCGTTACACACAGCTAAATATGGCCTGCCAGCAGCCTACCAAAAGTTGCACTGTGTCCATTACAATGCAGAAAAATTTGTCTCTCATCAAAACCATTAAAAAGTTAGGCTATCCATATTACCGGAGCTTCATCGTACTCTTTCTATTTCAATGGCGGAATTCTAGGGCTGTGATGATACTAGAATTGTGATATTCTTTCCATGGCAAAAATGAAAACACGAAGCAGTCCAAAACTCTTTCGTCCTTTAAAATTCTGCTGTATGTAAAATATTCTGTGCTATAGCGAGGAAAATGTATAAATGCGACTCTGGAAGCAAACATAATGATGTTTGTTTCCAACATTAAGGTGGTTGACGAAGTAATTGAAATCTCCTGCGTATTTTGTTTTCTTGCCACGGCACTAACGAGTATTGCGATACTGGTATCGTCCAGAACCTAGCGGATTCGCAGCCACAATTTATGGAACATGCCAAAACTTTAGATAGCAAAGTCAAAGATACGTGTTCCCCCTATCCATCTGTGTCGAGGTTTCCCTGAATGCATATGACAAATCCAGCTCCAAAACAAGCCATAGCCTAGCTAGATAAGGTTAGCATGCTAGCTAGCTACACTGACAGTGCCCTACTTGTTGTTATTTCGCCACTCCATGTGGAAATATCCACAATGTTCCCACCCCCAATTTGTGAATATGTATTAGCAGCCTGCGTCATAATTCGGAGGTGGAACCTAAATGATAATCTTCGCTGCAGAACAGGAATTACATCGAAATTGGAGCGACATTGCCCTCTGGTCTCTTGCATCAAACACAACATTTTCAGTCACCTCCTTGCCTTTAAAGCTAAATTCCTACAATTTTTGCCATGTGAATATGATGTCTGATTGAGAATGACAAACATAATTAATGGGGGCCCCCTGTTTAGATAACTGGCTAGACTAACTATCAATCTAAACATTGACATGGCTAATTGTCAACTAATTGAGTGACTGACATAAGAGAAAAACTGCTGATGCACAACCAAATTTAGAAATTGCACCTGTTGTACTTTACTATTCTTACTCTCAAAAGTAAGTCGCGACCCTGACTGAGTTCCAAAAAATTAAATGTTGGGGCCAGGGGCCCTAACCAAAAGCTTCTGTCACTTACGTCTAAAGCTGGCCCTTCTTAAACGGGGTACAAACACTTGTCACTGTAGCGATAACCAATAAGGTACATCCTTTGAACATTCAGTTATAGGTACTTAATCTTAATAGGGGGCGCCATTTCCACTTTGGGAAAAAATCGTGCCCAAATTAAACGGCCTTGTACTCTGTTCTAGATCATATGATATGCATATTATTATTACTATTGGATAGAAAACACTGAAGTTTCTAAAACTGTTATTATATAACTACTATATATTATATAATTATATTGTGAGTAAAACATAACTAATTTGGCAGGCAAAGTTCCAAACAGGAAGTGAAAATTCTGAAATGGGTCTCTGTGACAGGCCTTGCCTATTCAATTGCCTTGTATTTATGGATCTGTATGCACTTATACGCCTTCCACTAGATGTCAACAGGCTGTAGAACGTTGAATGAGGTGTCTAGCCTGATGTGGGACCGAATGAGAGCTTTTGGAGTGACAGGTCAGCCATATTGGCAGTATTTTGCTACGCAGTTGGGAACGCCATATCTTTGTCTGCAATGCGTTAGGTAGACACGAATAAATGCTCCGTCTGGGACGTTATTGGATACATACGAGAAAAACATACTAAAGATGGATTCTCAACTGAGTTTGACCAGTTTATTCGACTTTTATTATCAGTTTTTGAATTTTTCGTTCCATGCGCCAAACGTTGATGGACACTTGAGCTCCACCATGCTAGCCAAAGTTGCTAATTCGACAGAAGAAATGAACATTCTAAAACAAAACAACAATTTATTGTGGAACTAGGACTCCTTGCACTGCATTCTGATGAAAGATCATCAAAGGTAAGAGAATATTTATGATGTTATTTCGTAMTTTTGTGGKATATGTTGACTCCAACATGGCGGAGAATGGCTGAGCGCTGTCTCAGATTATTGCATGCTGTGCTTTGTACTAAAGTTATTTTTTTAAATCTAACACAGCGGTTGCATTAAGAACCAGTGTATCTTTCATTTGCTGTACAACATGTATTTTTCAGCAAAGTTTATGATGACTTTTTTGGTTAGATTACGTGGCTGTGTAAAATTTCTCCGGACAATTTGGTGCATTTTGGTGCCATATTCACAATGTAAAACCAGGATTTGTAGCTATAAATATGCACATTTTCGAACAACACATAAATGTATTGTATAACATGATGTTATAAGACTGTCATCTGATGAAGTTGTTCAAAGGTTAGTGATTCATTTTATCTCTATTTGTCGGTTTTGTGAAAGCTATCTTTGCGGTGGAAAAATGGCGGTGTGTTTTTTGGATATTGTGGTGAGCTAACATAAATATATGTTGTGTTTTCGCTGTAAAACACTTAGAAAATCGGAAATATTGGCTGGATTAACAAGATGTTTATCTTTCATTTGCTGTACAACATGTATTTTTCATAAATGTTTTATGATGAGGAGGATCCCAGATCCGGGAGGGTGATTAAGTAGAGCTTAATTGGACTGTAGTTAATATCTCATATAATACCTTTACCACAGATACAAAAATATGCCTTTAAAAAAAGGTATATTTTATCTTTATAGGGTATCACCACTGTGACAGAGTCATAAGGGTACCTCTACTATAGGCCACTTAAACTGGTACAACACCAACTCATGGGTGGCCAAAGATAACTGACAGCCACACCCCCACTAAGCCACACTTCCAATATACTTTCCTAGTGTGTCTTGTAGAGTTACCACCCATGACTCTATTTGTTACTGACAGAGGTATGTGTCACACCCTGATCAGTTTCACTTGTCCTTGTTATTGTCTCCACCCCCTCAAGGTGTTGCTTGTTCTCCCCAGTGAATTTATCACTTTGTTTCCTCTCTCTCTGTGCCATTTTGTCTTGTATGTTTCCAAGTCAACCAGTTTTTCCCATTCTCCTGCTTTTTGCATTCTCCTTTTTCTAGTCCTCCCAGTTTTGACCCTTGCCTGTTTCTGGACTTTGTACCCGCCTGCCTGACCATTGTGCCTGCCTTGACCACGAGCCTGTCTTCCACTCTGTACCTCCTGGACTCTGATTTGGTTTTGACCTTTTTGCCTGTCCACAACCATTCTCTTGCCTACCCCTTTGGACTAATAAACATTGTGAGACTCCAACCATCTGCCTCCTGTGTCTGCATTTGGGTCTCACCTTGTGCCTTGTTAGTATGGTTGTTGAATTTGTTAATTTTCTGTCCTTCATGAAGTGAGTTCTTAGGCAAATGTTATCATTAGGTTATGACAATAAATTACATATCTCATAAGGCCTAGTTTACACTAATACAGTGACCTTAAACTCATGGTTTTACGGGCCACATTAGGCCTGAAATCCTGGTTGCAAAATTCCAGCAAATGTTAAGATTTCCTGCTAATTCCCTCCCATTTCCAGGAATCTTCCAACCAGGATTTCTGGAAAACCTGGGAATTTTGGGAAAGTTACCAGAATTGTGCAACCCTACCTAAAAGTCACATTATACTGGCTTGCAATGTGATGTGTAGATCCTATTTGAATTCATTCAGAGTTAGGATATCCAACATGAATTTTCATTCACCTACAACCAATGTTCCCTCAAAAAGTCTGCTTAGAGCAAACTAGGTTGTGACAATTCTGTGCAACTTCCGGCACGCATTTACTGTGAACACTGAGGCCTACCAGAGTGGCCTACCATCAAAAACAATGGAGAAAAATGCATCCCATAAAAACATGGAAATAGCTGTTCTCTCATTAAGCTCAGTTGCTGGCAATGTGTGGTGTTCAATGTAGGCCAACATTTTGTGAGACTTTAAAAAAAACATGCAGGGCTTGACATTAACCTGTTCATCTACTTGTCCTTCAGACAAGGAGGTGACTGAAGATGTTGTGTTGTTTGATGCAAGAAACCACTTCACAAAATAAATGTCATTATTATTCCCATACAATTATTACAGAGAATCAGACAAATTATGGTACGCTCTGACTATTGGCTACTTAGCTTATTCAAGACCATCTCAAAATATTTACCTGACTCACTTTTCAAAGATGGCTTGAAATGCACACATTTTGTGCTCTTGTTGTAGGAAGCAACCACTCCCCCAACTGGGATAATCTAATTGTATTGGTCACATACACATGGTCAGCAGATGTTATTGTGAGTGTAGCGAAATGCTTGTGCTTCTAGTTCCGACAGTGCAGCAATATCTAACATGTAATCTAACAATTCCACAACAACTACCTAACACACACAAATCTAAGTAAAGGAATTGAAATAAGAATATAGACATATATATATATATATATATGGATGAGCAATGACAGAGCTACATAGGCAAGATGCAATAGATGGTATAAAATACAGTATATACATATGAGATGAGTGATACAAGATATGTAAACATTATTAAAGTGCCATTATTAAAGTGACTAGTGATCCATTTATTAAAGTGGCCAATGAGTGATGGCTGTTTAATAGTCTGATGGCCTTGAGATAGAAGCTGATTTTCAGTCTCGCTCCCAGCTTTGATGCACTTGGACTGACCTCGCCTTCTGGATGGTAGCGGGCTGAACAGGCAGAGGCTCGGGTGGTTGTTGTCCTTGATTATCTTTTTGGCCTTCCTGTGACATTGGGTGCTGTAGGTGTCCTGGAGTGCAGGTAGTTTGCCCCCGGTGATGAGTTGTGCAGACTGCACCACCCTCTGGAGAGCCTTGGGTTGTGGGCGGTGCAGTTGCCATACCAGGCGGTGATACAGCCCGACAGGATGCTCTCAATTGTGCATCGGTAGTAGTTTGTGAGGGTTTTAGGTGGCAAGCCAAATGTCTTCAGCCTCCTGTGTGGGTGGACCATTTCAGTTTGTCCGTGATGTGTACGCCGAGGAACTTAAAACGTTCCATCTTCTCCACTGCTGTCCCATCGATGTGGATAGGGGGTGCTCCCTCTGCTGTTTCCTGAAGTCCACGATCATCTCCTTTGTTTTGTTGACATTGAGTGAGAGGTTGTTTTCCTGACACCACACTCCGAGTGCCCTCACCTCCTCCCCATAGGCTGTCTTGTCGCTGTTGGTAATCTAGCCTACTACTGTTGTGTCGTCTGCAAACTTGATGATTGAGTTGGAGGCGTGCATGGCCACGCAGTCATGGGTGAACAGGGAGTACAGGAGGGGGCTGAGCACGCACCCTTGTGTGGCCCCAGTGTTGAGGATCAGCAAAGTGGAGATGTTTCCTACCTTCACCACCTGGGAGCGGCCCGTCAGGAAGTCCAGGACCCAATTGCACAGGGCGGGGTGGAGACCGAGGGTCTCAAGCTTAATGGTGTTGAATGCTGAGCTATAGTCAATGAACAGCATTCTTACATAGGTATTCCTTTTGTCCAGATGGGATAGGGAAGTGTGCAGTGTGAAGGCGATTGCATCGTCTGTGGACCTATTGGGGCAGTAAGCAAATTGTAGTGGGTCTAGGGTGATAGGTAAGGTGGAGGTGATTAGCAAAGAATATGAACAAATGTGCACAGGTGGCTTCATGTACACTATATACAGTATACAAAAGTATGTGGACATCCCTTCAAATTAGTGAATTTGGCTATTTCAGCCACACCCATTGTTGGGTGTATAAAATCGAGCACACAGCAATGCAATCTCCATAGACAAACATTGGCTGTAGAATGGCCTTACTGAAGAGCTCAGTGACTTTCAACGCGGCACCGTCATAGGATTCCACCTTTCCAACAAGTCAGTTCGGCAAATTTCTGCCCTGCTAGAGCTGCCCCGGTCAACTGTAAGTGCTGTTATTGTGAAGTGGAAACGTCTAGGAGCAACAACAGCTCAGCCGCGAAGTGGTAGGCCACACAAGCTCACAGAACAGGACCACCGAGTGCTGAAGCGCGCAACACGTAAAAATCATCTGTCCTTTGTTGCAACACTCACTACCGAGTTCCAAACTGCCTCTGGAAGCAACGTCAGCACAAGAACTGTTTGTCGGAAGCTTCATAAAATGGGTTTCCATGGCTGAGCAGCCACCCACAAGCTTAAATCACCAAGCGCAATGCCAATCGTCGGCTGGAGTGGTGTAAAGCTTGCTGCCATTGGACTCTGGAGCAGTGGAAACACATTCTCTGGAGTGATGAATCACGCTTCACCATCTGGCATTCCGACAGATGAATCTGGGATTGGCAGATGCCAGGAGAATGCTACATGGCCCAATGCATACTGCCAACTGTAAAGTTTGGTGGAGGAGGGATAATGCTCTGGGGCTGTTTTTCATCGTTCGGGCTAGGCCCCTTAGTTCCAGTAAAGCGAAATCTTAACGCTACAGCATACAATGACATTCTGGACAATTCTGTGCTTCCAACTGTGTGGCAACAGTTTGTGGAATGCCCTTTCCTGTTTCAGCATGACAATGCCCTCGTGCACAAAGCGAGGTTCATACAGAAATGGTTTGTCGAGATCGGTATGGAAGAACTTGACTGGCTTGCATAGAGCCATAACCTCAACCCCATCGAACACCTTTGTGATGAATTGGAACACCGACTGCGAGCCAGACAAAATCGCCCAACATCAGTGCCCGACCTCACTAATGATCTTTTGGCTGAATCAAAGCATGTCCCCGCAGAAATGTTCCAACATCTAAAGGAAAGCTTTCACAGAAGAGTGGAGGCTGTTATAGCAGCAAAGGGGGGACCAACTCCGTATTAATGTCCATGATTTTGGAATGAGATGTTCGACAAGCAGGTGTCCACATACTTTTGATCATGCAGTGTAGCTCTCGCTTTGATCTCAAAACAAGCGCATCTACTTACAACCGCTCATACTGTAGCCTAAACACAGTCCAGTTCAAAGTGAATGGCACAGATCCATATATGGAACAATTTGCACCCTAACCATATCCTTATTTCAAAGAGTGTAGGACAAGATTGGAAAACCCCTTGATGCCCTTGAAATTGTGTTAAGAGCTATTTGATTTGGGTTGGATATATAGTTCATTCAATATGAGCTACTAAGCCAATTCACATTTACATTTTTAGGATTCGGGTGCCTTTTTCAGCACTGTGGCAGTACTGTAGCCCCTATATGCTGTCTTGGCAACCACAGTTGCTAAGCTATTTCAGATGCAGTAATGGCAGTATCATGAAAGTATGCACCACTCAGTTTAGCCGTGTCTGTACTATGACTCCTTGTCTGTCCAAAACAATATTTTTACACATGTAAAAAAATATGACAACAAGAAGTAACTTAAAAATTCTTCCGTATTTGAAAATGATCCAAACAGGGACAAACAAACACTGTAAAATAAAACAGACAAATGAAACACACTTCATGGGGGATTCACTAAACATACAAACCAGTAAAAAACATATATTATTGTTTTTCTGGATGAATCACTATCCAAATAAAAATACAATTGTTAGGACTGTTTGGCCTATTAGACTGTGGGACAGTAACTACCAAAAGCTGAAACTAACTGACAAGACATTGGGTTTGTTTTATTCGGTGAAGTGGCACAGTTAGTGGCACAGCACAGGTATAAACCAAATCCTAAAACTTTCAAAACATGACCTAGTCTAGTCAGAATTCAGTCATTCAATTGTAAATAATCTCTTTATCTGTGTGTCTGTCTTCCCTGGTCCTCTGTTTATGTCTCCCCCTGTTGCTTTGTTTCATTTTGAATGAAAGACAGACAGGTCAAATCCAAGTTTATTGGTCGTGTACATAGATTTGCAGATGTTATTGCAAGAGCAGCGAAATTATTGGGTTTCTAGCTATAACAGTGCATTAAAAATACCTAGTTGTACAAAACAATACGCACATAATCCAAAAAGTACACATAAATAAATAAATACATTTTAGAACGAGCAATGTCAGAGAAATGAATATACGAAGTCGGAAGTTTACATACACCTTAGCTAAATACATTTAAACTTAGCTTTTCACAATTCCTGACATTTAATCCTAGCAACAATTCCCTGTCTTAGGTCAGTTAGGATCACCGATTTAGTTTAAGAATGTGAAATGTCAGAATAATACTAGAGAGAATGATTTATTTCAGGTTTTATTTCTTTCATCACATTCCCAGTGGGTCAGAGGTTTACATTAAACTCAATTAGTATTTGGTGGCATTGCCTTTAAATTGTTTAACTTGGGTCAAACGTTTCGGGTGGTCTTCCACAAGCTTCCCACAATAACTTCGGTGAATTTTTCTCCTGAAAAATTCCTCCTGACAGAGCTGGTGTAACTGAGTCAGGTTTGTAGGCCTTCTTGCTCGCACACGCTTTTTAAGTTCTGCCCGCACATTTTCTATAGGATTGAGGTCAGGGCTTTGTGATGGCTACTCCAATACCTTGACTTTGTTGTCCTTATAACTTTGGAAGTATTGTTGGGGTTATTGTCCATTTGGAAGACCCATTTGCGACCAAGCTTTAACTTCCTGACTGATGTCTTGAGATGTTGCTTCAATATATCCACATCTTTTTCCTGCCTCATGATGCCATCTATTTTGTGAAGTGCACCAGTCCCACCTGCAGCAAAGAACCCCCACAACATAATGCTGCCACCCCTATGCTTCACACGGTTGGGATGGTGTTCTTCAGCTTGGAAGCCTCCCCCTTTTTCCTCCAAACATAACGATGGTCATTATGGCCAAACAGTTCTGTTTTTGTTTCATCAGACCAGAGGACATTTCTCCAAAAAGTATGTGCAGTTGTGCAGTTGCAAACCGTAGTCTGGCTTTTTACGGCGGTTTTGGAGCCGTGGCTTCTTCCTTGCTGAGCGGCCTTTCAGGTCACGTCGAATATAGGACTCATTTTACTGTGGATATAGATACTTTTGTACCTGTTTCCTCCAGCATCTTCACAAGGTCCTTTGCTGTTGTTCTGGAAGTGATTTTCACTTTTCGCACCAAAGTACATTCATCTCTAGGAGACAGAACACATCTCCTTCCTGAGCGGTATCATGGCTGCGTTGTCCCATGGTGTTTATACTTGCGTACTATTGTTTGTACAGATGAACGTGGTACCTTCAGACGTTTGGAAATTGCTCCCAAGGATGAACCAGACTTGTGGAGGTCTACAGTTTTTTTCTGAGGTCTTGGCTGATTTCTTTTGATTTTCCCATGACGTCAAGCAAAGAGGCACTGAGTTTGAAGATAGGCCTTGAAATACATCCACAGGTACACCGCCAATTGACTCAAATTATGTCAATTAGCCTATCAGAAGCTTCTAAAGCCATGACATAATTTTCTGGAACTTTCCAAGCTGTCAACTTAGTGTATGTAAACTTCTGACACACTGGAATTGTGATACAGTGAATTATAAGTGAAATAATCTCTGTAAACAATTGTTGTGAAAATTAATTGTGTCATGCAGAAAGTAGATGTCCGAACTGACTTGCAAAAACTAGAGTTAACTTTTTAGGGATAGGGGTAGTATTCGGAAATTCGTATGAATGACGTGRCCAAAGTAAACTGCCTGTTACTCAGGCCAAGAAGCTAGGATATGCATATCATTTGTAGTATTAGATAGAAAACACTCTGAAGTTTCTAAAACTGTTAAAATAATATCTGTGAGTATAACAGAACTGATATAGCGGTCGAAAACCAGAGGAGAATCCATCCGGAATATTTTTTTTTGGAGGTCACCACCCATTGAAATGGCTGTCTATGGGAAAATCAAAGGAATACCTCCCAGATTGCAGTTCCTAGGGCTTCCACTAGATGTCAACAGTCTTTAGAAAGAGTTTCAGGCTTGTTTTTTGAAAAATGAGCTAGAATTTGTAGTTTTTCTAAGTGGCTCTCATTTTTACTGTAGTATTGTGGTGCGCGTGGATGAGGGCGCACACTTCGATATTTATCTCCGGAAATGAARATACTATTCTCCGTCTTAAATGTTATCGTTTATTTACATATTATGATACCTGATGATTGATTAGAAATGTTGTTTGACTTGTTTGGACGAAGTTTATTGGTATCTTTTGGGATTCCTTTGTATGCATTTTGAATGAAGGAATCAGGTGGATTACTGAATCAAGTGCGCCAACTAAACTGACTTTTTTGGGATATAAAGAAGGACTTTATCGAACAAAGTGACCATTTGTTATGTAGCTGGGACCCTTGGGATTGCAAACAGAGGAAGATCTTCAGAGGTAAGTGATATATTTTATCGCTATTTCTGACTTTTGTGACGCCTCTGCTTGTTTGGAAAATGTTTTTAATGCTTTTGTATGCAGGGCGCTGTCCTCAGATAATCGCATGGTAAGCGATTTTTGAAATCTGACAAAGCGGCTGGATTAACAAGAAGTTAAGCTTTAAACGATGTAAGACACTTGTATTTTCATGAAAATGTTATATTCCGAATTTTGTATTTTGAATTTCGCTCTCTGCTAGCACCCCACCTATCCCAAAGAGGTTTTAACAAGAAATTTGTGGAGTGGTTGAAAAACGAGTTTTAATGACTCCAACCTAAGTGTATGTAAACTTCTGACTTCATCTGTATATGCCACATCTTCAATCTAAGCCTAGAAGACAGTGTGTCCTCAGGCCTGAAGGGAGGCAAAGGTCATTCCGCTGCCCAAAAATAATTGTTCAAACAGCAGACCTATCAGCCTGTTAACTTCTCTCAGCTACGGATCCCGGTAGCGGGTTTAAATTCGACAACATACGGTGATCGCCACATAAATAGTTATATTAAACATTCCTGAAAATACAAGTGTCTCAGATGGTTCAAAAGCCTAGAATCTTGCTAATCCAACTGCGTTGTCAGATTTAAAAAAGGATTTACTGCGAAAGAATACGGTGCGATTATCTGAGCACAGAGCCCCATACCAAAATACTATTTCAACCAGCACAGGCGTAACAAAATCACAAATTGCAATGAAATAAATCGTTTACCTTTGAATATCTTGCTCTGTTTGCAATCCCAAGGCTCATTGTTACACAATGAATGGTCTTTTGTTCGGTTAAATCCATTTTTATAGCCTAACACGAAACATTTTGTGAACGCTTATCTCTTTGAATTCCGTGTCATTAAATTTTCGACGAAACATTCGACGTAAATACACAGACTAAACGTGACTTTAATTGGGGATCCTAATTAATACTAATACCTTCTCCTCCTTCTAAATGGTAGCAGGGTGAACAGGCTGTGGCTCGGGTGGCTGAGGTTGGTTAGTTTGTGTGTCTCCAAGTCTTGCTGCACCCTGAGGGTGTGTTAGGGGTAACAGACAGTCAGAAAGGAGTATTTCACAATTCAGTCAAATTAAAGGGTTAGCGTCAATGTTCCCTCAAATTTTGGGGGGCACTGAGCAAATTTGAGGTCTTATGAGCGGAACTTCCGGTGTGCGTTTACAGTGAACACTGATGCTTTACCCTATTTGAGCATAAAGTAGGCCTACCAACAAAACCAATGGAGAAAATCCCATAACATTTTCACATTTGAAATATATTATGATTTATATGATATAGCCTACAGTAGCCTAAATGTGGTTTTGAATGCAGACCTAAATTTCATGAGACTTTTAAAAATGTTTTTACATTATGAAAGGCATGACATTAATTAAAACTTTTTTACTTGGTCTGTAACACCATGGGCCAAATAGGTGACTTTAAATTGCATTGCATTGTTTTGTATGATGCAAGAAACTACTTTAGAAAATCAAATTAATTATTATTACCATACAGAGAATTAGACAATGAACATATTGGCCTATTTTTATAGTCAAGCCTGTCTTAAAATAGAACACTGCCTTTTTTTCCAAAGACAGCTTGAAATGTAGCCTACACATGTTGTGCTCTTGTAGGAAGCAGTAACTCCCCATTGCTGACCTATTTCTTATTTATAACCATGCTAATAACTCGCTAACTAGCAAAGAATATCAACAAATGTGCATACACACTCTGATTTGAACTGATCTGAAAAGCGAATTAATGATTGAAAGACTGCTTGTAGGCTACCTGCGCCAACATAATTCTACTCTGTTACGCTCTGGCATTGCCTACAACAAAATCACATCATCATCATCTTTCAAAGTTAGATTTGTTTTGTTTTGTTGCATTTAAAAGGGGCTGATATAATGCTGTTTCGATCACAGAAAAAACTTTGATCTATATAGTGTAAACTAATGGGTCGAACTCAGTGAAATTCAATCTCTTGTATATCTGTGCAGCATGGCATTTCTTCTGTGTGGCAGCCCTGGAGGAAGTGCGCAGTTTAGAGGGAACAATGGTTAGCGTGGCTCGTTATTAAGCCTTTCCTTCACTTGGCCACTCATAAAGTCAGCGGTAATCTAATTAGGGACAGGCTCTAGAAGCTCAATGGAGTGGAGGAGAGGAAAGAGATGGTTACTCACCTCAGTTAAAGTATTCTCTTTATTTATTTATTTTGTGCTCTCTGTTCTTCTTTTGTTATTCTCTCTTTCGGTTCTAAGTTAGGACAGGTTCTAGAGACACACAAAGGAGAGAGATGGTTACCTCTGTTCTGTCAGAGTATTCTCTCTCTAATGGTGCCGGAGGGGATGGCTGCCGTATTACGGGTTCCTAACCAATTGTGCTATTTTGTGTATTTTTTTGCATTGTTTACATAATGTTTTCTGCTACCGTCTCTTATGACCAAAAATAGTTTCTGGATATCAGAACAGCGATTACTCATCTCAAACTGATTTTTTCTTTAATGAGTTTGACATGAAGGATATCTCGGACCAGGCTCAAATCCCCTTCATTCGCACGAAGAGGAGATGGAGATACAGGGGCCGCAGATCCAGGTGCCTTGTGAGAATTTCTACCATCCATACTATTGGCCAACGTGCAATCACTGGAGAATAAACTGGATGAGCTCCGTTCGAGACTATCCTACCATCGGGACATTTAACACTTTCACTGAGTCGTGGCTGAACGACGACATGGATAAAATACAGTTGGCTGGGTTTTCCGTTGGCAAGACAGAACAGCTACCTCCGGTAAGACGAGGGGTGGTGGTCTGTGTCTATACGTCAATAACAGCTGGTGCGCATTCTCCAATATTAAGGACAACTCAAGGTTTTGCTCACCTGAGGTGGCGTACCTCCTGATAAGCTGTAAACCACACTATCTACCACTGTAATTTTCGTAGATGTCTATTTACCACCACAAACCGATGCTGGCACTAAGACCGCACTCAACAAGCTGTGTAAGACCATAAGCAAACAAGAAAATGCTCATCTAGAAGTGACACTCCTAGTGGCTGGGTTCTTTAAAACTTAAATCTGTTTTACCTCATTTCTACCAGCATGTCACATAAACAACTAGAGGAAAGAAACTCTAGATTTCCTTTACTCTGCACCAGTGGAGGCTCATCAGAGGAGGAAGGGGAGGACCATCCTCCTCAGTGAATTTAATACAAATTTAAAAGTTATCATTAGATAAAACTATACTTAATATAATCACGCCACCAAATAATTGATAAAAAACACTATTTTGCAAATAAAGTCTACAGTAGCCTCAACAGCACTCTGTAGGGTAACACCATGGTGTAGCCGGAGGACAGCTAGCTCCCATCTTCTTCTGGGTACATTGGCTGCATTCCAAACACTTAAAAGACACCCTCAGCCCTCAAATTAAGTGGACACTTCTGATGACGTATCATGATATCTGACGAGTTGACACTTGCAGGGCAAGGGGCGAGGGAAGAATTACTGAATTTTAAATGGACCGCTCTTGCCCAGAAATGTGTCACTCGTTTATGTGTTGTGTTTTCAGTCATCATGGAACTGTGCCTTATATGTACCTTATATGTGCTACACTCAATTATGATTGCATTTCATATATTGGCTAGAAGACAACGCATCCGCAGACATCGAATGTTAGCATCCTACTATATCAGGTAGATTGCAAATTACAATGTATAAGTGTGATGTCAGGGAAAGTTATGTGCGCAAGTTAACGTTTCCAAAAGCTAAGCAAACAAAAACATCTTTACTTTTATGAACGTGTTTGAGCAGTCATGTGCATTAGCAGCACAATTTCTAACTTATTTACATTTGTTTTTACACTTGTACTTGTATGTTACACTTGTATGTCAACTTCTCCATATTAATGTTGGTTTTAAAACCTCTCAGGGATAGGCATCCCGCTAGCGGGATAACTTCGGGTGAAAGTGGAGGGCGCGCAATTCAAATAAATAATCATAAAAATTATGGATATTAAACATTTAGGTACATATAAGTGTCTTATATCGGTTGAAAGCTTAAATTCTTGTTAATCTAACTGCACTGTCCGATTTACAGTAGCCATTACAGTGGATGCATGCTATGCGATTGTTTGAGGACAGCGCCCCACATCAAAATATTTTTCCAACGGCACAGGTGTCACGTTCCTGACCTATTGTTCCTTTTTCTGTTATTTATTTAGTTGGTCAGGACGTGAGTTGGGGTGGGTTGTCTTTGTGTGTTTTTGTTTAGTCTAGGGGTGTTGTATGTGTATGGGGTAGAGAAGAGTGAGGTTGTCTAGTTATGTTCCGCGAACCATGACCAGCCAGAGCCGTCAGCGAGCCATGACAGCCAGAGCCGTCAGCGAGCCATGACCAGCCAGAGCCGTCAGCGAGCCATGACCAGCCAGAGCCGTCATCCAGCCAGGATCCGCCAGAGCCGTCATCCAGCCAGGATCCGCCAGAGCCGTCATCCAGCCAGGATCCGCCAGAGCCGTCATCCAGCCAGGATCCGTCATCAGCCAGGATCCGCCAGCTCAGCCAGGATCGCGCAGCCAGCCAGGATCCGCCAGCAGCCAGGATCCGCCAGCCAGCCAGGATCCGCCAGCCAGCCAGGATCCGCCAGCCACCAGGACCGCCAGCCAGTCCGGAGCTGCCCCTTATCCTGGTGCTGCCCTTATCCTGGTGCTGCCCCTTAGTCTGGTGCTGCCCCTTAGTCTGGTGCTGCCCTTAGTCTGGTGCTGCCCTTAGTCCAGTGCTGCCACTTAGTCCGGTGCTGCCCCTTAGTCCGGTGCTGCCCCTTAGTCCGGTGGGGTTAATTTGGAGGTGGCCTTTGGAGGAGGCTACGAAAGCGGGTAGTGACTACTGTGGGGTGGGGACCACGACCAGCGCCAGAGCCGCCACCGTGGACAGAGCGCCACCCAGACCCTCCCCTAGACTTTATGCTGTGCGCTCGGAGTTCGCACTTAAGGGGGGGGTTATGTCACGTTCCTGACCTATTGTTCCTTTTTCTGTTATTTATTTAGTTGGTCGAGGG
>NC_036840.1:15336315-15397836 GCF_002910315.2 Salvelinus sp. IW2-2015 | reverse complement strand
CTATGGCTGCCTAGATTGGGTCTCAATCAGAGACAGCTGTCATTCATTGTCTCTGATTGGGAGCCATATTTAAGGCAGCCATAGGCAGGAGGCTTTTGGTGGGTAGTTGTCTATGTTGAACGTTTGTTGCTTGTCTGTGCACTTACGTTATTTAGCTTCACGGTCGTTTGTTGTTTTGTTAGTTTGTATATAGTGTTCGTTTGTGTTTTCTCTCTCTTCTCAATAAAAAAGATATTTGCACACGCTGCGCCTTGGTCCAATCTCTGTCAAGAAGACGATCTGACAGAACTACCCACAACCATGGATCAAGCAGCGTGAGCGGAACAACAACAGCGGCAAAGTAACCAGGACTCGTGGACATGGGAGGATGTATTGGACGGCAAGGGTTGCTACACATGGGAGGAGATCCGAGCTGGAAGAGATCGCCTTCCATGGAACAGCTGGAGGCGATTAGGAGAGCAGAGGCACCGTGAAGAGAACAGAATTATGAGGTACGCGGACTAGCAAGGAAGGCTGTGAGTAAACCCAAAAATTTATTGGGGGTGGCTAAGAGGTAGTGGGCCGAGGGCAGGTAGGAGACCTGCGCCCACTTCCCAGGCTAACCGTGGAGAGCGGGAGTACGGCAGACACCGTGTTACGCAGTAGAGCGCACGGTGTCTCCTGTACGTGTGCATAGCCCGGGGGGTGATTCCACCTCCCGCACTGGCAGGCTAGATTGAGTATTGAGCGGATGTCTGAGCCGGTCCTACAATTCTGGCACCAGTGCGTCTCCTCGGGCCGGTTTACATGGCACCAGCCTTACGCTGGTGTCCCCGGTTCGCCTATAGCCCGGTGCGGGTATATCACCTCCCCGCACTGTCGGGGCGACGGGGAGCATTCAACCAGGTAAGGTTGGGCAGGCTCAATGCTCAAGGAGCCAGTACGCCTGCACGGTCCGGTATTTCCGGCGCTACCTCCCCGCTCCAGCCAGTACCACCAGTGCCCTACACCACGCACCAGGCTTCCAGTGCGTCTCCAGAGCCTTTCCTCCTCCACGCACTCTCCCTATGGTGCGTGTCTCCAGCCAGTGCCCCAGTCCCGGCACACGCACCAAGCCTCCTGTGCGTCTCCAGAGCCCTGTACGCACTGATCCTTCTCCCCGCACTTGTCCTGAGGTGCGTGCCTTCAGCGAGTACCACCAATTCCGGTCACACGCACCAGTCCTATAGTGCGCCTTGAGAACTCAGTGTGCCCTGTCCCTGCTCCCGCACTAGCCTTGAGTGCGTGTCTCCAGTCCGGTAACCACAGTTCCGGTACACGCACCAAGCCTCATGTGCGTCTCCAGAGCCCTGTACGCAAATGTTCCTTCTCCCCGTACTCGCCCTGTTGTGCGTGTCTCAGCCCGGTACCACCAGTGCCGGTACCACACATCAGGCGTATAGTACGCCTTGAGAGTCCAGTGGCCCTGTTTGTTGTTCCCCGCACTAGCCTGAAGGTGCGGTGTCCTTAGCCCGGTACTCCAGTTCCGGCACACGCACCAGGCCTACAGTGCGTCTCAGCCGGCAGAGTCTGCCGTCTGCCCAACGGCGTCTGACTGCCCGTCTGCCAAGCGCGCCTGAACTGCCCAGTCTGCCAAGCGGCGCCTGAACTGCCCGTCTGCCAAGCGGCGCCTGAACTGCCCGCTGTATTGAGCCTCAAAGCCGCCCGTCTGCCTTGAGCCTACAGAGCCGTCCGCCAGACAGGAGCCGCTAGAGCCTTCCGCCAGACAGGAGCCGCTAGAGCCTTCCGCCAGACAGGAGCCGCTAGAGCCTTCCGCCAGACAGGAGCCGCTAGAGCCTTCCGCCAGACCGGATCAGCCAGAGCCTTCCGCCAGACCGGATCAGCCAGAGCCTTCCGCCAGACCGGATCAGCCAGAGCCTCCGCCAGACCGGATCAGCCAGAGCCTTCCGCCAGACCGGATCAGCCAGAGTTCCGCCAGACCGTATCAGCCAGAGCCTTCCGTCAGACCGGATCAGCCAGAGCCTTCCCAGACCGGATCAGCCAGAGCCTTCGCCAGACCGGATCAGCCAGAGCCTTCCGCCAGACCGGATCAGCCAGAGCCTTCCGCGAACATGACCAGCCAGAGCCGTCAGCGAGCCATGACCAGCCAGAGCGTCAGCGAGCCATGACCAGCCAGAGCCGCAGCGACCGACCAACCAGAGCCGTCATCCAGCCAGGATCCGCCAGAGCCGTCATCCAGCCAGGATCCGCCAGAGCGTCATCCAGCCAGGATCCGCCAGAGCCGTCATCCAGCCAGGATCCGTCATCCAGCCAGGATCCGCCAGCCAGCCAGGATCGCCAGCCAGGCCAGCGATCCGCCAGCCAGCCAGGATCCGCCAGCCAGCCAGGATCCGCCAGCCAGTCCGGAGCTGCCCCTTATCCTGGTGCTGCCCCTTATCCTGGTGCTGCCCCTTAGTCTGGTGCTGCCCCTTAGTCTGGTGCTGCCCCTTAGTCGGTGCTGCCCTTAGTCCAGTGCTGCCACTTAGTCCGGTGCTCCCCTTAGGTCCGGTGCTGCCCCTTAGTCCGGTGGGGTTAATTTGGAGGGTGGCATTTGGAGGAGGCTACGAAAGCGGGTAGTGACTACTGTGGGTGGGGACCACGCACCACTGCCAGAGACCGGCTCAAACCGGTAGTTGGACAGTACGGCAGCCACCCAGACCGCCGTTCCCTTCTACGGACTTTATGTGGTGCGCATCGCGAGTGCTTGCGCACAGCCGTGTAAGGGGAGGTTATGACGCATTTCCCTCTCCTCATTGTTCCTTTTCTGTTATTATATTAAGTTTCAGGGCACGTGGAGTTGGGGTGGTTGTCTTTGTTTGTTTTTGTTTTGTCTAGGGGTTGTCTGTATGTGTAATTAGGCAGAAGGTAGAGAAAAGAATTATTGTAGTGAGGGTGTGTCTATTATTCTTGACTGCGTCATGGGTACTGCCGTTAAGATTGTGTCCACTTGATAAATATAGCCGCTATATATTGAGTAAAGTGAGTCATACTATCATAGACCATCGCTGCTCAATCATGTCTCTGATTCGGAGAGCGAGGAGACTCTCTCTAAGCAGCTCCATAGAGGCCAGTAGCGCCCATTTTTGTGTGCGCCTCCGAAGTAGTTGGTATATGCGAGTGTCACGTTGTGTTGCTTGTCTGTGCATACTGTACGTTATTAGCTCCAAACGAGACGTTTTGTTTTTGTGTTGTTAGTATGAATTAACGGACGTATTGTAAGTGGTCTCAAAGTTTGTTGTTTTCTCTCTCTCTCTCTCATTAATAAGAAGTATAGGATTTTGTGCATACTCTCACGCGACTCTGCGCCTTAGGTCAATCTCTAGGTGCAAGAAGAACGATCAGTGACAACCGAGGTTTTTCATTACAATTCACCTTCCAAATAGCGATGGACAAATATTCTACACTTAACTTTTTTGGTGATCTTCCGCCTTCTGATTTGCTCATCCGAATAAGGGTCCAGCTTTTCAGTTAAACATGGTAGTTTACAGTTTAATTAGATAAAATTCTTTCTTTTTATAAACCGAATACATAGTACAGAGTTTAGTGGCGCCATCAATTAATGATAATTTTGAGCTCAGTTTCAAACATATTGCATAAAGGATGCATTTTGAACAATCTCCGGACAATTTTAGACTTTAGATTAAATAAACAAGTCAGCAGATCTTTCCTAAATGACTTGTCCATCACTCCAGTATAACTCCTAAAATGTAATCAATACATCTTGTTTAAATAATATTCCGCAGACAGAATATAGGTGAGTATTAATTCAAAAGTAGTGTGCAACCATTTTAGCATGTGGACTTCACAAACCCCCACACCCATGGGAATTGTCTATCCTGGAGCACGAATTAGTATGTCCTCCACATATAATTATATCATTTGTAAAGAGCATGCAGGGCTCTCCAAAAACATAATAGTATTACATTTCCGAGGTCGTGAGTTGGGGTGGGTTGTCTTTGTGTGTTTTTGTTTAGTCTAGGGGTGTTGTATGTGTATGGGGTAGAGAAGAGTGAGGTTGTCTAGTTATGTCTATGGCTGCCTAGATTGGGTCTCAATCAGAGACAGCTGTCATTCATTGTCTCTGATTGGGAGCCATATTTAAGGCAGCCATAGGCAGTAGGCTTTTGGTGGGTAGTTGTCTATGTTGAACGTTTGTTGCTTGTCTGTGCACTTACGTTATTTAGCTTCACGGTCGTTTGTTGTTTTGTTAGTTTGTATATAGTGTTCGTTTTGTGTTTTCTCTCTCTTCTCAATAAAAGAAGATGGATTTTGCACACGCTGCGCCTTGGTCCAATCTCTGTCAAGAAGACGATCGTGACAACAGGTTTCATAAATTCACAAATAGCGATGAAATATTCACTTACTTTTTGAAAATCTTCCTCTGATTTGCCATCCAAAGGGTCCCAGCTATAACATGTAGTTTCAGTTTATTAGATAAAATCCTTCTTTATAACCCAAATAGTCAGATTAGTTGGCGCCATCAATTTGAGTAATCCACTCATTCAACATGCAGAGAAAGGAATCTGAAAATCTACCGCTAAACTTTATTAAAACAAGTCAAAATACGTTTCTATTGACTCCTCAGATACCCTAAAATGTAATCAAACTATAATATTCCGCACAGAAAGAAGTATTTTCAGTAGGAAACCAATTTTAGCAGTTGTGGCTTCCACCCCACCCATGGGAATTGCATCCTGGGAGCTAGAATTCAGTATGCCCCTATACTTTACATTGTAAGAGCATGGGCTCTCAAAAAATATATATTCCGGTTGGTTTTTCTTTGGATTTTCTCCTACCATATTGTCACGTTTCTGACCTTATTTACTTTTTTTGTTTTTATTTTGTTGGTCAGGGCGTGAGTTGGGTGGTTATTATCTATGTTGTCTATTTCTATGTGGGGTTTTCTAGTTTGGCCTGATATGGTTCTCAATCGGAGGCAGCTGTCATTCATTGTCTCTGATTGGGAACCATATTTAGGTAGCCTGTTTTCACTGTTGGGTTGTGGGTGTTTTTGTTTCCTGTGTCAGTGTTTGTGCCACACAGGACTGTTTTCGGTTAGATTCTCTTTGTTATTTTGTATTGTGTCATGTTCAGTTGTTTCTATTAAAACATGGACACTTACCACGCTGCGTTTTGGTCCGATCCCTGCTACACCTCCTCTTCAGACGAAGAGGAGGAAATCTGCCTGTACACATATCTATTGTGTTATAGTCTCCTACATTATTTTAAAATTTCTACAAACCTCAAAGTGTTTTCTTTCCAATGGTACCAACTATATGCATATCCTGGCTTCAGGGCCTGAGCAACAGGCAGTTTACTTTGGGCACATCAGTCAGGCGGAAATTGAGAAAAAAGGACCCCAGCCCTAAGAATTACGTTTTGGCTGACTACTTAGCGGATATACAATCATGGCAAATTGAATAATGGGGCATTTCAGGCCCGGAGTGAACATAATTGTACACGCTGCAAGTGAAATGAATTAACAACATTACAATTCAGGAGCAATTCAAACACCTTTGGAATCTAATACCAATTCATTATAAGAAATAAACTCACTACTTGGTTCTATCAAGGGTATCACACTATAAACATGTTCTCTTTATTTTGGTTGTTTCAGATTATTTTGTGCCCAATAGAAATTACTGATAAATTATGTATTGTGTCATTTTGGAGTCGCTTGTAAATTTTAAATAATAATAGAATGTTTCTAAACACTTCTACATTATTGTGGATACTACTAGGATTACGGATAGTCCTGATGAATTGTGAATAATGATGAGTGAGAAAGTTACAGACGGACAAATATCATACACCCAAGACATGCTATTTGACAAGGGCTATGTTGAGAGGTAGCTTGCAAGTAAGKATTTCATTGCACTGTTTACACCCCGCTGTATTCTGTATATATGAAGAATAAAATTGGATTTGATTTCTTTTCAATTGATTTTTGACAGTAAGGATGCTTGCCATTTCAGGAGACAATTCTAAAAGAGTGTACACCAGGGCTATATCTCTGGATAAATTTGGCCAGGAGGGCTTTTTTTTTAAGCTCCAATGCGCACCAATGGGGTTAAGCAAGCTCAAAATAATTTGGACATGGGTTGTGCACGACTCATCGGGATTTATTATTTTATTTATTTTGATGTGGTACAGGGAAAATGTAATAATACACATCTAGAACCTTGTGTATGTTGCCTTGGTGGAGTCATTTTCTGTTTAAATTAAATTTAATGCATGGGAAAGCATATCCTTATACAATAACAAAAATCTATAATCATTCCATCTGAAGTTAATACCCTATTTGTCATCACCCTAGAGAGTTTACAATAGGGATTCTTATTGGAGATGTCCTTCTCACCTAACATCCCATGCTGATGAGATATTCTATGTAAGGTAATATCGTGAGAGTAAATTCGAGCCTGGTGAGAGGGTTACAATAGTCACAAGCTTGATGTAATCATTGCGTGCTAGAAATATGGGATCAAATACTAAACTTGTGACTACTTTAATACACATAAGTTAATTTATCCCAATACTTTTTGTTCCTCTTAAATGGGGGGACTATGTACAAAAAAGTGCTGAAATAAAAAGTGCTGTAATATGGATGAAAATACCCTCAAATTAAAGCTGACAGTCTAAACTTGATATCATTGCAAATTCAAAGTGCTTAAATACAGAGCCGAAACAACGAAACAATTCACTATCCCAATACTTTAGATGGAGTATTTGGCTGTTTTGACTGCCAGAGCCAATTCACACTTTAAAAATAACATTTATGGGAGTAGGACGAAAGGTGGCAACAAGAGGCAGTGTTGTCTCCAGCACTGGAACTGTCAGGTCCTGAAATTCCACAAGCTCGACAAAGCACTCATCATCCTCCCCTTGGACATCAGGATCACCTGTCTCCAGTTCCTCAATGGCAGCCTTGTAATCCTGCAGCACCAAACCAGTCTGATCAAAGAGGTACTCCAAACCTATCAGCTCCCCTAAAGAAAAAAAACTACATAAACATATGAGAATACACCGGACTGAGAATGGAATAATTCTATAATAACATTTCACAAAGAGAAATGTGTTGCTGTTTGTAATAAGTTTAAAAGCTGCATTAGATTAACTACATTAAAATGATATTGCCATTACCAGTGTATTTGCGTGGAATAGTGTAAGGAACCATATGTTCCAACTGATGACCTTCCTATTGCACAGAATGTGGGCAATACAGCTTTACCTACCAGAGCTTCCTGGGCATCCAGAGCAGCAAAGGATGGGATGGGCAAAGTAGTATGGGCAAAGTACCTCTCCCTCTCTGCTGAGCTGCAGATGATGGTGGAGGGCGGTTGTCGCGAGAATTTTCAATCCCAATGATGATAACAAAAAAACTTTCCCAGATTTCCCACTTTCTGGTTGGATTTTTTCTCAGGTTTTTGCCTGCTATATGAGTTCTGTTTTACTCACAGACATCATTCAAACAGTTTCAGAAACGCCAGAGTGTTTTCCATCCAAATAGACTAATAATATTTATTGTGAAGTGGTTGTTCCACTGGATATCATAAGGTGAATCCACCAATTTGTAAGTCGCTCTGGATAAGAGCGTCTGCTAAATGACTTAAATGTAATGTGCATGCATATCTTAGCTTCTGGGACTGAGTAGCAGGCAGTTTACTCTGGGCACCTTATTCATTCAAGCTACTCAATACTGCCCCCAGCCATAACAGACTATTTTGATGGTCAGAGTCATCGGACGTTAAACTAGCTAACGTTACGTTACTTCGATAACCTGTGTCAGTGTCAAAACACCAGTTTACTAACGCGTGAGATAGCGTTACTGTAGCTACACTGTAAATCTTGTTAACTGAACCGTGCTAACATATTAATGTAGCCTAATACACTGATCTTACCTGCTAGATATTCCGACTGATGATGATGATCAATGAAAACAGCAGACAACAAAAAAATTGTAGCAAACGTAAATTAATAAAAAATTATGATAATTTGCGAACAAAATTACATGAGGAAATATATTTTTCCATGGTCCTCTTCTAGCGTTTAAAGGTCCCGCCATAGCTCATAGCTAACGTTACTTCTGAAAATAACGAAAACCTGTGAACAAATTTACCTAAAAGGAAATATATTTTTTCATGGTCCTCTTGACTAGAGTTTAGAGTTCCCGCCATAGCTCTATCCTCATTCGTCAATTCTTGGTTACTTCTTTGTTGCACTGGCGTCTCGGATTGGTTGGCGAGTGCAATTCTTGGTTACTTCTTGGTTGTAGACGGCGATATGATTGGTTGTCGCAACCAGACATTTCCTCGACTCACAGGTGTCAGGGTGGGGGCCGTAACCGAAAGGTTGCAGGATCGAACAAGGCAGTTAACCCACTGTTCCCCGTAGGCCGTCATTGTAAATAAGAATTTGTTCTTAACTGACTTGCCTAGTTAAATAAATGTTAAATAAAAAATAAAAAACATTTGCTAGCCAGACGGATTACCAGGATGTGTACTCAGAGCATGCGCAGACCAACATGCAAGTGTCTTTACTGAAATGTTTAACCTCTCCCTGACCGAGACTGTAATACCTACTTGTTTCAAGCAGACAATCATAGTCCCTGTGCCCAAGAACGCCAAGGTAACCTGCCTAAATGACTTCTGCACTGTAGCACTCAAGTCTGTAGCCATGAAGTGCTTAGAAAGGCTGGTCTTGGCTCACATCAACACCATCATCCCGGAAACCCTAGACCCACTCCAATTCGCATACCGCCCCAACAGATCCACAGAGGACGCAATCTCAATTACACTCCACACTTCCCTTTCCTAGTAGATAAAAGGAACACCTACAGTGGTTTGTCCTTTAAAAGTTGCAGCGTACTGCGGCGCAACTTGCATGGTGCCGCAGAATTCTATGGCACGTTATTTAAGTGTCAACCACTGGTACCATTAATGCTAGTTAGTGCTAGTTTGACCACCAGAGGGCATTTGATAGCCTTCAATAGTGGCAGTAGTAGATAATTTAATACCTTTTTTGTAAGAACATAGTATATGGGGCTGATTTTAAGAAATGTAGCTTAATTAATTAGACTAATATTTTGGTGTTTCTATTCAAAGAAAAACCTTTTGGGTTTCCGTTAGGATGGAATGGAAAATATGGCGCTGTACAACGTGAGGTCGGGAGTAGCCTACAGTACTGGAATATTTAGCTAAAGGATCCCTGTGTCGTGTGGGCAGGCCAGTCATGTATAGCCGTAACGTACATTTTGGTGACCTTATTTGACCTTTTCTGCTGCTTTTAAGACACGGTTCAATCCCTCCTTGGGGCACTACTTGAGTAAATAAAACAATCACATGACAGTAACTATTGTTCACTCTTAAGTATTATTATTCTAATATGTATTCATTATAGAATTTTGTCAGTTATTATTGATAAACCTAAACTGCACTCTTCCTCCCCTCCCTCCCTATCTCTCTATTTTTCAGCTCTAGATGACAACACCTGCACACAGTCAAAGGGTTACAGGTCTGCCGACTTCCTTCTGGTCACACATTGTATTCCGAGAAATATCCATGAAACCAAAGACATTGCTTTAACTGTGAATGTACTTTATTGCAGATATTTTCCTCAAATAACATGGAGCATACATAAAATAAACAAGTTATTACAATTTGTGAGAGAGGGAGGCATGTTTTTCAACTCAGAAAGAAAGCGCACATAATTTCCTCAAACTGTACATTTTAAGCAAAAGTCTTTTACAATATTGTCAATCACACATTGATTTGATAGATATTTAGAGTAATTATGCAGATTTTTATAATGGATATATAGGAGTAGATATCTCAAATCCTCAAATATAATGGAGCATACTAGAGGTCGAACGAGGCAGAACGTTCCTATGCCGTCATTGAAAATAAGAATGTGTTCTTAACTGACTTGCCTAGTTAAATAAAGATTAAATAAAGGTGTAAAAAAATAAAATAAAAAATAATAATCGGCAAATCGGCACCCAAAAATACCGGTTTCCGATTGTTATGAAAACTTGAAATCGGCCCCGATTAATCGGCCATTCCGATTAATCGGGGCCGATTTCAAGTTTTCATAACAATCGGAAATCGGTATTTTTGGGCGCCGATTTGCCGATTATTATTATATATATTTTTTATTTAATCTTTATTTAACTAGGCAAGTCAGTTAAGAACACATTCTTATTTTCAATGACGGCATAGGAACGTTCTGCCTCGTTCTGGAACGTTCAGATTTTTAACCTTGTCAGCTCGGGGGATCCAATCTTGCAACCTTACAGTTAACTAGTCCAATGCTCTAACACCTGATTACATTGCACTCCACGAGGAGCCTGCCTGTTAGCGAATGCAGTAAGCTAAGGTAATTTGCTAGCTAGCATTAAACTTATCTTATAAAAAACAATCAATCAATGACTGTCATTGCTCCAATGTGTACTTAACCATAAACATCAATGCCTTTCTTAAAATCAATACACAAGTATATATTTTTAAACCTGCATYTTTAGCTAAAAGAAATCCAGGTTAGCAGGCAATATTAACCAGGTGAAATTGTGTAATTTCTCTTGCGTTCATTGCACGCAGAGTCAGGGTATATGCCACAGTTTGGGCAGGCAGCCCAAATTAGTTCGCTCTTTGCGAACTAATTTGCCAGAATTTTACGTAATTATGACAACATTGAAGGTTGTGCAATGTAACACGAATATTTAGACTCATGGATGCCACCCGTTAGATAAAATACGGAACGGAATAAACGTTTTGTTTTCGAGGTGATAGTTTCCGGATTAGTCAAAGGTATATGGTTTAGAGAGAAATAGTCGACGCGTTATAATTCCTGTAATAACTTGCGGCTGAATTTGAAAGGGATTCCTTCGTTATTTTACCGTTCGTGTCTTCCATAGAGAATGTCTTGATCTACTTCAAATAAGGTCTGTGTTTTGTGCAGGCTTAAACCGCCTCGACGTTTTGATACCCGTGTAAATCTCACTAGGATAAGGTAACGTTTGTCAACATATTTTCATAAATCCACTCTACAAAAAAATGTTCGCTTATATTTAGCCAATATTGATCAAAGTTACCTTGTCCTATGGATATCTACACAGTTATAAAATTGGCACGGTGATGTAAGCCTACACGAAACACAGACCTTATTTTAAGTGAATCTAAAAATATCCTATGGAATAAATGAAGGAACCGCTTTTCAGATTTTGCTAGGTGTCATGGGAATTATGACTCGCACTTTGGTTGTCAATTCTTACCATGCCCATTATTAAAATAGGATTTCCTGCATATAGAAYTTAAAGTTTTTGTTTTCAACATTCATCACAGGTAACTTAAACTCTATTTTTATTCAAACAGTTGAGAGTATTTGTCTCCTAAGCAGACTCTTCAGTATCATTGTCACTTCAGAGCTGTGTGCGTGTGTGTATTTATGTATTATATTAAGTTAAAATAAAAGTGTTCATTGTTCATTCAGTATTGTTGCAATTGTCATTATTACAAAAATGTGTGTGTGTGTGTGTGTGTATGATATATATATACGTATATATATTATTATTATTATTTTTTAAATAAATCGGCCGATTAATCGGTATCGGCTTTTTTGTCCTCCAATAATCGGTATCGGTATCGGCATTGAAAAATCATAATCGGTCGACCTCTAGAGCATACATAAAATAAACAATGTATTTACATTGGGTCTAATGTGTGTGTGTGTGAGAGAGAGGCATGTTTTTCAACTCAGAGAAAAGCACACAGAATTTCCTCAAATTGTACACATTAAGCAAGTCTTTTAGGATATTATCAATCACACTTCGATTTGATAGATATTTAGAGTAATTATGTAGATATTGAGAATGGATATGAAGGAGTAGATATCTCAAATCCTAAAATAAAATGGAGCAGACATTAAATAAACAAGTAATTACAACTTATTTACATTGTTGATGAGTGCGTGTGCATGTTTAATTTTTCCTTGTCAGCCACCCATCTCTGCTTTGTCAGTCTTGATAGGCCCAGTGCCTTGTAAAAGTATTCATCCCCTTGGTGTTTTTCCTATTTTGTTGCATTACAACCTGTAATTTAAATGGATTTTTATTTTTATTTCATGTAATGGACATACACAAAATAGTCTAAATTGGTGAAGTGAAATGAATAAAAAAAAAAAAAAATTCTAAACAGAAAAGTGGTGCGTGCATACGTATTCACCCCCTTTGCTATTACGCCCCTAAAAAAGATCTGGTGCCACCAATTACCTTCAGAAGTCACATAATTAGTTAAATAAAGTCCACCTGTGTGCAATCTAAGTGTCACATGATCTCAGTATATATACACCTGTTCTGAAAGACCCCAGAATCTGCAACACCACTATGCAAGGCGCACCACCAAGCAAACGGAACCATGAAGACCAAGGAGCTTTCCAAACAGGTCAGGAACAAAGTTTTGGAGAAGTACAGATCAGGGTTGAGTTATAAAAAAATATCAGAAACTTTGAACATCCCACGGAGCAGCATTAAATCCATTATTAAAAAATGGAAAGACTATGTCACCACAACAAACCTGCCAAGAGAGGGCCGCCCACCAAAACTCACGGACCATGCAAGGAGGGCATTAATCCATCTATCGTGTCAGATTTTGAAAATATGCTTTACAACGAAAGCAATCCAAGCGTTTGTGAGTTTATCAATCACTAGACAAAACAGTAAGAACAGCTAGCCCCAAATTAGCTTGGTCACGAAAGTCAGAAAAGCAATGAAATTAATCGCTTACCTTTGATAATCTTCGGATGTTTCCACTCACGAGACTCCCAGTTACACAACAAATGTTATTTTTGTTCGATAAATATTACTTTTATCACAAAAAAACGCGATTTGGGTTGCGCATTATGTTCAGAAAACCAAAGCCGTGTTCCGTTCGACAAATTCCAAAAGGTATCCGTAATGGTCGTAGAAACATGTCAAATGTTTTTTATAATCAACCCTCAGGTTGTTTTAACAAACATAATCGATAATATTTCAACCGGACCATAACCTATTCATTAAGAGAAAAAAGGAAAATGGTGAGCTCCTCTGTCGCGCGCAGGAAATATTCAGAGGACACTTGACTACTTTTGAAAAATGTCACTAATTTTTCAAAATAAAAGCCTGAAACTATGTCTAAAGCCTGGTCACAGCCTGAGGAAGCCATTGGAAAAGGAATCTGGTTGATACCCCTTTAAATGGAGGTTAGACGGGCCAGGAAACACAGTTATTTTAAAAAAAGTATCACTTCCGGGTTACATTTTCTCAGGGTTTCGCTTGCAGAATAAGTATTGTTATACTCACAGACAATATTTTGACAGTTTTGCAAACTTTGGAGTGTTTTCTATCCTAATCTGTAAATGATATGCATATTCTACGATCTGGGCCAGAGAAAATGTCCGTTTACGTTGGGCCCGTTATTTAAAAAACAAAACAAATTCTGACCCCGAGCGCTAAGAAGTTAATCAAAACAGGAACATTTTACATTTGGCTAGAAATTCAAAAGGAAATTATCTTAATTTAATGGAGTGAGTTAGGTCTGCTCTATACCAAATTAGCATACCCCCTGAGTCCCTTCCCTGTTTCACACCTGATAGTTTGGTGGATGGGACTACCAGCTCTCTGTAACCTAGAGGGCAACCAATGGGTCCGTCTCCTCTATACCAGGTTTCTTGCAGGATGACAATGTCTGTATTACCGATTTCTTTGTTGAAGTCCGCGTTCCTGCTCTTTAGGCCAAAGGCAGATGACCTCAGGCCTTGGATATTCCAGGATGATATAGTGAAGGCTTTGTGTTCCATAAAGTGTCCAATGTTGTTGGTCGTGTGGTTTGGCCTCAGGCCAGTAAGTGTGAGCAGCCTGCTGAGCATCTGGTACATGCCATTGGCTTGGGCTAGTGTAAGAGTGGGGGTTGGGCCTGTTTCCCTGCTCACTGCCTGGGCGTATGTGTGACTTCCATTTTGAGGCCCTCTTTGCGGGGGTGGGGTGCATGGGGTGGGCAGGAGGYGCATAGGTCTGATCTGAGGGGGCCTAAATGGGGTGTGGACATGGTTGACATGGGGGGGGTGTTGATTGGTTGGGGTGGGGGTGTGGATGTGGCTGGTGGTGCTGTGGTCTGGATGTAAGTCCTCTTGGCGTGGGTCCTCTATGTGTAGGTCCAGGGGGGGGTCCCGCAGGTCTGGGAGGGTGTCTCGCTGGTCTGGGCGTTGTGTCTATTGATCTGTTGCTCCTGTGTGTAGTGTTGGGGATACGTTTGAGAGCGATGTCCTTTAGAGTCCGGGCAAAGGTGGGCACTGCTGCCTTGTAGAGGTGGACCTGGTCATAGAGGCTGTTCACCACCTAGTGGTGGGCCAGGAAAACATTTGGTTTTGAGGCACAGTCACGGGAAATACTTGCGTTTACCCACTGTATTGTGGCAGGGTGGAAGTATTTTCGTGGTAGCAGGGTGGAGATAACCACTTGTGCGTTGGGGAAAGTAGAAGAAGCTTTTTCAATCACTCCCTTCAGTGCTATGGCCACCCTTTCCTGCTGTGCTCTCAGGTCGTTTGTGCCTTTGTGTATTATTATGTGGCTAGGTGAACCTAGTTGGTACTCAGACAGGTCTAGGGCACGCTGGGTGTTTGGACACCAGAGTTTAGACACACTGTGTTAGGGAAAAAGTTTTTTTCTTGTATATATTTCCCATTTGAATCCATAAGGAGAACAATCTGTGTCTTGTGTATGTCCTCAGTGGATGTGGGGGGGTTGTCAGAAGGGCTAACAGGGTGGCTGACAGGGGGGGTGCTCAGAGGGGGTGAGAGCCCCTGGGCTTGGGGTTCTTAATTTGTCTGTTCTGCTGTGATGTCGACGCTATGGTCAGGGTCTGGTGTGGACTGTTCTGCTGTGGTGTCGAGACTTTTGTCGGGTGCTGAGGTGGGCTGTTCTGCTGGCTTCTCTGTGGGGGTGGCCACCTCTCTAGTGGGTTGTTCTCTGTCACACGCCATCCCCCTCACCCTCTCCTCCAGCAGTCTGATCCTCTCCTCTAGTGCACTGTTCTTCTCCTGTTCCTGCTCTTTCTCCTGTTGAAGTTGTCTCACCACTGTCCCGGGTGCAGATATGTCTCTCTCCACCTCCAGCACTCCGGGTCTGGTTAAGAGAGTGTTGTTGTGCTGCACTGTTGTCTGGGTCTGTGCTGACTGGAGTGTAATCACCTGCTGTTCCAACTCCACCTGCCTTACCTCCAGTTGGGTAAATGTATCCTTCATTTCAATGAGAGGGTTGTACTCTGTGCTGGGAGGTTGACTTTCCGCTGGGGGTGGCTCGTCTATGGGGTTATATAATGAAGAGGTCTGGTCTGACCCACTCGGGGTGGGGGTATCTTTCTCAAGGGAGAGCTTCTCCTACTGGGCTAATTGTTTGATTAGGTGAAAGTCCAGCTGAAACTGTTTGGGGTTGCCCTGTACCATTACTGTTCCAGACTTATAGAGATTTATATTAGCTGACTCAGAGTCCTCGTTGTCAAGTATCCTGAGTTTCCACCCCTCGTTAACACCCCTCTCTAACAAAGGGGTAGTGTGCTAATATAGCACTGTGCCATGCCAGGGGATGGTTTGTGTGGAATAATAAGGTTGCTGATGTTCCCATTTTTTTTGTTGTAGTCTTTTCTTGCCTTATCATTTTTACATACACAGGGTACTGTATTTTAATTACCTCTGAACAGCGGGAGGCAGCTTCTAAGGCCTCTCCATATGGTTGGAGTAGACTGTGTGACTCTCCTGCCATTGTTGGGCTAAAGAGCTTTGACACCCTTCACTTGATACGTCAGTGCTAATTGAAGCTGTATCAAGCTTGGCAGCCTTAATTTAGCATTCAGTTCTTATAAAGTAATGTTGTGTATTTTTTCTTTTGGCTTTTTGAAATAAAATACAGTTTCAGACTAAACATTACTCACTCAGTTCCAGGTTGGATGGTGTTTTCAGGTTTCTGTTGTTTTCCAGAGAATTTGCTGTATAGAATAATAATCCTTGTAGTGGTAAACCTTCCAGGTGATTCCTAATACCGTCCTAAATCAGGTTGTAGGTTTTTAGTTTTGATTTGGAGTGAAGTTTTATGTTGTAGAGGTATCATCCTGTATATGTCCTGACAAAAAATCCAAGTATATCTAACTCTAAATCTATCTTTTTATAAGAAAATGCAGGAGTCTCTCTCTCTCGCTCTCTCTCTCTCTCTCTTAACAACCCCCCCCCCCCGCTGTGCTTGCGGATGTGTCCGAAGGGCAAGAGAAGTTCATCTCAACTACAGTATTTGCACGACTTCAAGGAGAAGGGAAGTTGCTCATTCACCGAGACTGCTGGCTCAAAATCATGAAAAGAATGGTAAATCAGGTTTGCTGATGGAATGTGTCGAGATATCGTAATATCTCCTTGGATCGGATTCTGCACCAAGAGGTTTGAAAAAGTATTTTTCGGAAGGGGTGCTTTTGACAGATACCCCTCGTGTATGAATGCATTGCAGCTAGCGTTAGGGTAAGACAGTGTGGTCAGTGGAGAAGGCACTGTGACCTGTGACCATACATAGTTGGTTTTCCAATCCATCAATGGGAGTAACCGATCCATCAAGTCTGCTCCGAGTAGCAGGGGTTCAGATTCGAGGCTGGTAATATACACAGGGTGAAGTTTCAGCATGACTCTCAATGTGAGAGGCGAGGTAGTCTGAGTGAAACCTCGAAGTGTAGTGTCGCATCGTTCCACTTTTAACCAACGTTTAGTTTGCTTCAAAGACCTTTTGAGACCATTGAACAATGTTTGAGAGATGAGAGATATTGTTGCGCCCAAATCAATTAGCACATGACAAGTTAAGCAGTCCTCCAGGACTGTTTCCAGATATGGCCGTTTAGATTCGCGTTTAGTGGACATATTCCCCACAAAGTGGAGTGGTCATTCGCAACAACGTGATGTACCATTTCTGTTCAAGGTGAAAACAGATTGACTTTTCTGATTTTGAGTGGGCTTAGCAAAGCTTTTGACATTTTTCTTCGCAACCTTTGTATCAGAGCCAATAGACAAAGCTTGTGGACTTGTTTCTTGATCGAGCGGGCCCTGAATAGGGTCTCGAGTGAGAGCAGGAGAAATTCGATTTTCAACATCCTTGCTAAGGATGTTAATTCCTGCGGACCTGGTGTCCGGCAATTCCACATCTAGTCCTTGTGACTTATCATTTCTCAAATTTTTCTCGCTTTAGTTCTTGACGTAGTGGAACGTCTGGAGAACATTGGTCTACATTTTGATTGCCCTTCAACCCTTTGTTACCCTTGTACTCTGACACTTTTTGTGGGTTGGGTGCAGGAACGTAGCGAACAGGTCGATTATAGCGATAGTCGTTTCCATGGCGATGCACTTTACAGTTATTTCGGCCACGGAGGTTATTGGATTCGTGGTAGAAACCGTTGTTGTGCGTCATCTCTCAACGCTCCAATACCTGATAATGCACCCTCTTACTGGAGTGAGTGCTCATGGTCAAACTTCAAAACCGAGTGGTCAGGGCTCTTAGCGTTGCGAGCTTTTGATGCCTCAAAAGCTGTGCTTGCAAGCTCTCTGAGTTGTATGATAGGCAAGCCAACGTGGGCTGTATGGCCCAAGTAGGTAAGGAAGGTGGGGTACACCTCAAAGCTGTTGTAGTCGTTTAGCAAGTGTTGCTGTTGTAGATGAATTAACCTCGTCAGGTATCTTTTCGACATTCGCTTCAACAGGTAAACCCTGTCAGAACCCGTAGCGTTCGGGTAGCCATCCAACGTGTCCTCCATGTCAGCTAGGAACGTCTCAATATTGTTTGTCTGACCTGGAACTGGGTCAAAGGTGGGGAAATTATTGACGAGTTTGTCAAGTCATTCCGTGCCAAGAGGGCTGGCTTCATCCTGTGGGGATATTGGGGTCGAAAGGCCAAGAGGAGAAGCCAAGCTTTGGCTTTGTTGGCAAAGAGGTGCCATATTGCTCAGTGCCGAATGGCCAAGAGGAGAAGAATGAGGGACTGGTAAGGGAGGCAAAGTCTGAAACCTATCATCTTCACTCCTTTGAGAACCGGACACCTGTTGCTTGGTTGGGTAGTCACGCTGTAGCGTGTGACCGTTCTGGAATTCCACCAGATTGTACCTAATGGTGTTATTCTGTTGCATTGCAGAGTCCACTTGAGCGCTTAGAGTACTGATTTTGGACACGTTAGTGTCGCACTTGCTCGTTTCGGTCTCAAACTTATCTGTCATGGTTTGCAGACAGAGGTCTTGACTACGGAGTGAGAGATTTTGTGATGAGATTTCCTCTGCTTGCTTAGAAATCATTATTTTCCATCTTCATCACCTGAGTTCTCTCATCATTCATTTAGTCAGCGACTTCAATGAGTTCTGCTGACCTGTCATCCAACTTAGTCATTGTGTTCATTAACTGATCGTATTTGGTCTGCAGCATTTGGAGAAGAAAATTGTTACTTTCAGTAACAATTTTGTTGAAGAGTTTGTGCTCGTTCGTCATAAGTCTTTGCAATTACATTTAACTTTTTTGGGATAGGGGGCAGTATTCTGAAATTTGGATGACTGAGGTGCCCAAAGTAAACTACCTGTTACTCAGGCCCAGAAGCTAGGATAAGAATATAATTGGTAGATCTGGATGAAAAAAACACTCAAAGTTTCCAAAACTGTTAAAACAATGTCTGTGAATCGAACAGAACTGATATGGCAGGCAAAAACCTGAGGAAAATCCATCCAGGAAGTGGGATTTTTTGATGTGGGTACTTTTCAATTGAATGCCTATACAGTATGTAAGGGGTTAGGACCCAGATTGCAGTTCCTATGGCTTCCACTAGATGTCAARAGACTATAGACATTGTTTCAGGCTTGTTTTCTGAAAAATTAGGAAGAATGAGACCATTTTGTCAGTGGACTGTAGAATGAAGCAGAGCTGGTTTGTGCGCATGACCGATTGCGCGCCCTTCATTGTTTTTCCTTTCTATTGAATACGCTATTGTCCGGTTGAAATATTATCGATTATTTAGACAATAGAAAACCTGAGGATTAATTATAAAAATCGTTTGACATGTTTCGACGAACTTTATCAGTACTATTAGGATGTATTCGTCTGCATGTTGTGACCGCCTTTGAGCCAGTGGATTACTGAACAAAACGCGCCAACAAAACTGAGTTTTTGGAATATAAAAAGGGACTTTGTCGAAATAAAACAAACATTTATTGTGTAACAGGGACTCTTGTGACTGCAACCAGATGAAGATCATCAAAGGTAAGTGATTAATTTTATCGCTATTTCTGACTTTTGTGACTCCTCTACTTGGCTTGAAAAGGTTTGTATGCTTTTGTAAGCGGGGCGCTGTCCTCAGATAATGGCATGGTATGCTTTCGCCGTAAAGCCTTTTTGTAATCTGACACAGCGGCTGGATTAACAAGAAGTTCATCTTTAAACCGATGTATAACACTTGTATCTTTTATGAATGTTTATTATGAGTACTTCTGTATTTTGAATTTGGCGTTCTGCTATTTCACCAGATGTTGTCGAGGTGGGTCACTAGCGGAACGCCTATCCCTAAATTAATTGTTCAGTTTTCCAACGCAGTTCCATAGCTATCAGAGTTTTTCCCCTTTTCTGCGTTTGTCATTCGTTTCCCGGTTCTCTCCACCTGTCCCTTTATCTTTACCCTTTCCTGCTCGTGCTTCAGCTGTGCACTGCGGTATTGGACCGATGCCAATCTTGGATGGCAAGACATCAGGGCTAAACTGGAGAGAACTTTTACAAGGCCTGCACCCGAAGGTTGATTTTGGAGAGCGTTTGTCGCGATTTCTACTTTTTTTCCCGCTAATGGCATAGTTAGGGTTGGTATCGCTGCTGAGGTCAGAAATCAATCCATTTATGGGTGAGGGTTCACTAATTGGCAGGGGAGTGGGGACCACTCCCTATGATAGCTTGCACATTATTTGAACATTTGAGAGGAGATTTCTTTTTTTTTCCTATTTTTCCAAAGTTTGGTTTTGGAATACATTTTGGAAAGGCGATTGCGAAGACGATTGTAATCTATTTATAGATGTTAATGAACCATCAGTAATGTGGGAGTTGGACATGAATGAATTTGAAAAGCAAATTAACTTGATTAATCAATGATAATGATTAATGATACCTGTATGGCCAACTGGGAATTAAACTTTAATTAACCTGAGTAGTTGGTTCATCTAGGTTAATATGGGAAAAGTTTAAAATGTCTCATTTAATTGGAAAAACCCGAAAGGTATGTTCGACAATTTAACTCATTAAATTGAATGAGACGATGATATCCAATCAATTGAGATGGTCTGTATTATAAGTGTAACCAGTAGAGCAAATGTTATGGTACATTCACCATTAGATTCACTTATCCCTAAGGCCGAAGCCACATGGAATTTCCGCGAAGGCGGGACATCCTTCAGTACTGGGTAGCCCAAATGTGACTGATTATTCGAAATTAATGATAAATCAAACCTGTATAGGCTATTCGGGAATCAACCTTTAAAAACGTCTTGTCAATAGGGGGGCGCTGTTTTCACTTTGGAAAAAATTGTGCCCAAATTAAACTGCCTCGTACTCTATTCTAGATTGTACAATATGCATATTATTATTACTATTGGATAGAAAACACTCTCAAGTTTCTAAAACTGTTTGAATTATATCTGTGAGTAAAACAGAACTCATTTTGCAGCAAACTTCCATTTAGGAAGTGAAAAATCTGAAAACGATGCTCTGTTCCAGGGCCTGCCTATTCAATTGCCTAATATTTATCGATATGCATGCACTTCATACGCCTTCCACTAGATGTCAACHGGCAGTGGAAGGTGGAATGGGGTGTCTAGCTTGATCTGAGGRRGAACAAGAGCTTTTGGAGTGACAGGTCTAGAAATTTCTTTGTCTTCTCTGGCGCGCGAAGTACGTCGACATTGGCTTCTGAAAAGCGTTCGGTATACACGGCGGATATTTCCGGCTCTGTTTTTATTTGATACATATTAGAAAAACATCATAAAGTAGGTTTTTTCAACCGAGTTTCATCAGTTTATTCAACGTTTATTGAGACTTTTGGAGTTTTCCGTTCTTTGCGTCGAGAGAAACTGGGAACGTCATCAACATTGGCTAGCATTGTGGCACGAATTCGACAGGAGAAAAGGACATTCTAAAACCAAACAACGATTTATCCTCGACCTAGGACTGTATTTTTCATAAATGTTTTATGATGAGTATTTATGTATTTCACGTTGCTCTCTGTAATTATTCTGGCTGCTTTGGTGCTATTTTTGATGGTGGCTGCAATGTAAAACTATGATTTATACCTCAAGTATGCACATTTTCGAACAAAACATAAATGTATTGTATAACATGTTATAAGACTGTCATCTGATGAAGTTGTTCAAGGTTAGTGATTAATTTTATCTCTATTTTGTCGGTTTTGTGAAAGCTACCTATGCGGTGGAAACATGGTGAAAATATGCGGTTGTGTGTTTGGCTATTGTGGTTAGCTAATAGAAATACATATTGTGTTTTCGCTGTAAAACATTTTAAAAATCGGAAATGATGGCTGGATTCACAAGATGTTTATCTTTCATTTGCTGTATTGGACTTGTGATGTCATGATATTTATATGCTATTATTTACTTGTGGTGCTATGCTAGGCTACGCTAGTCAGCTTTTACTGATGAGGATGCTCCCGGATCCGGGATGGGTGTTAAGTAAAGGTTAATTAACCTGCGAGCGTAGCGGTATCAAGGTTAATGTGGAAAAGTTTAAATGATCTCATTTGTAGAAACCAATCAATTTGATATTATTTAAAATGTCCATTTGAAAAAGTTAACAGAGAAAAATTTCCTCCTGTGTGCTACCTATATCCCCCCACTAGAATCCCCATACTTTAATGAAGACAGCTTCTCCATCCTGGAGGGGGAAATCAATCATTTCCAGGCCCAGGGACATGTACTAGTCTGTGGCGACCTAAATGCCAGAACCGGACAAGAACCTGACACCCTCAGCACACAGGTGACAGCAGTCCCTCCCCCATATGCCCCCCTAGGCACAACTATGACAACATAACCAACAAAAACGGGTCACAACTCCTGCAGCTCTGTCGCACGCTGGGTATGTACATAGTCAATGGTAGGCTTCGAGGGGACTCCTATGGTAGGTACACCTATAGCTCATCTCTTGGCAGTAGTACTGTAGACTACTTTATCACTGACCTCAACCCAGAGTCTCTCAGAGCGTTCAGAGTCAGCCCACTGACACCCCTATCAGACCAGAGCAAAATCACAGTCTACTTGAACAGAGCAATACTCAATCATGAGGCATCAAAGCCAAAGGAACTGAGTAACATTAAGAAATGCTATAGATGGAAGGAATGCAGTTTGGAAACCTACCAAAAAACAATTAGGCAACAACAAATTCAATCCCTTTTAGACAATTTGTAAACTTGGCAGTCGAAATTCTTAACTGTATATTTGACCTCTCAACTTCCCTATCAAATCTAAAAATCTCAAATAGAAAACCGAAGAAAATGAACAACAATGACAAATGGTTTGATGAAGAATGCAAAAATCTAAGAAAGAAATTGAGAAACCTGTCCAACCAAAAACATAGAGACCCGGAAAACCTGAGTCTACACCTTCACTATGGTGAATCACTAAAACAATACAGAAATACACTTCGGAAAAAGAAGGAACAGCACGTCAGAAATCAGCTCAATGTAATTGAAGAATCCATAGACTAAGCTAGAAATGCCGTTCCAATTTCAAAAATTCCACAACGGTCTCGATCGAGATGTTTGTATAGAATTTTTGATATCTGTTATACTTTTTCTGTTATTCACTTTCTTGTCCTCTTTTTGTCCTTCATCCGCTTTCATTGGATTTCTCAAGATACTAAAGTGCCCCATTGTGACATCATTACATCCAACTTACATTCCCTGTAAGTGAAATCAAGCAACTTTTGACACAAATCAGCTAATAACTCCACTTTGCAACGACTTAGACAAAATATGTCAAGTTTTCCAGCTTCGTCTACTTCTCTGCTACTCAAATCTGGAGTTTGGAGAGAAAAAATGATATTCGCATCAGAAGTTACAACAGTTTAAGTAACAGCACCAACATCATTTTCTGTAACATTTTGGCAAACAATGTCCATTTTGACCAATTCTGCAACAAGTTAGACAAAAAGTTAGAGTGTATGGGATATTCGTCTACTTCTCTGCTATTCATAGCTGTGTGCGGATTCAAAATATTTTGTACGGAACCTACGGTACAGCTGTTTTTGTAACTGCATTGCCACGTGTTTTTTCAAACTTTCCCAAACAACGGTCGTTTTGACCACTTTCAGGAACGTTTTTGAGGAAAAAAGTCCTAAACCTAAAATCTTCCTCTGCTTCTCTGCTCTTCATAGACTAAGTCGGATTTCAAATCGGGGCTACCAATCTGTAACTATAGCAGTTTTCGTAACCCATCGCCTCTCTTTCAAGTGTCTGTAAATCATGTCAGCAGCAAGGCAAATCATTACTTTCCAAACAACTATCGTTTTGACCACTAAACAAACAGTTAGACAAACATAGTTTGGCTTAAAATCTTCCTCTGCTTCTCTGCTTCTCAAAGGCGGAAAAGCTTTTTAAATTGGGCCTACCGTTCTCGAGGGAGAGCGATTTAAGCAACCCCTCACCTGCTCTTCACTAACAGCTCTCTGTGTCAATACTGATATTCCAAAACGGAACAGTTGGCTAGGATACTCGCAGACGCTGCAGAGCCAAAATCATGAGGAGACACTCCTCCTACACCGTTTAATGTATACAATATATTTGTTTATTAGACATTCCAACATATAACACAATATCGAGATACTAAAAATGTATATGCAACATTTGAACAACTGTGATCCCCTCGGGTTGATCTTGATGTGATGGCTCTCTATGTATGTACATGTTTATAATCCACATAGTGTGAATATTGTTTTCCATAAAGTTATTAACCCCCTAAACCGAAATATGAAATTACCTTTAGGATCTTTCTTACCCCCTATTACTTTGGGGTTCTAATCTCCCTCTTTCAAAATCCCCACTGTGACCAAATCTCTAACATTCATGATCCTTAAATATATTTTAACCCTAAACCTCCCACAATAACTATTGTTAGTCTCAGTGACCTTACTGACAATATCAAAGTTTTATACATAGCTAAATACATTGTTGGAGACAGTTTTCATGTCTTTCATTATGCAGACATTTGTTTATTAGATTATATTTCTCATTAAGAATACTGTTGTTTTAATTCTATATGGTTCCTGCATTGCCTTGGTCCCATGTTCTCTTATGGGTCATTGCTTTAAATTACAATATATCAATTATGTTCTCGGGTCAATTACTTAGAAGGGCTTGTGGTCCAACCCCTCCCGAGTGTTTCCAGGTCCATATTTGGGAGCCCTTATACATTCAGGATGTAAGGCTTGCTAGTTATGTCAAATGTTAGGAAGACTTGTTGGTTGTAACAAAAACAAAACATAAAAATTACATTTGACCCCATTTTTTCACATACTTTTTATATGGGTCTTTTTAATTTAGCCTGTTGTATGGCTCCAGCCAATTGGAGGCTCGGTGCATGTACAAAGAAAAAGGTAACCAATTCAAATATTGGTGGATGGTAACTAAAATAATGACATTGCAAGTAGTCCTGCTAAGGTTTTCAAGGTTTTATTGTTAGTGTTTTATGGATTTGCATATGACTGTGCATTATATGATACAGTCATAGGGAAGAGGATCTGATCAAGCCTATTGGTATTCTTGATCAATTATTGATCCCAAAAAGACACACACCTGTTATGGGATTAATTCCACATCTGTTTACATTGCTCGGTAGTGGATTAGCATGGTATGAGACACAATAAATAATACAATTTAAGTAAAGTATAAAATAAACAGCATTATCCTAAATTGAGGCCTGAATAAAAACATGTTATCACTTCAACATCATAATCTTTCAGAATGTAACTGTTTTCAGTATAGAATGACATGTATACAGATTATATGACAACTTTTTGTGTTTTGTCTGCATGTTTAAATTAGAGCTCCTTTAAAGTGTTTTCATCACTGCCTGGTAAACACATTCTTGTAAGTTGTCTACGTTGACATTTCTGGGTATGTCTCGCATGTAACATAATAATACTAAATATTTTTATAATAATACAAATCTGTCAACCAAATGTATTTCTGAAAACCCCTTTTTGCATCTTCAATAGTTGTCACAATGTGTTTTACAGATACCCTGGCTATAAAATCTAAGACCTATCAATGCATATGCCTCAGCACACGCCCTAGGAGTCATAAACCTAGGAACAAAACTATAGAGGTACCATGCTCTGAGTGGACATTTAAGAGCACATGTCCTGTCTTTTTCACAGAGAGAGAGAGAGAGAGAGAGAGAGAGAGAGAATTATATATACATTTTTAAATTATAAGAATACGTGCATTTGACATGTTGCCTAAAGAATTGTTGTCCCCGGTTTAAAAAAACATATAACTCCTGTTTAATATTATAATAATATCAAAATGTAATATTCAAATATTTCCCCGCCTCCAAATCTAATATATATTTTTTCACTAACCCACCTTCAGAAAGCTCCATTAGGACGGATTCACGGATGATCTTTTAGCTGTTCTAGGCTGATAACTCTTCTGGGCTGCTGGCCTGGTGTCTGGAGTTGCGCTTTTGCCGTTCGTACAGAGTGGATAGAATACGGTCTGTTTCACTAGCCTCGCTCCGCGGTCTTGGCTCAAAGGAGAGATAGTCGGTAACGAGTTTACAGAGCGGGGGTGATGTTTTTTCGGGAGGCATCCCGTATGAATGTTTAGATTCACCCTAAAACCACAGGTGGTTATCTGGACATATTCTGTCTGCCGGGATTTCCTTTTGATTTGCTACCCCCTCATGGGTAGCTGAGTGGGGGATGTCTGATATAAATGTATAGACCTGTGTGGGGGCCATTTGTTTATGCGTGGATTAGACAAGATATATTCTGCCTGGATTGTTTGACTTTTTAGCCCCCCACATCCTTGTGGGTGAGATAAATACGTATTTGAAAGGCATGTGTGTTAAGGAATCGAAAGTGCCAATTTTAAGAGCCGCACACCCAATTCTAAAACAGCCTCACGCACCTTTTTGGTTTCAAACGCCCCATGCAGTGACACACACCCCCACCCCCTTTTGTTTTGAAACACACACACCTACTGGCCCGGCACACGCACACCCGCGCACGCACACGTCTTTTCTGAAATTCTTTTTCTCCGAGACATGCATGATGATAGATCTAAAAGACAGTGCCCCTTCGTTAAAGGTAAGATACCTCTTTAAAACCATTGATTTAATTCAGAATATTTAGTACAGACCTTTTTAAAACATCTTATAGTTATTTAAAACATTTTTACTATTCCTTTATTACAGATAAAGGGGCAGGCTAGCCCTGACCCTCATCCGTCTCCAATTCACCCGCATCAAGACAGGCTCTCTTGCTCGTAGGATATCCCACACAAGCCCCATCTCCGTAGGTTTTCCTGGCACAATGTCGTTCACATCCAGACAGGCTTTGGAAAATACATACGAACTAATATATATATTTTTGTAGCGTCTTTACTATATCTGTCATGTTACTGCGTTCTTTTTTAAATGTCCATAAACATGTGTGTAGAGTGTACACTTTTGTTTCACTGTAGATGTGTTTAAGATTACCAAGAAACACCTGATGTATCCCACAGCATTAATTAATAAGCTGGGTAGAAAATGAATTTGTTTAAATCATAAGTAAAGGCCTTTCAAAAAGAGGCTGTCATGATTGACTGTGACAGCCCCCACCCTGGAGAGCAGCTCTCCTTTGATCCCCTTCAGGGATTGCTAACTCTGGAAATTACTATGTTCTACACAGAGTTAGGTAAAGCCGCTCTTTGCCCCCCCTTACATGGGGAATAAACACCTAGCTGCTCTAAACATTGCTGTTTTTGGTGTCTCTAGGTTAATCTCTAGACTGCTGAATGAGGCCTGTTACCGCTTACTTACATAACCTTTACAAGGAGTTTGTGAAGCCGTTCAGTCATGGATGTATGTAAAACATATTTAACACTTATTGCTTGTTACAGAAGACTACTGTTGTACATTGAATATCCATTCATCCCTGTTACACCTTTATGTGTTGGCTCTCTATGTCTGTACATAGTGTGAAAAGTGGTTTCCCTAAAGTTATTAACCCCTAAACCTGAATCTGAAATTAACTTTATGATCTTTTCTTACCCCTATTACATTGGGGTTCTAATCTACCTCTATTCAAAATCCCCACGGTGTACATGCACCGAACATCCATAGGCTGGAGCCACTTGGAAGCTCGGTGCATGTACAAATAAAGAGACCTAAATAGGAAACTCAACAGTGTGTTTAGGCCGAGAAACATTATTTAGATGGTTGTTTTATTGTTGTTGAAAGCTTGAAATGTACATAATGAGAATGGACCTTGTTTCTAACACCCCTGTAGAGATTTACACACACACACACACACACACACGCACACACACACAATCCCCCACCCAGACATTCCTGCTTCATAGACAACAGCCCTAAGGACAATAAAATAGGGGGTGTGGGGCCATTCTCTTTGAAATGTTCAAACACAGATACCCCCAGTTCAACCAGGTCCCTACACATCAATCATCATGACAACTTCAAAGGAATAGATGCAATATAGATATAAAATAACACACCCTCTAACACGTGACAACAGGAACAGGATGTCCTGGCCGGATGCCCATATTTGGGCATGTACGCGTCATCCGGACATAGGGTCATAAATCAAAATTTGGACCTGTGCCGTCTACTTTATTCTCTCTCATGACTGTAGTATACTGTAGCAATTACTCTAATGTATTTGCTGACATGACTGTAGTATACTTTAGTATTCACTGTTGTGTTTTAGCGGAGATGACTGTAGTATACTACGGTATTTATTGTAGTGTTTCAGCAGACATGACTGTAGTATACTGGACTATTCACTGTATAGTTTTTGCGAACATGACTGCAGTATGCTATAGTATTCACTGTAGTGTTTTGCGTACCTTACTGTATTATTTACTGTGGTTTTGAGGACATGACTGTAGTATACTATGGTATTGACTGTGGTGTTTTTTTGACATTACTATAGCATTGACTGTAGTGTTTATGCGGACGTGAGTGTAGTATACTGTAATATTTACGGTATTGTTTTTGCTGACATGACTGTGGTATACTGTAGTATTCACTGTATTGTTTTTTGAATATGACTGCAGTACACTATTGTATTCACTGTAGAGTTTTTGCAAACTTCACATTAGTGTTCACTGTAGTGTTCTTTGTGGACTATATTTAAGAATATGAAATGTCAGAATAATAGTAGAGAGAATGATTTATTTCAGCTTTTATTTCTTTCATCAGTGGGTCAGAAGTTTACATACACTCAATTAGTATTTGGTAGCAATTATTTTAAATTGTTTAACTTGGGTCAAACGTTTCAGGTTGGCTTCCACAAGCTTCCCACAATAAGTTGGCTGAATTTTGGCCCATTCCTCCTGACAGAGCTGGTGTAACTGAGTCAGGTTTGTAGGCCTCCTTGCTCGCACACGCGTTTTCAGTTCTGCCCACAAATGTGCTCTAAGATTGAGGTCAGGGCTTTGGAATGGCCACTCCATTCTTGACTATGTTGTCCGTAGGGCATTTTGCCACAACTTTGGAAGTATGCTTGTTGGTCATTGTCCATTTGGAAGACCCATTTGTGACCAAGCTTTAACTTCCTGACTGATGTCTTGAGACGTTGCTTCAATATTTCCACATTATTTCCCTACCTCATGATGCAATCTATTTTGTGAAGTGCATCTGTCCCTCCTGAAGCAAAGCACCCCCACAACATGATGCTGCCACCCCATGCTTCACGGTTGGGATGGTGTTCTTTGGCTTGCAAGCCTCCCCCTTTTTCCTCCAAACATAATGATGGTCATTATGGCCAAATAATTATATTTTTATTTCATCAGACCAGAGGACATTTCTCCAAAAAGTACGATCTTTGTCCCCATGTCCAGTTGCAAACCGTAGTCTGGATTTTTTATGGCGGTTTTGGAGCAGTGGCTTCTTCCTTGTGGAGCGGCCTTTCAGGTTATGGCGACATAGGACTTGTTTTACTGTGGATATTGATACTTTTGTACCTGTTTCCTCCAGCATATTTACAACGTCCTTTGCTGTTGTTCTGGAGTTGATTTGCACATTTCGCACCAAAGTACATTAATCTCTAGGAGACAGAACGCGTCTCCTTCCTGAGTGGTATAACGGCTGCAATATCCCATGGTGTTTATACTTCCCATGGTGTTTTATACTATTGTTTGTACAGATGAACATGGTATCTTCAGGAGTTTGGAAATTGCTCCCAAGGATGAACCAGACTTGTGGAGGTCTACAATTTTTTTTCTGAGGTCTTGGCTGATTTCTTTTGATTTTCCCATGATATCAAGCAAATAAGCACTGAGTTTGAAGGTAGGCCTTGACATACATCCACAGGTACACCTCCAATTGACTCAAATTATGTCAATTAGCCTATCAGAAGCTTCTAAAGCCATTACATTTTCTGGAATTTTCCAAGCTGTTTAAAGGCACAGTCAACTTAGTGTATGTAAACTTTTTACCCACTGGAATTGGGATACAGTGAATTATAAGTGAAATAATCTGTCTGTAAACTATTGTTGGAAAAATGACTTGTGTCATGAACAAAGTAGATGTCCTAACCGACTTGCCAAAACTATAGTTTGTTAACAAGAAATGGGTGGAGTGGTTGAAAAGCTAGTTTTAATTACTCCAACTTAACTGTATGTAAACTTCCGACTTAAACTGTATATTTTTAAACCTGTTACTAGCAGGACAATATACAGTATATTGGTCATATAGGTCGTGGCTCCGGAGTGGCGCAAATTGGTATTGCCTTGCAGTTCTCCAGCTGTATCCACTGAAAGCGTGCAAGGTTCAAGGCACGAGGGCCTTGAATGGCTCGGGATGGGCCACAGATCTGGACATGGAAGACGGACCTAGCCCATGGGGAAGGAAGGGGGAGGGGGGGTGGACCCCCACCCCGCCACACTGGGTAGCACAGAGCAACACTAATAATGGCGCTGACTAGGGAAACGTTCCCGCTTTTCTTAGTGCCAATCTGCACGTTCAAACTAAAACAATGTAAATAATAATGGCATCTTCATGCTTTCGTTAATAAAATATTGATAAATTTTTTTCTAAATGCATATATATATTTAAAAATGCTGATGTTTATTTAGTTATGGATCCATAACGAATTACTATGTGAATAAATATCACTGAATTACAGACATATTGGAACCAAGTTATCTAATTAACGTAAACAAATTGTTGCTTCCTGGAAAAAACTCTTCCAAACACACACGGTCACATTGTACAGTGCCATTATGGCTTTTAACAGGTAGCGGGACAATAGACTTGCCTATAAGGAGGGTAGGGGGAGAATTCTATTTCTTAGTTAGGTTGGCTGTATCACAACTGGCCATGATTAGTTTCATTGTCAGTTTAATCCACCAGAAGCGACAAAACAAATAATGCAACAAAAAGTATTATTATTATTATGTATCACATCTGACTGTGATTGGGAGTCCCATAGGGTGGCGCACAATTGGCCCAATGTTTCTCTCCCTCTAAAAACATAAATAAATGTTTTGGCTTTCACAAATATTATTTTGGCCTTCATTCAGATTACAATTGCTCACTTTCATTTTTTTGAAAACAAAATAACTTCCAAAATATTATTATATATTATCAAGTTGATGGCACAGTCATATCGTCATATCACAACTACATAAAGCTGAGTGACTCACTCATTCATGGCTTTGGATCAAAATAAATAAGTACCAACAGTCTTTCTGATAGTCTTTAAAAAATACATATTTTGGTTGTCCTGACCATTATTGTCACGTTCCTGACCTGTTTTCCCTTGTTTTTGTATTTATTTAGTATGGTCAGGGCGTGAGTTGGGTGGGTTGTCGATGTGTGATTTTTCTATGTTGGGATTTTGTGTGTTCGGCCTGGTATGATTCTCAATCAGAGGCAGCTGTCAATCGTTGTCCCTGATTGAGAATCATACTTAGGCAGCCGGGGTTTCACGTGTGTTTTGTGGGTGTTTGTTGCCGTGTCTGTGTTTGTGCGCCACACGGTACTGTTTTCATTCGTTCACGTCGTTTTGTTGTTTTGTAATTTATCAAGTGTGTTTTTCGTCTTTGTTATATTCATTAAAAGATATGGATTCAACCCACGCTGCATTTTGGTCCGATCCTTGCTCCTCCTCAGACGAGGAGGAGAACGTACGTTACAATTATGGGCTATTAGCAGGACAATACACAGTTGAAGTCGGAAGTTTACTTACACTTAGGTTGGAGTCATTAAAACTTGTTTTTCAACCACTCCACAAATTTCTTGTTAACAAACTATAGTTTGATAAGATGCCATTATTATTTACATTGTTTTAGTTTGAACGTGCAGACTGGCACTAAGAAAAGTGGGAACGTTTCCCTAGTCAGCGCCATTATTAGTGTTGCTCTGTGCTACCCAGTGTGGCGGGGTGGGGGTCCACCCCCCCTCCCTTCCCCATGGGCTAGGTCCGTCTTCCGTGTCCAGCTCTGTGGCCCATCCCGTGCCCCCTGCCCTCGTGCCTTGAACCTTGCACGCTTTCAGTGGATACAGCTGGAGAACTGCAAGGCAATACCAATTTGCGCCACTTCGGAGCCACGACCTATATGACCAATATACACTGCTCAAAAAAATAAAGGGAACACTTAAACAACACAATGTAACTCCAAGTCAATCACACTTCTGTGAAATCAAACTGTCCACTTAGGAAGCAACACTGATTGACAATACATTTCACATGCTGTTGTGCAAATGGAATAGACAAAAGGTGGAAATTATAGGCAATTAGCAAGACACCCCCAATAAAGGAGTGATTCTGCAGGTGGTGACCACAGACCACTTCTCTTCCTATGCTTCCTGGCTGATGTTTTGGTCACTTTTGAATGCTGGCGGTGCTTTCACTCTAGTGGTAGCATGAGACGGAGTCTACAACCCACACAAGTGGCTCAGGTAGTGCAGCTCATCCAGGATGGCACATCAATGCGAGCTGTGGCAAGAAGGTTTGCTGTGTCTGTCAGCGTAGTGTCCAGAGCATGGAGGCGCTACCAGGAGACAGGCCAGTACATCAGGAGACGTGGAGGAGGCCGTAGGAGGGCAACAACCCAGCAGCAGGACCGCTACCTCCGCCTTTGTGCAAGGGGGAGCACTGCCAGAGCCCTGCAAAATGACCTCCAGCAGGCCACAAATGTGGGACATCTACTTTGTTCGTGACACAAGTCATTTTTCCAACAATTGTTTACAGACAGATTATTTCACGTATAATTCACTGTATCACAATTCCAGTGGGTCAGAGGTTTACATACACTAAGTTGACTGTGCCTTTAAACAGCTTGGACAATTCCAGAAAATGATGTCATGGCTTTAGAAGCTTCTGATAGGCTAGTTGACATCATTTGAGTAAATTGGAGGTGTACCTGTGGATGTATTTCAAGGCCTACCTTCAAACTCAGTGCCTCTTTGCTTGACATCATGGGAAAATCAAAAAGAAATCAGCCAAGACCTCAGAAAAATAATTGTAGACCTCCACAAGTCTGGTTCATCCTTGGGAGCAAACGCCTGAAGGTACCACGTCCATCTGTACAAACAATAGTACACAAGTACTAACACCATGGGACCACGCAGCCGTCATACCGCTCAGGAATGAGATGCGTTAACAATGTCTTATCATGGCAATCGACTATTTTGGGGATCACCTAAGAACTACTGTGTTACCTTTTAACCTTAATTATTTGGAATGCATCAGTAGTTGCACAGTGTAGAAGGAAAACATCCCATGCTTGAAATTCTACATATATCAGAGACTAATACCTTACTCACTTATACCAATCTGCATGACACACACATTTTGAAAAAAAGTCTTTTTACAGAAAAATCTAAAGATTCATACTGTACATTTAACATGCAACTTTGCATTACCAGAATTGTACATTTAAGAACAATGTTTGTGCAGGTAACACATCCAACAAGAGCAATGCTGTTACCCAAGCAACTGTAGATGAATTAAATATACTGTACATTAGTTATAGAAAGAATGACCAACAGAATTGACTTTCATGACATATTTACCTTGTTTCTCCCAATTACAGCATGAAGACCCTTCCTTCTCGAGACTGCCATTATGAGTCTATGACTCGTCATAGAGAGAACTCTTCACTTCCCTCCAAAGTAGTCTATGAGGTTGGCTCTGCTGAAACGTAACAGTAGGGTAGTTCATGCAAATTATTGACATTGTTCATAAATATATCATAAGTTTGGTCCAAGTTGAACATCCATGTTTCAAACATAAATTGATAATGATTGTTTGGAGTACAGTTCAAGGAGCACTGAAGTATTGGTCAGTTGTGGAAGTTCCTCTGATAAACTTTCCATCAGCGCATACTTTATTGACGACTGAGTGAGATGCTGTCTAAAACATGAAGAGAATGAGTTGGCATATGTGTTTACATTCTCAAATCACTCTCAAATCATTGCTACAATGCACTTCCAAAGAATACACAGTAAAACAAATCATGTTGTTTTTTATTCTAACTTAAAAACAACTTATGGTAACTTTACGTTAATTTAAAAAAACTTTGATTTAACAGTACACTATTGTAATGTAAAGTAATTTGCTGTTAAACCAAAGTTTCTTTGGAATTTATAGTAGCATACTGTATCTTTTTTTTTTTACAGTAACTGGCTGCCACTAAGTTACCATAAAAACAACCAGATTTTTTTACAGTGTTTTGGGGGTTGGTTTAGTAAATGTTTGACATTTTTTCCTTTACTTTAGTGACCTGCTCTGTAACCAAACAGATTTGCATCCTAATTCTACAAAAATATATATTACATAGCCAAGTAAACTCTCATACCAGATACTAACCACTGAATGAAGAGTTCATTTTTCAAAGTAGAGTTTTTATTCTACAAGTTATTCCACTCTTTCAGCAAAAGGGACGTATTCTACGTATGCATTTCATATGAAATACAATTGTACATTTTATTACCATGGACATATTATACGCCTGTAACAAGTCATACATTTTTTTTTTTAATGTTTCCTTTATGTATTATATGGTGCAGTGACGTTAGAGGAGTATTACAACAATGTTCAAACCTGTAACAAAGAGAAGACAATGGAGCTGTCAGATGGCTGGACGCTGCAGTGTAACTCTGCAGCAATGTTGTGAAAGCGTTAGCACCCAGACCTGTCACATAAACCAACAGCACTCCCTAGCGTGGACAGGTAGATGGACACGGTTTGATATAGCAGTAACATTAAAGGGATGTTATGAAAATGTTAACATCAGGGGACAGGTGAATGAACTGGGGTGGTGGATGTTGCAGTAACGTTTCTGGGTGGTTGTAAGTGTGTTTTATTAACCCAGAGAGGTCACACGATGGAGCCCTTGGAGGAGGAGAGGTGAATTGACTGGATGCGGGTGGCTAGAGTTTTCTCAAGGTCATGGAGGACATCGGAGATGGGGCTCAGGCAGGGTCCGGGGCTCACTGTAACAGGCATCTCGTACAGTAGTTGTTTGAAAGCCTCCACCTCAACCAGCAGCACCATGTTTTTCAGGAAGAAGCCTTCGATGAAGGCCGCCAGCTCATTGGCACAGAGGAACTAAACAGGGCATAAGGATACAGTCAGAACCTTAACTCACTCTGTCACAATGCCCTCTCTGTCACTTGTGTTTTTTTTATGTCTGATCCATACACATTGTATCATGCATGGTTATCTTGCCTACCTATGTTTTATCCTCTTTTACTGTACACTCTTAGAAAATAGGGTTACAAAATCTTTGCAGAGGGATAGGGTTCTACCGAGAACAGTTTATCTGAAGAATCATATTTGGAAGACAATGATTCTATGTAAGGAGACACCTGAAACCCCACCTCTTTAAGGAATACCTAGGATACGGTATATAAGCTAATTCTTCTAACTCCCCCCCCCCCCCCCCCTCTGACTTAGATGCACTATGTAAAGTGGTTGTTCCACTGGACATCATAAGGTGAATGCACCACTTGTAAGTCGCTCTGGATAAGAGCGTCTGCTAAATGACTTAAATGTAAATGTAAGAAAGAGTTCTAAATAGAATATTTTCTTCCTAAGAACCTTTTTTGGAAGAAAGGGTTCTTTTGATGATTATTGGAAGGCAAGAGATTATTTGAAAGTCAAGTCTGCATCTGAATAAGCTTTTTATTACAAATGTTTTTCTTTTTTAACCTTTCATTGCTACCCATCCCGGATCCGGGAGCATTCTCATCAAAAAAGCTGACTAGCATAGCCTAGCCTAACGCGACAGGGATATCATATAATATAATTTTTCATGAAATCACAAGTCCAATACAGCAATGAAAGATAAACATCTGTGAATCCAGCCATCATTTCCGATTTTTAAAATGTTTTACAGCGAAAACACAATATGTATTTCTATTAGCTAACCACAACAGCAAAAGACTCACCCGCATATTTTCACCATTTTTCTACCGCATAGGTAGCTATCACAAACGACCAATTAGAGATATAATTAGTCACTAACCAAGAAACAACTTCATCAGATGACAGTCTTATAACATGTTATACAATAAATGTATGTTTTGTTCGAAATGTGCATATTTGAGGTATAATCATATGTTTTACATTGCAGCTACATACAAAAATATCAACCAAAGCAGCAGAATAATTACAGAGACAGCACGTGAAATACCTAAATATTCATCAAAAAACATTTATGAAAAATACATGGTGTACATCAAATGAAAGATAAACATCTTGTGAATCCAGCCAATATTTCCGATTTTAAGTGTTTTTACAGTGAAAACACAATAAGCATTATATACTTGCCACAATAGCCAAACACACAAATGCATTTATTAGCAGCAAAAGGTAGCGATCGCAAAAACCAGCAAAAGATATAAAATTAATCACTAACCTTGACCAACTTCATCAGATGACAGTCTTATAACATCAGGTTATACAATACACATATGTTTTGTTCGAAAATGTGCATATTTAGACCTGCAAACCGTGGTTATACATTGTGAATATGTAGCATCGATTCACCAAATTGTCCGGAGCTAGTTTTGACACTCACCTAATCTGACCAAAGAACTCATCATAAACTTTACTAAAAAATACGTTGGACAGCAAATGAAAGATACACTAGWTCTTAATGCAACCGCCGTGTTAGATTTTTTAAAATAACTTTACCATAACAAACAGCTTACGTTATAGCGAGACAGCGCCCGCAAAAAGGGCGGATAATAGGACTCAACATTTTCCACAGAAATACGAAATAACATCATAAATTGTTCTTACTTTTGCTGAGCTTCCATCAGAATCTTGTACAAGGAGTCCTTTGTCCAGAATAAATCGTTGTTTGGTTTTAGAATGTCATTCTCTCCTGTCGAATTCGCTCCACAAGGCTAGCCATGTGGCGCGAACATGCCCATCTTCTCTTGACGCATAGAACGGAAAACTCAAAGTCCCATTAAACGTTGAATAAACTGATGAAAATCGGTTGAAAAAACCTACTTTATGATGTTTTTCTAATATGTATCAAATAAAAACAAAGCCGGAGATATTAGCCGTGTATACCGAACGCTTATCATAAGACAATATGGAGGTACTTCCCGCGCACTGGTAGACAAAGGAATTTCTGGTCACGTCATTCCAAGAGCTCTTGTTCGACCTCAGATCAAGCTAGACACCCCATTCCACCTTCCACTGCCTGTTGACATCTAGTGGAAGGCGTATGCAGTGCATGCATATCCATAAATATAAGGCAATTCAATAGGCAGGCCCTGGAACAGAGCATCGTTTTCAGATTTTCACTTCCTGTCTGGAAGTTTGCTGCAAAATGAGTTCTGTTTTACTCACAGATATAATTCAAACAGTTTTAGAAACTTGAGAGTGTTTTCTATCCAATAGTAATAATAATATGCATATTGTACGATCTAGAATAGAGTACGAGGCAGTTTAATTTGGGCACGATTTTTTCCAAAGTGGAAACAGCGCCCCCATATTGACAAGAAGTTTTAAGTAGTAAGCATTAGTGTGTACCTCAGTGTTCAAACTTTAACATCAGGAGTGTTAAAGTATTCTGATGAATTTAAAAAGATATATGTGAGCATGTTTTAACTTCTTATGGGCGCTACCGTCCCACCTGGCCAACATCCGGTGAAATTGCAGAGCGCCAAATTGAAAATATATAAATAGTCAAATTAATTCATAAAAATAGAAGTGTTATACATCGGTTTAAAGATTAAGAGTTGTTTCTCTTTCTCTCTTGCTCTCTGTCTCTCTCTTTTAATCTCATCTTGGGTAACCAGTGTCATATTGTGGTGGTCCGCTAGACACCTGTTGTCATCATATATCGTTTCTAATCAATAACCTATGTGTGAGTGTATCTTATGTTATCATTTAGCTTGTTAGTAAATAAATATTCAAATCAATTTGTGTGGTACAGAATTATCTGTGAGACCCGGGTTTGTGCAGATTTACGGAGTCTACGACATTCAGCATGAGACTGATATGAGGAAATTATTCATTAATGACTGGTATGAGATCTATATATTCTTAATTCGGGAAACGGTAAATCTATAAACAAGCTTTTCCTGTGATGCCCAAATTCATAATGAGTTAATTGTTACAAGATTAATTTAAATCGAGTAATAATTAAATGTAGTAGGTAATTATTCAATAAATAGCAGTCATCACATTAATGGTAGTCAAGTCACGACATGGTGTTAACCTCTCTGGGATAGGCGGACGCATGCGTCTCACTTGGCCAATAGCCAGGGAATATGTAGAGCGCCAAATTTAAAAAAAATATATCAAATCAAACTTTCATAAAATCACACATGTAAGATACCAAATTAAAGCTACACTCGTTGTGAAACCAGCCAACATGTCAGATTTCAAAAAGGCTTTTCGGCGAAAGGATAAGATGCTATTATCTGATGATAGCACAACAGTAAACAAAGAGAGTGTAGCATATTTCAACCCTGCAGGCGCAACACAAAACGCAGAAATAAAATATAAATCATGCCTTACCTTTGACGAGCTTCTTTTGTTGGCACTCCAATATGTCCCATAAACATCACAAATGGTCCTTTTGTTCGATTAATTCCGTCCATATATATCCAAATTGTCCATTTATTTGCCGCGTTTGATCCAGAAAAAAACAGCTTCCAATTCCAGTCACTACAAAATATCTCAAATTACCTCTAAACTTTGCCAAAACATTTCAAACTACTTTGTAATACAACTTCATGTATTTTAAACGTTAATAATCGATCAAATTGAAGACGGGTCTATCTGTTTTCAATACCCGAGGACAACAAACGAATGCTACTTTTCTAGTCTTGCGCAACTCTCAAACAGTACACATAACATTACACTGATTCCAGATGGCCGTACTTCTTCATTGCACAAAGGAATAACCTCAACCTATTTCCAAAGACTGGTGACATCGAGTGGAAGCGGTAGAAACTGCAAACAGGTTGATTAGAAATCTAGTTTCCCAATGAAAACACATTGAACAGACACTGACCTAAAAAAAATTATAATATCTGAATGGTTAGTCCTCTGGGTTTTCCTGCTACATAAGTTCTGTTATACTCACAGATATGATTCAAACAGTTTTAGAAACTTCAGAGTGTTTTCTATTCAAATCTACTAATAATATGTATATCTTATATTCTGGGGATGAGTAGAAGGAAGTTGAAATTGGGCATGCTATTTATCCAAAAGTGAAAATGCTGCCCCCTATCCTAGAGAAGTTAATAACCAGAATTAAGTGTGTGATTTTTACTCTGTGTGATGTGAAACAAACACACAAAAAAAAACATGTCCATCATTGTCATATTTCCTAGCATGCTCTATTGCAGGGTGATTTTCATTACAGTTTTTTTCAATATCTATGTTTTTGCATGTACGTTGATTGGTTGATTAATCTTATGCTACACAAAAGACAAATAAACACATTTCTCTAAACTAATCCAATCTTTTAGTAGTTGGATTTGTTACTGAGAAGATTGTTTCAATTTAGATGATGTAGGTTGTTCCATTAATTTATTGTACCACTTGTGATGATTTGCTGCATTTCTTCCGTCCAGAGGGATCGGGCGCTTTGTGTCACCTGATGAGGGACAAGATCTGTGACTTGCTTTGCTCTCCGGAGTAGGGCACCTTTGAAAGGAGTGATTACTGGGGTGGCATTGAGGTGGAGTAACGGAAATGTAAATTTCCTTGTGTCTGTGAAGCCAGGCGCTTGGTGCCAACGCAGACCCGGTGGCGACCGTGGTCGAACTGAGACGACTGTCACGCCCTGGCCTTAGTATTCTTTGTTTTCTTTATTATTTTAGTTAGGTCAGGGTGTGACATGGGTATTTATGTGGGTTTTGTAGTGTCCAGGGTGATTGTAAGGTTTAGGGGGTTTATTTAGAGTAGTTGGCTTTATGTTTAGTATAGTTGTCTAGCTGTGTCTATGTTGTGTGTAGTTGTCTAGGAAAGTCTATGGTTGCCTGAATGGGTTCCCAATTAGAGACAGCTGGTTTCTGTTGTCTCTGATTGGGAGCCATATTTAAAGTAGCCATAGGCTTTAGTTTGTTGTGGGGAATTGTCTATGTAGAACGTTTGTAGCCTGTGTGTGTGCACTACGTTATTTAGCTTCACGATCGTTTGTTGTTTTGGTAGTTTGTAAGTGTTTTGTTTCGTTTTGCCTTCTTCAATAATAAAGAGAAGATGGCTTATTTTCCTCATGCTGCGTTTTGGTCCGAATCTCTTCCACATGATCGTGACAACGACGTTGTTTGTCCTTTTGAGTTTTTACCTAATAAAGTCATGATAAGATATGTAAGTTATACAGTGAGAGCTTTTGTGCAGAACCCACTAAGGTATTTCACATACCAAGCTTATGATCACGTGGCAAGTGTGTATGGGACAAAGGAATGTCTAGTATTGGTGGAAAAAAACTGTGTCATAATTGTGGGGCTGTCCAAGTTGATGGGGATCAGAAGTGTCTGGTGTGAGAGCGATTGAGGTTGCCAGGGTCAGAGTAGAACAGAAGGTGTCATATGCTGAGTCAGTGAAGAGAGTAGAGGATGATGGTTCAAGGGTGAGTAGGAGGAGTAGTAGGCCTTGGACAATACAGAGTGATACGAATTTGTGTTTCAGTAATGTTGGCTTCTTAGCATTCATTGCCATGGTTATCAACTGTACTGCAGAAATGGAATGTAAATCACAGAAAATAGACGTTGTGGTGGCAGCTGCAGAGAAGTACTTGGGTGTACGAAGTTGTACTGCAGAAGAATTACAAGGTGTGTTAAATGAGTCCCGTCCTCCCAGGCCGTCGGCCTGGTGTGGGATCAGTTAGGGTCAAAGTAGTGGAATGGGGTGGTGATTATTTCTATGAAATAGTTTGAAATAGGTGGATTTTTTTACTTTTAGGAACAGGAATATTTAAGAGAATTTAATGTAGGTAGGCCGTTACTGGCCTCACACTTCAGTACATTAGGTGGCAGTGTATGCACCTTGAAGTTGGATGCGATCTGCTAACCCGATCCCAAAAAAGAAGAAGAAGAATTTTGTGTACCTACCCTGGCAGTCATTCTGAATAATTCAAAGTTTCAATTGGATTTACACACCATTTTGCAAGCCCACATAAAGTGATTTGTAGGCCTGATGTGGCCTGTAGACCTAGAGTTTGCTAATACAACTGTTAGAATAGAAAACTAGGCCCTCAAAGAAAGACCTTATGATGTACAGTATTTTATAAAGAGTTACAATTTAAAGGCTAATAAGGCTGGTCCTGCTAGGAAGAACCTTTAGAGGATAAAGGGGGTTCTATGAAGAAACCTACATAGAGGCTGCAAAGGGTTTTACATTGCACCAAAAAGGGTTCCCCTAAGGGGACAAACAGAAGAATCCTATATGGTTCAATTTAGCACCTTTTTGTCTTCCACAGCTTCATGTGTTACAAATGTACAATTTTAAAATGTGCAATGGAGCAAAATATTCTGTCTTCTCGTTTCAAAACTGGTTGAATGGCAATTTTTATCCTGTAGGCACCTGCAACTTATCACAGGTGAGATTAACGAATCGCTTGCCTCCAACCACATTAATTTGGACATTTATGACTTTGAAGTGAAAAATCTCAATTTACATTTCAATTTTTTCCCTTGGTCCTGTGCAGTTTTAAAACAAATAAATAGACCTGTGAACACCAAATGTTTTTTAAATTTCAACTCATTTTAGAAAACATTTTGAACTGTATACGTTTGGCTTGTTCCCATTTCCTCTCACCTTAGCGTGTTTGTAGATGTCCACGCAGGTTTCCACGGCAATGTTCTTGGAGCAGATGATCTCACAGTGTCGCTGAAGGGCCTCTAGTTGAAAGAATTTTGCTGCAGACAGGAGCTGTGGAAGAGAGGGAAAAGAGAGCAGAAACACACACAGTGAGAAGTGGGTTGGACTTTCTGGGTAATGAAATGAAAAAGTTGTTGATGGGGTTGAGGTCAGAGCTCTGTGCAGGCCAGTCAAGTTCTTCCACACCCATCTCAAAAAAACATTCTGTATGAACCTCGCTTTGTGCACGGGGCGTTGCTATGCTGAAACAGGAAAGGGCCTTCCCCAAACTGTTGTTACAATGTTGGAAGCACAGAATTGTCTAGAATGCCATTGTATTTCCCTTCACTGGAACTATGGGGCCTAGCCGGAACCATGAAAAACAGCCCCATGCTATTATTCCTCCTCCACCAAACTTTACAGTTGGCACTATGCATTGGGGCAGGTAGCGTTCTCCTTGCATCCGGCAAACCCAGATTTACACCACTCCAGCCGACGCTTGGCATTGCGCATGGTGATCTTAGGCTTGTGTGTGGCTGCTCGCCCATGGAAACCCATTTCATGAAGCTCTTGTTCTTGTGCTGACGTTGCGTCCAGAGATAGTTTGGAACTCTGTAATGAGTGTAATGAGTGTCCAACCGAGGACAGATGATTTTTACGCACTACGCACTTCAGTCTCGTTCTGTGAGCTTGTGTGACCTACTACTATGCGGCTGAGCCGTTGTTGCTCCTAGACGTTTCCACTTTAAAATAACCACACATACAGTTGACCGGTGCAGCTCTAGCAGGGCAGAAATTTTCCGAAAATACTTGTTGGAAAGGATCCTATGATGGTGCCACGTTGAAAGTCACAGAGCTCTTCAGTAAGGCCATTCTACTGCTAATGTTTGTCTATGGAGAATGCATGACTGTGCTCGATTTTAATACACCTGTCAGCATCTGGTGTGGCTGAAATGGCCGAATCCACTAATTTGATCGGGTGTATTTTATTTAAGTGTCATTCACAAATCGGTGCCCAGCCCACAAGAGCTTATAAAACACATTTCTTGAAGTGATACAAAACACAAAACAAAACGTAATTTTACAATTTACACGCATAGATAATAATCATGGCACAGTATATACAGTATGTATGATTTGCAAACCTGCTCTGTCAGTGTAACTGTTTGAGAATGATTGTGTGACAAGTATGGCTGCATTGTCATTGAAATAAAATATATTAAAAAAAAGAAGTAATTCTTACCTCCATAATTTCAGTATTCATGATGTGCAAGGACTCAGTGCCTCCACAATACAGGTACTGCATGACCAGCTGTAAAATAGGAATGTTGTTATGACTCAAGCCTCTCAACACATTAGGAACAGCCTAAATGAATTACTGGTACTGGTAGGGTAATACTGTACCTGTTTTGCCATAATGAGAGAGTACTTAAAGAGTACAATTGAATGATTACTGACTTATATACAGTATGTCACCCTATAGCATTTAAAAAATATAGAAAGCTCTGGAGTTTTAAATTAGTTTTTTTAGGGTGCTTGAGCAGAGGGTAGTAATCTGCTCTCGATGATGAGCATGACTGCCCCCCTTTGAAGGTTTAAGATACTACATTGCTGTGGTGCGAATCCCAGTTGAACTATGAACACATTACTATAACACATTATTGCAACCTAGTTACAGTAGTACATACAGTAGGCTACCTGGAATATGTTGTACTTGACATGACTGATCTCAATGTAGGTGTTCTCTGCTGCTGGTCTGTTTTGGAGCAGGGATTTAAACCTGTATGAAATAATTAAAGAAAGGTGGGGAAGACAGGTTGTCAGAAAACAAAAGGAGTATGTCGTAGTCTGCATTAGTGACATGTGGCCAGTGCTGTACTGGTAAACACCTTCTTTTATTTTGCATGAGCATCTTTTGCAGAAAAATGCATTGAAAGTATAGGGAGCGTTACTTTATTCACCGCCAACAGCGATCAGCGTTTACCCACCAATTTTTGCATATGAAATGTCTTTGTCACTCTTATGAACATATATAACCTAACATGCACGGGGGGTGAAATAATTGATTTATAACCACCTCTGAAAAAAAAATGTTAGAAAAAATAGTTTGGGAGCGGTCTAATTGTTCAAGCACTATTTTTCTCTATTTTTTGTATAAAAATGTTTCATTGTTCAATTCCAACATACAATTATTTCACAGATTATCATGTTCAAGCATTTTTCATCAATGACTCAATTTCTTAGCTTTCTGTGGCTCACCTGGCTGAAGCAGTAAATAACAGGACTTTATGTGCATACAACGGTTTTCCTTCCACCAGGAACGTTACATCAGACATCTCCTTGTTGTTGAGGAAGTGGGGGTCTGAAAGAAGTGAAGGATAATTACTATATTTCTCCACTTCTAACACTGTGTTATATTTATCTCTATTGTTACTCAGTTAGTTTTTAATAAAGGAAATGTAGAGACATTTGTGAAATAAATTTGACTTGTGTATTCATCCATCTGGACTACTTGTCCATTTTGACCTGCATGTGACCTTTTGCAAATTACTCAGAATGGCATAGGCTGGACAGATATGCTAGCAGGATACTTAAATGGCATCCCATGTAATCTCCCGTAGAGAGTATTCTAAATGTAAACATGGCTAACTAAGCATCTCTATGAACACAAAGCTTTACTGGATTGAAGCCTCCTGTATTCATATGAATCTAACAGATGGCATGGTAATTTCAGCTACTGAGCTACTCAGCTACAGCATGTAGCTTTGGGAGCAACCTAATGAAGCTATTTAGCAAACTGTTTTTCAAATGGAATAATTACGCTCATCTCATTGCTGTTCCAAAAAGCATCTAAATTCTTCATCCTCAAAGCAAGCTTTCATTTATTGATTACACCCTCAAGACCTTCATAAGTGTAATTACAAAATTACATTATAGCAAATGCTGACTTTTATTAACAACGCTGAACATATTAGATCAAGGTCAAGGAACTAGAACACATCAACACCAGCTCATCGATAATTCAAAATCTATTTGCACTCATATTTGCTCTCTCGATGGTGCTAGAGACATAAACACAATTTGTGGAATACAACTTGAACTGCCAACGTACAGTATAGCGGAACAATAATTTTCAAGCGCTAGTTTTCAAGCTTCCATTTCATTCTACACTGTTAATGATGAATGAAGATAAATTATTATTGCAATTTCTATAGGGCCACTCCTCCATCTTATCACATTTAAGCACATTTCAGAGGCACCACAAACACAAAGAGGGAGGCAAGTAACGGCTGCTTCTGCTGCCTTTCTGAACATGCATGGCGTGGGTGCAAACCGTTTCCACTCAGGAGCAACACCTTCCTTTGCTCACCAAGTCGCGAGCTCTGCTTCCTTCTGATCTCAGTGAGTTTGGGGATAGGGAAGGGCCCATAACACTGGGAGAAAATCACAGACAGCTGGCTGATCACCTCATTCTGCAGACCAGGCAAAGAGGGAGATGAGAAGACATAAATGGACATGGGAAATGTTTGGAAAAAGTTGTAAGAAGAGTTATTAAATAGAAGGCGATAGAGGTGAATGTTTTGCAATTCATGCATGAATATAATGATACAGATTGAAAAAATCATTTTATTGTGTAAGTGCTTTTACTAAAACTCAAAGCTGCTACATACAATACCAGTCAAATGTTTGGACACACCTACTCACTCAAGGGTTTTTCTTTATTTTTACTATTTTCTACATTGTAGAATAATAGTAAAGACATCAAAACTATGAAATAACACACATGGAATCATGTATAGCCAAAAAAGTGCTAAACAAATCAAAACATTTTATCTTTTATATTCTTCAAAGTAGCTAACCTTTACCTTGATGACAGCATTGCACACTCTTGGCATTCTCACAACCAGCTTCACCTGGAATGCTTGAAGGAGTTCCCACATATGCTGAGCACTTGTTGGCTGCTTTTCCTTCACTTTACGGTCCAACTCATCCCAAACCATCTCAATTGGACTGTCGTTTCTCTTTGCTTATTTGAGCAGTTCTTCACAAAATATGGACTTGGTCTTTTACCAAATAGGGCGGTCTTCTGTATACCACCACTACCTTGTCACAATACAACTGATTGGCTCAAACGCATTAAGAATGAAATTCATAAAAATTCATAAAATTTACTTTTAACAAGGCACACCTGTTAATTGAAATGCATTCCAAGTGACTACCTCATGAAGCTGGTTGAGAGAATGCCAAGAGTGTTCAAAACTGTCATCAAGGCAAAGGCACATTCTTCTACTTTGAAGAATGTGAAATATAAAATATGCTTTGAATTTGTTAAACACTTTTTTGGTTACTACATGATTCCATGTGTGATATTTCATAATAGTCTTGATGTCTTCACTATTATTCTACAATGTAGAAAATAGTAAAAAGAAAGAAAAACCCTTGAATGAGTTGGTTTGTCCAAACTTTTGACTGGTAATGTACATGGGAAAAAATATATCTAAAAAGTATATCATACGAAGATGCATATTAAGAAAAGTCCGAAAGTAAATGATTGAGACAGATTTGCAACAGGACAAGATAGGAATTTGTACTGTAAAAAAGCAAGTGTTGGATAAGAAAAACAAGAAATGTTAATAGAAACATGTGCCATGAAAGGAGGTAGGGCCCTACATTTTTCCTGGCCACGTGACCTACAGGAAAAGTCAGACTGCACAGAACTAGTGACTGGAATTTTTCCTGGTCACATGGGTACACAACGGGAATTTAAAAAGAAAATGTTTTGGAAACAAAAAATGTATAGGAATGTTTCTTATTGGAAAAGTCCACGTAGTCCTTCCCTGTTTCAGTCTGTTTTCTTCTGTTTGGTCCCTAATGAACATGACCATGGTGGACAGGGAATTCCAGAGCCTTAAATTGGGGAGGACACACAATCACATCACCTTGCTGGCATGGAGGATCTGGAACATAAGTGGCAGGCCATGGGTGATGATCTCCTCAGTGTACTCCTCCTCCTGGATGCAGCTGAAGTCCTTGAGCAGACCCTGGATCAGTGGGCGCCGGTGTTCCAGGAAACAGGTGCGCAGAGACTCCAGCCAAGTGTGCAGGGTCCAGGGGACACCTGGGAAGACCAGCAGCAGTCAATAAATAACAAAAAAGTAAATACTGTAGCTGCTAGCTACTACACCAGCAGGAAAAGCAATTAGCTCAAAAATGTCTAAAGCACTGACCATACCTGCCTCACTCTATAATGGTGAGGGATGAGCTTAAAGTGCAGCTGTTGCTGTCTGTGGTGTATATGGAGTGGTGGTGCAGTTTTTGCATTGGCACTCAGTTGTGGATATCTATGGTGGTCTTGTACAGTCCATGGACTCACCTAATCAGTGAATGTCTACTATACTGTATGATGGCAGTGCATTAGCATTATTTTGATCGGTGATGATTGCCGTGCGCAGCATAAACACAGCTCCCAGCGGTGGGCGTCTACAGTGAGGCATTTCTGAGTAATACCACGTTCACATGCTAGTCGTAACTAGAAAACTCAACATTTTATGACTTGCTAACTGGTTGAAACCGGCACACGTATAATTACAACCAGTTAGCAAGTCAAAAATGTCAGAGTTTCCTAGTTCCGACTAACACTTGAATGCGGTATCAGACCTGGGTCAAATCCATACATCAAATACTTTCAAATACTTGATGTTGTCACAGCCGTCAAAAGGAGGAGACCAAGGCGCAGCGTGGTATGCATACATTCTTCTTTATTCTATGAATGAACAATAAACAAAACTATCAAAATAACAAAACGAACCGTGAAGCTATACAAACTAGTGCTAACAGGCAACTACACATAGACAAGAACCCACGAACACAAAAGGGAAATGGCTACCTAAACATGATCCCCAATCAGAGACAACGATAAACAGCTGCCTCTGATTGGGAACCATAGACATATAAATCACCTAGACCTACAACAACCCTAGACAATACAAAACGAACGTACCCACCCTAGTCACACCCTGACCTAACCAAAATATAAAGAAAACAGAGATAACTCAGGTCAGGGCGTGACAGTACCCCCCATCCAAAGGTGCGGACTCCCGGCCGCAAACCTGAACCTATAGGGGAGGGTCCGGGTGGGCATCTACCCTCGGTGGCGGCTCCAGTTCTGGACGCAGCCCCCCCTCCTTACACTGATCCCTCCGCCTTTGTCTATCCGGACCGTCGATCATCGCCGGAGGCTCTGGACTGCGGATCGTCACCGGAAGCCCCGGACTGGGAACCGTCGCTGGAGACCCCGGACTGGGGACCATCGCTGGAGACCCCGGGCTGGGGACCGTCGCTGGAGACCCCGGGCTGGGGACCGTCGCTGGAGACCCCGAGCTGGGGACCATCGCTGGAGACCCCAGGCTGGGGACCGTCGCTGAATACCCCGGACTGGGGATCATTGCTGGAGGCTCCGGACTGGAGATTGCCGCTGGAGACCCCGGACTGGGGACCGTCGCTGGATGTTCCGGACTGTGGCACGTCGTTGGAGGTTCCGGACTGTGGCCCGTCACAGGAGGTTCCAAACTGTGGCCCGTCATAGGAGGTTCCGGACTGTGGCCCGTCGTTGGAGGNGGAGGTTCCGGACTGTGGCCCGTCGTTGGAGGTTCCGGACTGTGGCCCGTCGTTGTAGGTTCCGGACTGTGAAACGTCGCCGGAAGCTCCGGACTGGGTACTGTCGCCGGAAGCTCTGGACTGGGTTCTGTCGCCGGAAGCTCTGGACTGGGTTCTGTCGCCGGAAGCTCTGGACTGGGTACTGTCGCCGGAAGCTCTGGTCTGTGGCAGCGCACTGGAAGCCTGATGCATGGTGCCGGAACTGGTGGTACCGGGCTGAGGACACGCACCTCAGGGCGAGTGCGGGGAAGAGGCACAGGCCGTACTGGACTGTGGAAGCTCACTGGAGGCCTGATGCGTGGTGCCGGAATTGGTGGTACCGGGCTGAGGACACGCACCTCAGGGCGAGTGCGGGGAAGAGGCAACAGGCCGTACTGGACTGTGGAAGCGCACTGGAGGCCTGATGCGTGGTGCCGGCACTGGTGGTACCAGGCTGGGGACACGCACCTCAGGGCGAGTGCGAGAGGAGGCACAGGACGTACTGGAGGCACACTGGAGATCTAGAGCGTATAGCTGGCACAATGCGTCCTGGCTGGATGCTCACTTGAGCCGGCAGGTGCGAAGAGCTGGAATAGAGCGCACCGGGCTATGAATGCGAACTGGAGACACCTTGTGCATCACTGCGTAACACGGTGTCTGACCAGTCACACGCTCTCCAGCACGCCCGCTCTGCAGCGCTCTCCATGCTAGCACCTCTCTCCGGAATCGTGCGTCGAACTCCTCATCCGACTCCCTGAATGGCTCTATGTGCCCCCCCCAAAAAACTTCTTGGGGTTTCTGTGGCCTACCTCGTTGGTATTTCTCCTCGTAATATCGCCGTTCCTCTGTAGCTGCCTCTTTTTCCTCCCTCGGAAGGCGATATTCCACAGCCTGCGTCCAGGATCCTGCTCCATCCAAAATCCCCTCCCAGGTCATTCCTCCTTAACATGCTGCTTGGTCCTTTTATGGTGGGTTCTTCTGTCACGGCCGTCAAAAGAAGGAGACCAAGGCGCAGCATGGTATGCGTGAAGCTATACAAATGAGTGCTAACAGGCAACTACACATAGACAAGAACCCACGAACACAAAAGGGAAAATGGCTACCTAAATATGATCCCCAATCAGAGACAACAATAAACAGCTGCCTTTGATTGGGAACCATATCAGGCCACCATAGACATATAAATCACCTAGACCTACAACAACCCTAGACAATACAAAACTAACGTACCCACCCTAGTCACACCCTGACCTAACCAAAATATAAAGAAAACAGAGATAACTCAGGTCAGGGCGTGACAAATGTACACCTGATTAAGCTGCATTTTTGGGACTGTTCCATTCGCTCCATTGTACCAAACAAGTCTAGTGCACTTTAAGTTTTTGAAAGTGTTTGACATATAGTGTTTGGTGCGGGGTGGTGTGCATGTTAACTCTGACCTAAACTGCGGATGTCTATGGTGATGTCCACATGGCCGTGCTCAGTGCTATGGTACATGGCCTCTCTCAAGGCCCTCAGTTTGGCCTTTGCTGTTCGTTGGAGGGTTCCGACGGCCTGGGGAGGTTTCTTCTTCCCGGTCACCGAGCTCTCTGCCAGGATCTCCTCCAGGGAGAGGACGTCATCCTTTTCTTTCTCTCCATGGGACAGAAGCTTCCGGAACACATTCCTAAAAGGGGAAGGTTTGTAATGTCGTATTTACACTCACACACCTATCATTTTACCAGATGCAAGGAGAAAAACGGTAAGCTGAGTAGAAAAGAAACCCCAACACACTGGTGATCTTAAAACCTCTTAGGGCTAGGAGGCAGTATTTTCACGTCCGGCTGAAAAGCGTGCCCAAAGTAAACTGCATGCTACTCAGGCCCAGAGGCTAGGATATGCATATAATTGTTAGAAAACACTCTAAAGTTTCTAAAACTGTTAAAATAGTGTCTGTGAGTATAACAGAACTGATATGGCGGTCGAAAACCTGAGAAAAATCCATCCAGGATAAAACAATTGAGGTAACTGTGTTTTCAATTATTTTCTATGGGAACCTAGATGTCTGTTGCACTTGGTTGCAGTTCCTATTGCTTCCACTAGATGTCAGCAGTCTTTAGAAATTGGTTAATGTTTTTCTTTAGAGAAATTAAGAAGTACGGCTGTTCAGAACAAGGGTCCAGCCTGGTGTACTTTTTTGTTTGGTGTGTGCGACCTCGCTACACTTTTATTTTAGCCACAATTGAACACAGTTTATTCCGTCTTAAATTTTATCGATTATTTACATTAAAAATACCTAAAGTTGGATTAGAAAAGTTGTTTGAAATACGTTTACAGGTAATGTATTAGATTATTTGTAGTCATGTTGGTCGAGTTGGAACTGGTGTTTTTCTGAATCAAACGTGCCAAATAAATTGACATTTTGGGAATATAACAACAGAATTTATCGAACAAAAGGACAGTTTGTGATGTTTATGGGTCATTTAGGAGTGCCAACAGAAGAAGATCTTCAAAGGTAAGGCATGAATTATATCGTTATTTCTGAGATTTGTGTCACGCCTGGCGGGTTGAAATATGAATGTCGTGTTTGTTTGGTGGGATGCTATCCTCAGATAATTGCATGGTTTGCTTTCGCCGTAAATCCTTTTTGAAATCTGACACGTTGGCTGGATTAACAACAAGTGTAGCTTTAATTTGATGTATTGCATGTGTGATTGTAAGAAAGTTTAATATTTCTAATATATATTTTTTAATTTCGCACTCTGCAATTTCACTGGATGTTGTCGAAACGTTCCGCTAGTGGAACCCCAAGCCGTAAATGTTCCTCAATATACACAAAATACCCCATAATGACAAAGCAAAAACAGTCCATAGAGCTCTGAGATCGGATTGTGTCGAGGCACAGATCTGTGGTAGGGTGCCAAAACATTTCTGCAGCATTGAATGTTCCCAAGAACACAGTGCCCTCCATCATTCTTAAATGGAAGAAGGCTGAAACCACCATGACTTTTCCTAGAGCTGGCCGCACGGCCAAACTGAGCATTTGGGGGAGAAGGGCCTTGGTCAGGGAGGTGACGAAGAACCTGATTGCCACACTGACAGAACTCCAGAGTTCCTCTGTGGAGATCGGGAAACCTTCCAGAAAGACAACCATCTCTGCAGCACTCCACCAATCAGGCCTTCATGGTAGTGGCCAGATGGAAGCGACTCCTCAGTAAAAGGCACGACAGCCCGCTTGGAGTTTGTCAAAAGGCACCTAAAGGTCTCTCATACCATGAGAAACAACATTCTCTGGTCTGATGAAACCAAGATTGAACTCTTTGGCCTGAATGCCAAGCGTCATGTCTGGAGGAAACCTGGCACCATCCCTACGGTGAAGCATGGTGGTGGCAGCATCATGCTGTGGGGATGTTTTTCAGTGGCAGGGACTGGGAGACGAGTCAGGATCGAGAGAAAGATGAACGGAGCAAAGTACAGAGAGATCCTTGGTGAAAACCTGCTCCAGAGTGCTCAGGACCTCAGACTGGGGCAAAGGTTCACCTTCCAACAGTACAACTACCCTAAGCAGAGCCAAGACAACGCAGGAGTGACATCAGGACAAGTCTCTGAATGTCCTTGAGCCCGGACTTGAACCCAATCTAACATCTCTGAAGAGACCTGCAAATAGCTGTACATTGACGCTCCCCATCCAACCTGACAGACCTTGAGAGGATCTGAAGAGAAGAATGGGAGGAACTCCCCAAATACAGGTGTGCCAAGCTTGTAGCGTCACAGCCAAGAAGAGTCGAGGCTGTATTCGCCGCAAAAGGTGCTTCAATAAAGTACTGGGTAAAGGGTCTAATTACTTATTTAAATGTGATAATTACATTTTACATTTTTTACAAATTTGAAAATAATAAAACGTTTTTCTTTGTCATTATGGGGTAGTGTGTGTAGATTGACGGGGGAAAACAATTTTATAAATTTAGATTAAGGCTATAATGTGACAAAATGTGGGAAAAGTCAAGGGGTCTGGCACTGTATAGCCTAAAGTCTAAGAATGTACGTATATAAAGTTGAAGTCGGAAGTTTACATACACTTAGGTTGGAGTCATTAAAACTTGTTTTTCAACCACTCCACACATTTCTTGTTAATTAACAAACTATAGTTTTGGCAAGTCGGTTGTGCATGACACAAGTAATTTTTCCAACAATTGTTTACAGACAGATTATTTCACTTATAATTCACTGTATCCCAATTCCAGTGGGATAGAAGTTTACATACACTAAGTTGACTGTGCCTTTAAACAGCTTGGAAAATTCCAGAAAATGATGTCATGGCTTTAGAAGCTTCTGATAGGCTAATTGACATCATTTGAGTCAAATGGAGGTGTACCTGTTGATGTATTTCAAGGCCTAGCTTTAAACTCAGTGCCTCTTTGCCTTACATCATGGGGAAATCAAAAGAAATCAGCCAAGACCTCAGAAAACAAATTGTAGACCTCTGTCTGGTTCATCCTTGGGAGCAATTTCCGAACGCCTGAAGGTACCACGTTTATCTGTACAAACAATAGTACACAGGTATAAACACCATGGGACCATGCAGCCGTCATTACCGCTCAGGAAGGAGACGCTTTCTGTCTCCTAGAGATGAATTTACTTTGGTGCAAGAAGTGCAAATCAATCCCAGAACAACAGCAAAGGACCTTGTTAAGATGCTGGAGGAAACCGGTACAAAAGTATCTATATCCACAGTAAAACGAGTCCTATTTCGACATAACCTGAAAGTCCGCTCAGCAAGGAAGAAGCCACTGCTCCAAAACCACCATAAAAAAAGCCTGACTATGGTTTGCAACTGCACATGGGGACAAAGATCTTACTTTTTGTAGAAATGTTCTCTGGTCTGATGAATCAAAAATAGAACTGTTTGGCCATAATGACCATGTTTGGAGGAAAAAGGGGGAGTCTTGCAAGCCGAAGAACATCATCCCAACTGTGAAGCACGGGGGTGGCAGCATCATGTTGTGGGGGTGCTTTGCTGCAGGAGGTACTGGTGTGGAATGAGTAAGGAAAATTAGGTGGATATATTGAAGCAACATCTCAAGACATCAGTCAGGAAGTTGGAGCTTGGTCGCAAATGGGTCTTCCAAATGGACAATGACCAACAAGCAAACTTCAAAAGTTGTGGCAAAATGGCTTAAGGACAACAAAGTCAAGGATTTGGAATGGCCATCACAAAGCCCTGACCTCAATCCTATAGAAAATTTGTGGGCAGAACTGAAAAAGCGTGTGTGAGAAAGGAGGCCTACAAACCTGACTCAGTTACACCAGCTCTGTCAGGAGGAATGGGCCAAAATTCACCCAACTTATTGTGGGAAGCTTGTGGAAGGCTACCCAAAACGTTTCACCCAAGTTGAACAATTTAAAGGAAATGCTACCAAATACACATTTTAGTGTGTGTAAACTTCTGACCCACTGGGGATGTGAAGAAAGAAATAAAAGCTGAAATAAATAATTCTCTCTACTATTATTCTGACATTTCACATTCTTAAATTAAAGTGGTGATCCTAACTGACCTAAGACAGGGAATTTTTAATAGGATTAAATGTCAGGAATTATGAAAAACTAAGTTTAAATGTGTTTGGCTAAGGTGTATGTAAACTTCCGACTTCAACTGTAGACACCACTATTGAATCTTGAATGTCAAATGTGATGATGTCTGCCTACAAGAAGTTGGTTGCTGACTGCAAGAACACCTGTCAAGACCTGCAGTTGTCTCTCAGGGCCCCTACTGAACCAGCAATCAAAGTCATCAGCATGCATTACAGCTTTGATTTTACTCAACAAGTAAGCAAAATTTCCTCCTTTATAATGATTTAGGACATACTGTAGATAGATATTCACTTACATTTTTTAAATATATATATATGTATATATGGGAGGCAGGCAAATGCCTTTCACTGAGATGTGTAAGGAGACTGACGGGTGAGACAATTCATTTTAATTCATCTTAATGTTATTTTGTTGTTTGCAGGTGCACTATTCTTCTGACCCTATGCAGCCAGGCTCCATCTAATTTTTAACTCCTTGCAAGTGTGTCATGTTTTGTTTTGTGTCTGCTGTGAGTTGGGAAAAAACGTGTGGACCTGAATTTTGATAACTGCAGTGGCCAAAACAAGAACAAGTTTGTGCTCTGGTAATGTGCCTGGCAGACCATGCACAAGCTCCACCACAGTCGGGATCTTCACTTCCTGATCACAGGCAACACCAAGTTTGCCCCCGACTGGTGCTTCGGCCTCATCAAACAGAGCTTCAGAAAGACCAGAGTGAACAATTTGTCTGAGATTTCTGGTGTTGTGAAGGACAGCACTGTGACAAGGGTCAACATCCCACAGCTGGTTGGACTGCAGCGCAGCACTGACATCCTTCCTCCCATAGATGGTCTGCCTGTACAAGCACCACCTGGACTGGACACAGCTAGACAAACGTATCTTTTTGAGAAGATCAGGGAATTTTGCAACGAAGAGGCTATGGACATCACATGCCCTGCAGCAAAGTCAAGGGCAGTATAGAAACAGGCTCTCCGAATATAGATTCCCTTGTTCATGCTTGGTTCGGACGGACCACTCATCAGCAGTGCCTCTATTCACATAACTCTCTCCTAACACATACGCCATATGTTGCTGCTATTATTTTCATCCGCTGCTCAGCCACTTTACCCTGATTGTATGCATATAACTACCTCATCTATCACTGATATCGTTCTTGTACATACTGTATATTATTTTATTTATATTGACACTATTTCTGATATTGCTACTATGCAAGTAACTATTTGGCTGTACCATTTACACCTTCTTTAGAGACCCATACATTTAGCATGATGTGGCGGCGGGTTATAGCATTTCTTTCACATGACCCATCAATTTAGACAAGTGTGTCTGGGTAAGCGTCATATAATATTTATCAAATATTTTTATCTGGACACTTTCTGTTTACCTGGAACTTTTTCTTATGGTAGGCTACTACTTTTTCCACTTTTTGTCTTAATCTTTACTACATTACATATAGCACATGAATCATTAAAGAGACGGGTGGGGCTGGCTTAAGAGGGTGTGAACAGTGCTGAATGGGTGTAGACAAAGGAGAGTTCTCCAGGGCGGCAGGTAGCCTGGCAGGTAGGAGCGTTGGGCCAGTAACTGAAGGGGCGTCAGAGCCGGTGTAGTAGGATTCAATCTTAGTCCTGTATTGACGCTTTGCCTGTTTGATGGTTCATATGGGGGTGTAGTGGGATTTTTTATAAGCTTCTGGAGTTCGATGTCCTGCTCCTAGAGCTTCTCCTTGACACGTATCTGTAAAGGCCTATTTTCAGTCTCCTCCCTGCTGGCAGTGGATGGATTCTCTGAGGGTCCAGGAGAAGGACTTCCCTCAAATAGGGGTACCACGTCGTGCTTGAGGCATAATAGCTGATATATCAATTGTCGGTGTGACAGGTCTTGACAGCAGTGCCAGTGATGCAAAGGTGTATAAAGACATTTCTAATGTCTCTGACATGTCATTCTGGGCATCCTGTTCCTTTGTCTATTCCAGCATATCTCTTATTGTCACATCAAACTACAAGAGTGAAGAGAGAAAACAAGTGTCAGTGTCCATCAAATGCTACTACATCCTGTGTATTCTTCCTGACAATACCGACATGTTCAATGAAAATACTTCACAACAATCAATATTTTATGTAGGACTACAAGCAATAAAGATGACCCAACTGTCTCTATGCCAATAATATTGCACACCCCAAGGTAATATTACATGTATATTATGTGCTAGATCTGTTTGCTACTTACACTGGTCTAACGTTGACGGTGAATCACATAATCTCAAAAGCTAACACCGCTTGCGTGTCAAAGCTTTGTTCCCACTTGGCTTTGGTTTTAGCAATTGTGTGTACTGTGTCCTCAGTGACCTCCTCCAAAAAATATATATACAGTACCAGGCAAAAGTTTGTACACACCTACTCATTATTTTTACTATTTTCTACATTGTAGAATAATAGTAAAGACATCAAAACTATGAAATAACACATATGGAATCATGTAATAATCAAAGTGTTAAGCAAATCAAAATATATTTTAGATTCTTCAAAGTAGCCACCCTTTACCTTGATGACAGCTTTGCACACTCTTGGTATTCTCTCAACCAGATTCACATGGAATATTTTTCAAAAGTCTTGAAAGAGTTCCCACATATGCCAAGCACTTGTTGGCTGCTTTTCCTTCACTCTGAGGTCCTAGCCATCCCAAACCATCTCAATTGGGTTGAGGTCGGGTGATTGTAGACCAGGTCATCTGATGCAGCACTCCATCACTCTCCTTCTTGATCAAATAGCCCTTGAAAAACAAATGATATTCCCACTAGGCGCTGTGGTAGCCATGCTGATTAAGTCTGCCTTGAATTCTAAATAATCACATACAGTGTCACCAGCAAAGCACCCCCACACCACAACACCTCCTCCTCCATGCTTCACGGTGGGCTCCACAAATGAGGAGATCATCCGTTCACCTACTCTGCGTCTCACAAAGACATGGTGGTTGGAACCAAAAACCGCACATTTGGACACATCAGACCAAAGGGCAGATTTCCACCGGTCTAATGTCCATTACTCGTGATTCTTGGCCCAACAGTTGATGTTGAGATGTGTCTGTTACTTGAACTCTGTGAAGTATTCATTTCAGCTGCAATTTCTGAGGCTGGTAACTCTGATTAACTTATCCTCTGCAGCAGAGGTAACTCTGGGTCTTCCTTTCCTATGGCGGTCCTAATGCGAGCCAGTTTCATCATAGCACTTGATGGTTTTTGTGACTGTACTTGAAGAAACTTCTTGAAATTTTCCGTATTGACAGACCTTTATGTCTTATAGTAATGATGGACTTTTGTTTCTCTTTGCTTATTTGAGCTGTTCTTGCCATATTATAGACTTGGTCTTTTACCAAATAGGGCTATCTTCTGTATACCAGCCCTACCTTATCACAACACAACTAATTGCCTCAAACGCATTAACCTTTATAGAGTCACAAACCCGGATCCGGGATCCCCCCCATCAAAAAAGCTGACTAGCATAGCCTAGCCTAAAGCCACAGGGATATCATATAATCAAATGTTCATGAAATCACAAGTCCAAGACACCAAATGAAAGATACAGATCTTGTGAATCCAGCCATCATTTCCGATTTTTTAAATGTTTTACAGGGAAGACACAATATGTATTTCTATTAGCTAACCACCATAGCAAAAGACACAACCTTTTTTTTGTCCACCATTTTTTTCCTGCATCAGTAGCTATCACTAATTCGACTAAATAAAGATATATATAGCCACTAACCAAGAAACAACTTCATAAGATGACAGTCTGATAACATATTTATGGTATAGGATATGTTTTTTTAGAAAAATGTGCATTTTTCAGGTATAAATCACAGTTGTACATTGCAGCTGCAATCTGAAATAGCGTTGGAAGCAGCCGGAATAATTACAGAGACCGACGTCAATATTAACAAAAAAACTCATCCTAAAACATTTCAGAAAAATACACAGCCTACAGCAATCGAAAGACACAGATCTTGTGAATCCAGACAATATTTCAGATTTTCTAAGTGTTTTACGGGGAAGACACAATATGTAAATCTATTAGCTAACCACGATAGCAAAAGACACAACTTTTTTTCTCCACCATTTTTTTCCTGCATCAGTAGCTATCACTAATTCGACTAAATAAAGATATATATGCCACTAACACGAAACAACTTCATAAGATGACAGTCTGATACATATTTATGGTATAGGATATGTTTTTTAGAAATTTGCATTTTTCAGGTATAAATCACAGTTGTACATTGCAGCTGCAATCTGAAATAGCGTTGGAAGCAGCCGGAATAATTACAGAGACCGACGTCAATTACCAAAATACTCATCCTAAAACATTTCAGAAAATACACAGCCTACAGCAATCGAAAGACCAGATCTTGTGATCCAGACAATATTTCAGATTTTCTAAGTGTTTTACAGCGAAAACACAATATATCGTTATATTAGCATACCACATGAGCTAACATCACCCCAGCATTAAATCAGGCAAAGGGGGCGATAACGTATTCGCCACCAAATATATTAATTTTTTCACTAACCTTCTCAGAATTCTTCGATGACAGTCCTGTAACATCATATTACACAATCATATAGAGTTTGTTCGAAAATGTGCATATTTAGCACAAACATCGTGGTTATACAATGAAAAAGTAGCTAAACTGGGCAGAAAATGTCGGGCGCCATCTTGGAGAGTGACTTAGTCTAATCATTAAATAATCATAAACTTGACTAAAAAATACAGCGTGGACAGCATTTGAAAGACAAATTAGTTCTTAATGCAATCGCTGAATTACATTTTTAAAATTAACCTTACTGCGCAATACAAGTTGCGCCAAAACGAAGCTACCCCCAAAAAATGGCAGCTTATGTGTTTACCATTTTTCAACAGAACAATGATTTATCAGCATAATAGTTCTTACTATTAGCTGAGCTTCCATCAGAATCTTGGGCAATGTGTCCTTTCTCCGGTCTAATCGTCTTTTGGTCGAAAGATGTCCTCTTGTCCTGTCGAAATGGCCACTAACGTTCGGCTGTACAGGGAAAGTGTCCAACTCTTGAAAGTGGTCACAAAGAAATGCCAGAAAATCGCAATAAACTGATATAAACTGAAATAATTCGGTTCATAATAACAAGATTATGATGTCTTTAAAGCTTATATCGAATAAAACATGACCGGAATTATCTAAGGAGCTAAAACCAGAGCTTCCACAACGATATGCAAAGCTCCTCTTCGCGCCCGAGCGCAGATCCAAAAGAATGGCCACCGTGATTCCAATCAATTTATAAACTTTGGGAATTACACAGAGACTCCATTTCAAGTCTCCCTATTCGCTGACACCCAGGGGAAGGCGTATGCAGTGCATCTCAACCAATAGAGGACAGGCAAATTAATACACAGATCTCAGAACAGCCAGTACAATTCTGAATTCTGACATACACATAGGAAAATCGCTCTAAGTCGAGTTCTGTTTGACCCACAGACATAATTCAAACGGTTTTAGAAACTAGAGAGTGTTTTCTATCCAATAGTAATAATAATATGCATATTGTACGAGCAAGAATTGAGTACGAGGCAGTTTAATTTGGAGACGAATCTGGACTATGTCGAAATGGCACCCCCCTAGTGGCAAGAAGTTTAAGAAGGAAAGAAATTCCACAATTCACTTTTTACAAGGCACACCTGTTAATTGAAATGCATTCCAGGTGACTATCTCATGAAGCTGGTTGAGAGAATGCGAAGAGTGTGCAAAGCTGTCATCAAGGCAAAGGGTGGCTACTCTGAAGAATCTCAAATAACATATTTTGATTTGTTTAACACTTTTTTGGTTACTACATGATTCCATGTGTTATTTCATAGTTTTGATGGCTTCACTACTTTTCTACAATTTAGAACATAGTAAAAATAGAGAACAACCCTGAGTAGGTGTGTCCAAACTTTTGACATGTACTGTATATGTATATTTACACATTACACATTACTATTATATTCCCTCCGTGTTGTTAAGTGCTCAATTCAAGGCAAAGGGTGAGCAATTGTGGCACAAATATGTTCATGTAACTATTCATATGGCCCATGATAAGAGTGTCATTGACCGTGACATTAAAACCTCTTATGGCTGCAGGGTGAATATTGAAAAAACTGGAAAATATGTGCACATTTTAAACGGCCTCCTAAGAAATATTTTTTTATTTTACAATATGCATATATTTACTACTGTTGGATAGATAACAGTCTATAGTTTCTAAAAAGGTTTGAATTATTTCTCTAAGTCGAACAGAAAATATTTTTACAGCCATTTTCCCAGCCGAATTGAGATTTCCAAAATGCGATGTGTCTCTTTAAGACCTTGTCTATAAAAGGTCATTAGACTTGGGACCGTAGAAACACGTCAAACTCCTTCATCAGGGTGTAATGCGGAAGTGAGAATTGAAAGCAGTCGATATCTCGTCCATGGACTGAATAACACACTTCTTGTGAGACCTGCGCAGTTAAAAAATTTTCCGGGCGCGAAGCATAATTTGGTCTCGGCTACTGGAAGAAGGTCGATAACGGTGAATATGATCTCTGACTTCGATATTATTTGATACATGTCACAAAATCATCCTAAAGTATGTTTTTTCAATATACTTTAATTATATTATTGCAATTTATTCTGGACTTTAGATGTGATGAGACGGAAGAATTTTTGAAGAAAGACAGATTAGCGCCGCAATGCTATTGTGCTTGCTAACCAAAGAGGGAAATAGTTCGTTCTGGAACCCAACTAAAGACTCTACTGGACATTGGACCCCGTTACAACATTCTGATGGAATATCAACAAAGATAAGGACCCAATTTGGGATGCTTTTTCATATATCTGTCGAACTGTTGTATGCTAACTGTGCTAGGCTAGCGCTTGACTTATGCTAGTGCTGCCTTATGCTAGCTTATGTTGTTAGCTAATATAACGATATATTGTGTTTTCGCTGTAAAACACTTCAAAAATCGAAATATTGGCTTTATTCACACGATATCTTCTTTCATTAGCTATCCACCTATGTTTTTCTGAAATGTTTTATGAGGTGTAATTAGTAGCCGACGTTGGTGTATGTATTTTCTCTGGCTACTCCCGTCTGGATTCAGATTTTAGCTATGTGGTAGCATTTATGGTAGCATCAATGTAAAACTGATTTATAGCTAAAATATGCACTTTTTATGAACAAACATAGATTATTGTGTAACATGTTATATGACTGTCATCTGAGGTAGTTTTTTCTGGGTTCTTTAGGTTGGTTTTAGTTTATTTCGGTTGCTTGTGCATGCTACTTGAATCATAATTCATACACATAATCATATTCATACGTGTCTGTCCACTTTTGTATTTGGTGGTGAGCTAACATAAATATATGTGGTGTTTTCTCTGTAAAACATTTAAAAAATCGGACATGTTGCTGGATTGACAAATGTTTATCTTTCAAATGCTGTATTGGACTTGTTAATGTGTGAAAGTTAAATATTTTAAAAAAATAGATTTTGAATTTCGGCGCCCTGCACTTGCAGTGGCTGTTGTCATATTAATCCGACGTCGGGATTGCAGCCTGAAGAATTAAAGCCTTCAGCTAACCACATACATAAAAGTTATTAAAATGCCTGAAAGTGTCCTATTTGACAAGCTGTTCTTCCTTTTTCATGGCATA
>NC_036840.1:15290714-15335236 GCF_002910315.2 Salvelinus sp. IW2-2015 | reverse complement strand
ACATTCTACCAATCTTCTTCTAGATCATCCTAATGCTCTCTAGCAAACTTCAGACGGGCCTGGACATGTACTGGCTTAAGCAGGGGGACATGTCTGGCACTGCAGGATTTGAGTCCCTGGCGGCGTAGTGTGTTACTGATGGTAGGCTTTGTTACTTTGGTCCAGCTCTCTGCAGGTCAATCACTAGGTCCCCCTGTGTGGTTCTGGGATTTTTGCTCACCGTTCTTGTGATCATTTTGACCCCACGGGGTGAGATCTTGCGTGGAGCCCCAGATCGAGGGAGATTATCAGTGGTCTTGTATGTCTCTATTCCTAATAATTGTTCCCACAGTGTTATTTCTTCAAACCAAGCTGCTTACCTATTGCAGATTCAGTCTTCCCAGCCTGGTGCAGGTCTCCAATTTTGTTTCTGGTGTCCTTTGACAGCTCTTTGGTCTTGGCCATAGTGGAGTTTGGAGTGTGACTGTTTGAGGTTGTGACAGGTGTCTTTTATACTGATAACAAGTTCAAACAGGTGCCATTAATACAGGTAACGAGTGGAGGACAGAGGAGCCTCTTAAAGAAGAAGTTACAGGTCTGTGAGAGCCAGAAATCTTGCTTGTTTGTAGGTGACCAAATACTTATTTTCCATGATGAAAATTACAGGCCTCTCTCATCTTTTTAAGTGGGAGAACTTGCACAATTGGTGGCTGACAATACTTTTTGCCCCACTGTATCCCACTACAAGAGCATCGCTGATTCCTCCTCTTCGTCTGAAGAGGAGGTGTAGGGATCGGACCAAAACGCAGAGTGGAAAGTGTCCATGTTATTAAGAAATAAACTGAACACTACACGAAACAAAATAACAAAGAGAATCTACCCAAACAACAGTCCCGTGTGGCACGAACACTGACACGAAATACAAACACCCACAAACCACACGTGAAACCCCGGCTGCCTAAGTATGATTCTCAATCAGGGACAACGATTGACAGCTGCCTCTGATTGAGAATCATACCAGGCCGAACACAAAAAACCCAACATAGAAAACACACATAGACACCCACCCCAACTCACGCCCTGACCATACTAACTAAATACAAAATAAGGAAAATAAGGTCAGAACGTGACAATCGCAGATTTGTGCCGATAAATTAAACAAGTTTGAAAATATCCGGACCTCTGGGACTACTCAATTAACATATATATATTTTTTACATTTTATTGAAGACTTTATTTTACCAGGTACATTGACTGAGAACAATCTAATTTACAGCAGCGACCTAGGGAATAGTTACAGGGGATGGGGGGATGAATGAGCCAATTGACAGGATCGGGAGCCTTCAGCCGGCTCACATTAAATGAGCGTTAGTGATGCGCCCAAGAAGGCAGATTGGTGTGAGAATGTTTTAACTATACCTATATGGAAATTTGTGCATATATCTGGAATTAGTGGACCAGCAGAATATTATATTGTACACAGCAAATTGTCCAGTTTTACCTAGCGTTGATTTTTCAGTGTAATATTTCTAGTGTTGATTCAAGAGTTAAATTAACTTAACACTCAGTGTTGGTGTTAACCAGAGTTGAGTGTGACCAATTTTTACTGTGTACACAAAAAAAAAAAAATGGTTCTTCCTCAGCTCTTAAACTAGATCACTCTGAAAGCTGACGTCCCTCATTTTGATGCTTGAGTTGCTACTATTTTCATTGTATAACCACGGTTTTGTATGGCTAAATATGCACATTTTCGAACAAACTGTATATGTATGTTGTAAAATGATTTACAGGAGTGTCATCGGAAGAATTCTGAGAAGGTTAGTGAAAAAATTAATATATTTTGGCGGTGATTACGTTATAGCGCTCTTTGGCTGGAATCGATGCTCGGGGAACGTTTTCACATGTGGTATGCTACTTATCGATTTATTGTGTTTTCGCTGTAAAACGCTTAGAAAATCTGAAATATTGTCTGGAATCACAAGATCTGGTCTTTCCATTGCTATGCTTGTCTATTCTTATGAAATGTTTTATTAAGAGAATTGGTCATACACGTTGCTCTCTATAGATTCTAGTCGTCTTGTGATGGTCGGTGCAATTGTAAACTTGATTTCTACCTGAAATATGCACTTTTCTTAACAAAACCTATCCTATACCATAAATATGTTATCAGACTGTCATCTGAAGAGGTTTTTTCTTGGTTAGTGGCTATCAATATCTTAAGTTAGCCGAATTGGTGATAGCACTGAATAGTAAAAACTGATGGAGTTAGAAAAGTGGTGTATTTTGCTAACGTGTTAGCTAATAGATTTACATATTTTGTCTTCCCTGTAAAACATTTTAAAAATCTGAAATGGTGGCGTTATATTCACAAGATCTGTATCTTTCATCTGGTGTCTTGGACTTGTGATTTAATGATATTTAGATGCTACTATCTACTTGTGAAGCTATGCTAGCTATGCTAATCAGTGTGTGGGGGGATGGGGGGTGATCCCGGACCCGGGGTAGAGGCTCGTTAGAGGTTAACACTCAGTAAAAGTACGCCAGTGTTGGTGTTAATTACCATAGTTGATCCAAAACCACCCATCTTTATCATATTTCCCGTCATGGTCTCTTGCAGGTTGATTTTCAGAATTGTTTGTTTCAATGTCTGTGCTTTTGCATGTACATTTATTGGTTGATTAATCTTATTCTACACAAGTATAAATTACATACATTTTTCTAAACTAATCCAATCTGTCAGTAGTTGGACTTATTGCACCTGTTACTGAGATGGTTCCAGTTTATATGATTTAGATAGTCACATTACTCAACCTATACTACCCAGCATTCATTGTGCTTGCAGGTTGCAGGAGATTAAAAGTTCTAACTGTTGGATATCCTCACTCTGCCTAGCCTGGCTGACATGACCCACATTTATCACAGCGCAGGGAGAGCTTTAACCACACTAGTCAGGGAAGGAGGCCATTTGTTAATGTAATATTTGCACAGAAATTGTGCGGTGGGTTTGATTGGTTCTCTCAAAAGTTGTTTTTTGCTTTTGCACATACATTGATTGATTAATTGATCTTATGCTACGCAAATATAAATAACTTTTTTGAAACTAATCCAATATAAAACTCAGATTTATTGCACTGGTTTCTGAAATGGTTGTTCCATTTTAGATGGTTTAGGTAGTCTCATAGCTTAGTTTTCCAAACCCGGCAGTCATTCTCAATGCAGTCATTCTCAATGCAGTCATTCTGCCCTCCAGGACACCTACAGCACCCGATGTCACAGAAAGGCCAAAAAGATAATCAAGTACAACAACCACCCAAGTGACTTCCTGTTCACCCCGCTATCATCCAAAAGGCGAGGTCAGTACAGGTGTATCAAAGCTGGGACCGAGAGACTGAAAAACAGCTTCTATCTGAAGGCCATCAGACTGTTAAACAGCCATCACCAACAGAGATGCTGCTGCCAACATATTGACTCAAATCACTGGCCACTTTAATAAATGGATTTAATAATGGTATCACAAGGCACTTTAAATAATGGCAATTTACTAATGTTAACATATCCTGCATTAGTCATCTCATACGTATATACTGTATTTTATACCATCTATTGCATCTTGCCTATGCCGCACGGCCATCGCACATCGATATATTTATACAGTGGCTTGCGGAAGTATTCACCCCCTTGGCATTTTTCCTAGTTTGTTGCTTTACAACTTGGAATTAAAAAAGATTTTTTGGGGGGTATGTATCATTTGATTTACACAACATGTCTACCACTTTGAAGATGCAAAATATTATTTATTGTGAAACAAACAAGAAATGAGACAAAAAAAAAAACAGAAAACTTGAGCGTGCATAACTATTCACCCCCCCAAAGTCAACACTTTGTAGAGCCATCTTCTGCAGCAATTACAGCTGCAAGTCTCCTGGGGTATGTCTCTATAAGCTTGGCACATCTAACTACAGGGAATTTTGCCCATTCTTCAAGGCAAAACTGCTCCAACTCCTTCAAGTTGGATGGGTTCCGCTGGTGTACAGCAATCTTTAAGTCATACCACAGATTCTCAATTGGATTGAGGTCTGGGCTTTGACTAGGCCATTCCAAGACATTTAAATGTTTCCCCTTAAACCACTTGAGTGTTGCCTTCGCAGTATGCTTAGGGTCATTGTCCTGCTGGAAGGTGAACCTCCTTCCCAGTCTCAAATCTCTGGAAGACTGAAACAGGTTTCCCTCAAGAATTTCCCTGTATTTAGCGCCATCGATCATTCCTTCAATTCTGACCAGTTTCCCAGTCCCTGCCGATAAAAACATCCCCACAGCATGATGCTGCCACCACCATGCTTCCCTGTGGGGATGGTGTTCTCGGGGTGGTGAGAGGTGTTGGATTTGCGCCAGACATTTTCCTTGATGGCCAAAAAGCAAAATTTTAGTCTCATCTGACCAGAGTACCTTGGGAAACGCAGGAGAATCAATAAGGATGAGACTGAATCTCTCCTTATGACCCTCCTGCGTCACCATGCCCAGGGGCGCAGTGACCTCCCTAATCAACCCGGACCCTAATGGTCGACTGTCTAGGGCGTGAACTGGGAAGGGCATATCCACTGGAATAATGGGGATCCCTAATCTATGGGAAAATTATCTGTCAATGAAATTCCCAGCTGCGCCTGAATCGACGAGCGCCTTATGCTGGGAATGCGGGGAAAACTCAGGAAAATAATGTTCAAAAACATGTGGGCAACAGAGAGCTCTGGGTGAGCATGGTGCCGGCTCACCTGGGGTGACGCGGTAGTGCCCTGCCTGCTGCCTCGACTCCCAGAGGAACCTCCCCAGCACCGACCGGCAGTGTGCCCTCTGCGGCCACAGATGGTGCATGAAACGGAACCTCCTCCGTTCTCCCTAAGCGCAGCACCTCCCAGCTCCATGAGCATCGGAGCAGTGGTGCTGGGGGATGGATCCGACAGACCCCGCCCGATCTGGACGTCCGCGGGTAGCCAGCAGGTTATCCAACCGAATGGACAGGTCCACCAGCTGATCGAAAGTGAGGGTGGTGTCCCTGCAGGCCAACTCCCGACGGACGTCCTCGTGCAAACTGCAATGATAGTGGTCGATCATGGCCCTGTCATTCCATCTCACGCCAGCGGCCAGGGTCCGGAAGTTCAGAGCGAACTCCTGGGCGCTCCCCGCCGCTCTCCCCGCCGCGGTGGGTGAAATCTTCGAAGTGGTCCAGCGCCACATCTCATGATTCTGTCAGGCGGTGGGTGTAGCTGGTGCATGACGTCAGGCGCAGGAGAGCAGAGATGAGTGAACAACGCACTTTACTACAGAAAACAGCACAAAGTAACAATACCAATGTGCGGACAATAACGGTTGCCACAAAACAAGGGTGAAAACAGCACCCGGAAAAAACCAGCCGGAAACGTACCGACCTTAACAATAAACAATCACACACAAAGACATGGGGGAAACAGACGGTTAAATACATGACAAGTAATTGGGAAATTAAAACCAGGTGTGTGGGAAACAAAGACAAAACCAATGGAAAATGAAAGTGGATCGGCGATGACTAGAAGACCAGCGACGTTGACCGCTGAGCACCGCCCGAACAAGGAGAGGAACCGACATCGGAGGAAGTCGTGACAGGGTGGCTATTTGAGGAATCTCAAATATAAAATATACTTCGATTTGTTTAACACTTTTTTGGTTACTACATGATTCCATATGTGTTATTTCATGGGTTTGATGTCTTCACTATTATTATACAATGTAGAAAATAGTAAAAATAAGGAAAAACCCTTGAATGAGTAGGAATTTAAAAAAAAATTATTGGTAGTGAATCTAGTTTTTATTTCCTTTTTATTGAACCTTTATTTAACCAGTCAAGTCAGTTAAGAACAAATTCTTATTTACAATGACAGCCTACCAAAAGGAAAAATGCTTCCTGCGGGGACGAGGGCTGGGATTAAAAATAAAAATACATGATATAAAAATATAGGACAAAACAAACATCACAACAAGAGGGACAACACAACACTACATAAAGAGAGACCTTAGACAACAACATAGCATTGCAGCAACACATGACAACACAACATGGTAGCAACACAACATTACAACAACATGGTATCAACAAAACATGGCAGCAGCACAAAACAGGGTACAAACATTTTTGGGCACAGACAACAGCACAAAGGGCAAGAAGGTAGAGACAACAATACACACGAAAAGCAGCCACAACTGTCAGTAAGTGTCCATAATTGAGTCTTTGAATGAGGAGATTGAGATAAAACTGTCCAGTTTGAGTGTTTGTTGCAGCTCGTTCCAGTCGCTAGCTGCAGCGCACTGAAAAGACGAGCGACCCAGGGATGTGTGTGCTTTGGGGACCTTTAACAGAATGTGACTGGCAGAACGGGTGTTGTATGTGGAGGATGAGGGCTGCAGTAGATATCTCAGATAGGGGGGAGTGAGGCCTAAGAGGGTTTTATAAATAAGGATCAACCAGTGGGTCTTGCGACGGATATAGAGAGATGACAAGTTTACAGAGGAGTACAGAGTGCAGTGGTGTCCTATAAGGAGCATCGGTTGCAAATCTGATGGTAAAGAACATCTAGAACAGTGGTTCTCAACCTGGGTTCGATCGAACCCCTCAGTCTCAGGGGTTCGGCGGAGGTCAAGACACACATCCGACTCATATGATTCATGATGACACGCCCCGCTTGGCCATCATTGGCTGCAGGTGATCACGCTACATCGCTTGGCCTATCTGTGCTGGAGGGAATTTGGTGCGCTCAGTAGTCGACTTGTGACTGTTGTGATGGTACGTCTTGTGATTTCTTTCTTAATATTTTAATCCCTTCATACTTACTATGTCGAGCAAAAAAAGAAAGTGGTCGGACGAATATGTACAAWATGGATTCACATGTATAACGGAACGTGATGGGAGTCAGCGTCCTAACTGCATGATTTGCAATGCCAAGTTGAGCAATTCTAGTCTAGCACCGCAAAACTAAGAGAACACTTCCTTTAAGCTGCATGGAGATGGAAAATACAAGAACACAACGCTGCTGAATTCAAGGTGAAGAGAGCCAGATTCGATGAAAAGGCTACTCTGCCTGTTCTCGGCTTTGTACCCATCAACAAACCGATCCTCACAGCATCGTACGAAGTTGCTTACCTGATCGCAAAGCAGGGCAAACCACACACCATTGGTGAAACACTCATAAAACCAGCTGTGTTGAAGATGGCGAATATCAGTGTTAGTTTGGCAGCTGGGGTGAAAGAGCAGCGACTACGATAGAGGAAACCAAGGCTAGATTTATCTTTAGCCTGCAGCTTTGAATTGATCTGAATAAATTCATAATCTCTTTCTACAAATGTACATAACTTTCTACAAGCTTACGAATCTCTTGGTAACGTGACAATAGTGACACAATCCAGACCATGCGTAGATAAAAAATATGAAAGTGTGTTTTTGATTGCCAGCAGAATATTCATAGTTGTAAATGGACTTAAATTGATAATTTGGAAAATAAATTATGCTTACAAATCTTATTGATGTCAAGTTACACGTTTGTGACTGTTATAAAAAGTCTTGCGAAATTAAATTACACATTTGCAAATCAAACCTGCAACCACAAATCTCAATGTGACCACGAAATTCTAAAGAAACTCACAGGGTTCTTTCATTATTATTATCCCATATTAGTACAGGGTTGCTGTTTGTGATCTATAAATGTGACGTGAGGCTTTAAGGTGTGTGCGTGGCGGTTACTGCTGTTCAAGATTAGGGAGGAAGAGAATATTTTTTTAACATGGCCTTATTTCTATTACAGCATATTTGATGAATGTCATTCATATTTCATTCACCCAGCTCAATGCAACATCGATCGGTTTAGGTTACTAAATAATAGTTGAATTTGCCCTATACCCATGATGAGTTTGCTACAACCTAGAACCTAGAGTCGATTGACGCGCCCGTGTGTCACACGTGGTGTCATTTGAATGCGGAATAGCTCTGTGTTTGTTTATGCTAGAGATTTACTGTTCATTGCAGTGGGTGCATATCAATCCCCTCTTCTGCCCATATTCCATAACATAGGGCTTGCGAAAGTGGTGTTTTTAACAAATGAGAAGATCCGGACAAGAAATAGTCTGAAAAAATCCAAAATGTTTGAGCTAGCAACTCACATCATCAAAGGAGTCTCTCACAAACACGACATCCACAAGCTTTAGGGAAGTTGTCTGAACTTTCAGAAGGCCACGTCCTAATTTCGAAGACATCTTCTTATAAAACCAACTGTCCTGGCAGAACCGTTTGAGCTACCAACATCGACAGGTAAGACACAAACATTCAGCACAATTGTTTTGCTCTATGCAAGCTTCAGGGGAGATGCTGGAATGTAAAAATGGCTAAAAGTGAATAGGGTGTAAAAAGTGCCATAACCAAAGTGACTAAAAGGGTGTAAAAAATTATATAGGACAGACACTAGATATAGGACAGACACTTCAAACACATATTGTTTATGATAGATTTTTTGACTGTTTTGACGTTTATTCATTATTTTATAAAAAGAATATAGAGAGATTTTTTTTATTTCCTAAAATTCTAAATCAAACAACGAAATTATCCATAGTATGACCATCTTAAAACAATTGCATACGTTAGCTTAGTAAATATTGAGAACCAATGGCTTAGACAGATTGGAGTAGTCAAGGTGACACAGTAGCACATTCAATACCGCCTTGCACACTCTTGCCTGCATCTAGCTGATCTGGGGTGTAATCATTAGTCCAAACAGTTGCAAAACGAGAGTTTCTATTGGAAGAATTCAGGTAGATCTCCCTCCGTTTCGTTCCGATTGCTTCCGATTAAGAATCAGTGGAATGAATACAACACTGATCACCCATACAAACAGTTCACCGTCATAGCAGCCACACACAGCATCATTACGTTGCTCCTTGTATAATTCCTTCTCGCATCTACGCACTCTCCTGCTCTCACCTTTTCCTTTTTGCTTGTGGACTTCAGTGCACAACACAACAGCTGTCTGTGAACAGGCGCAAAAACCACTCCAAGCTAAACATTCATACCATAACCGCTAACCGCTACACAGCCTGCATCGTTATCACCATATTAACGTTATAGAGACTCAGAGCTACAAAATGGTATATCATTCACAGCATTTGAGGAACAATGGGAAAGTAATTCTGCTTTGAAATTTGATCAACCTGTAAACTCACTTTTGCCTGTTTTGGTATCCAGTGAAGAGCTCTTCTTTGTCTACACCTATTTAACATCGTTCACACCCTCTTAAACTTTAGCACCACCCATCTCATTTTGCTCTTGGAGCGCACACTTGATGCTCTGGGGCCTGTTGCACAAAAGTAGAATTAAGACATCCGGGATAAATGACTCAGCTGAGCTCAATGAAGCCAAAACATGTGCGTCCAGGCTTAATTGGTTGCACAAAGACCAAGCCAGGATGAGCAGACACGGATTCATTAAGCCAGGTGAAACCAATCCTGGATAGGTGCGCGCTCACGGCTCACTCAAATAGACCCCGCCACAGATCACAGATTAACTGATTTACCATGGCAACTAGAGCCGCGTACTTTTCCCCGTCGGAAGCACAAATCCTCATGGAGGCATACGAGGAGGTAAAAGATATAATTAAGAAGAAAGGCAACACCGCCACAGTGATAAAGCAAAGAGAAAAAGCGTGGCAAAGTATGCAGACCGCCTGAATGCGTAAGTAGTGCACAATTACACACTCACCGCTCCGCTGAAACATCACAATTACAATTCAAATATTTAATTCACATCTCAAAAATGCAGTTGTACTGTAATTATGAAACGGTTAAATTTTTAATTGAAAGCACTGCGAGATATAGATGAAATTGTGTAAAGTAACTCCATCACACTGTATAAAGCTATGATAAATTTTTTGATATTTTTACTGAAAACAAGACAAAAATACCAAGTAATTTTTTGCAGTGTGACTCCATTAAATGTGTGTGTGTGTGTGTGTGTGTGTGTAGATTAAACATGAACGGGCCAAAACGGACATGGCAGCAGGTCAAAATCAAATACAAGAACATTCTGCAGAATGGTATGGTCCCTGACTAATATTTAACAAAGCACAAGCATATATTGTACCCAGAAGGTGCCTGCTCACACATTGTCTGTACTGTTTTAGCAGTGAAAAAGAATACCCACAGACAAGGCACGGGTGGTGGGTCACCAAAGGCTGACCTTACCCCAGCAGAGGACATGGCCTTGGAGCTAAATAAAGGCAGGCCCGTCTTAGAGGGGATCCCTGGGGGGAAAGAGACGAGCATAGGTTCCTCCCAAGATGCCACCCGCTTCATTCAAGGTATGTCCTTCCATCTCTACATGGGATACAACCACATTCAATTGAATCAATTTGGACTGTCTGACTTTGGTTTACCTATTGCCTTGCAGTGTCTGGCAGCACTGTGTTCCTGTTAGAGCCACCAGCACAAGCACCAGACGATGCTGATCCAGTGAGTACTCCATCAAAGGCATACTGTAGGCCTGGCATGTCTTGTCTACTAGCTTCAATATGAATCCGATTAAATGTGATAGTGAAGGCCCAGTGCAGCAGCAACAGCACATGATGGAGACGATGATGAGGAGGAGACCATCTCTCTGGATTCCAGAAGGCATGAGGTATCATGTTTAAGAACTGTGAAAGTACTATTTACTCTACAATGGTGAGGAGTCCTCATCAAAATCAAAAAATCTAATTTCTTTTACAGGACCCAGATGCTATACAGTGGGAAAACCAGCCTGGCAACATAGTGCGTATTAATAAAAGGACACCACATCCTGCCAAATTCCAGCTGCGCTAATTGGATTGTGTTCACAGAGCTCACAAGCTATCAGAAAGTTGTATGGCAACCACCTCCGGCGCCAAATAGAACTGGCAGACATAGACATTCAGTACAAAAGAAAAAGATGGAAAATCTTGCACTGGAGTCCGAAATAAAAAAGAGGACAATTAGGAAACTGGACCTTGAAATAAAAAAACTTGAGAGGGAGGTGAGATATGCCTTCAATGTACACTGTATGCTAACTGTAACACAAATGTATTAATCATTATTTTTCTTTCCTCCCCCAGCTCCAAGAAGATGACACAGCTCAAAATAAAAATTAGGTATATTCTCGTAAAGTCAAGTGAGCCATGACATATGAGCTCTTATTGTGAGCACACAGGACGGTGGCATCTTTCTACGTTTTTTTTTATTTTCCCAGCAATCAGTACAACCAAGTCATCGTTATAAGGCATCGCCCTCTTTTGCCCACCCCCCCAGCACCAGGTGTGGCCACTAGCCTATATGAAGGCCCAAATTGTGTGTTCCTTTCTGCTCTGACAATGGCATGCCCATTCGTGTGAGATGTGGTGGATGAAGAAGCACTTGTGCTGAGGAGAAGCCTTCAGGCGAGAAAGGGTCTTCAGGGACCGGTTGGACCCACTGGCCTTCCCTGATGACCATCTATATGAAAGATACAGGTTTTCTGCAGATGGCATCAGGTATCTATGCAGACTACTGGGTCCCAGGATTAAGCACCGCACTGCACGGAGCCATGCACTGAGTGTGGAGCAAATGGTTTGTGTGGGCTTGCGCTTTTTTTGCTAGGGAGCCTTCCTGTACTCAGGGGGATGCAGAACAGCTGAACAAGGCCACAATTTGCCGCACAATAAGGAGTGTGTGTCTGGCTATCAAAGCATTAGCAGATGTCTTCATCCCTTCCCTGGCCACAGAAGACTCTGTTGACATCAAAGAGGAGTTCTATAGGATTGCAGGTAAGAGGATCTACAAATTACAGGACAACTGTTAACACATAGTAGGATACTCATTACTTTGTGTGACAGGTTTCCCCAATGTCATTGGTGCAGTGGACTGCACACACATAAGGATAAAAGCCCCCTCAGGTGCCCATGAGGCCGATTTTGTGAATAGGAAATCCTTTCACAGCATTAATGTTCAGGTGACAATAACTTTTTGATATTGTCCATTGACGAACACTCTGCATTGCCAGTGATGTGCATTGATTGGTGTAATATTCCTCATCTTAGATTTCAATGGTCTGCAATGCTGACTGTGTGATCAGCAATGTTGTGGCAAATGGCCTGGCTCAGTCCATGACTCCAGAATCTTTCGGGCCTCTGAAATCTATCAGTGCCTATCACAAGGTAAGCCACACAACCCCTATTTAAACCATCATGGCTGTGTCAAGAATATCACTGTGTTTATGAGGTAGTAATGATGAGATTTTGTGTTGACAGGTGAATTCTCTGGTGTGTTGCTGGGAGACAGGGGTAGGCTGCCAGCCTTTTCTCCTGACACCTTTCACAGACCCCAGGAAGCACAGCAGGCCTACAACCATGCCCATGCCAGGACCAGGGCCAGAGTTGAAATGACCTTTGGCCTCCTGAAGGCACGCTTTCACTGCCTTCACAAATTAAGGGTCAGCCCTGTTGGGCATGTGATATTACTGTGGCTTGTGCTGTCCTCCACAATGTGGCCTGCCTGAGGAAGGAGAGGGCCCCCAGAGTGCCACCAGCCATGGACTGGGACAATCCGGCAATCTTCCCTGATGACGACAGTGGCGGCTGCTGAGGGACCAATATGTGTTGAATTATTTAGTTAGTATGTGTCTTTCAATTTTGGTTAAATATGTCCTGCGGTGGCAGAGGGAATTTGGTTTTTTTGGGTTCGTTTTTTTGACGAATTTGGCCTCTTATGATGTTTGTGGCGGTATACTGTGTGTAATACAAGGCTGCAGGGAGGCTACTGCATCCATTCATTTGTCTGTTCAGTTGATGTGTATGGATTGTCCTGCATTTATTTTAGTGTGCAGACATGCAGGGTGTGTTATATACAGACCTTTGAATGTGTATGTATCATTTTGTATAATATGCTTGGATTCTGTGCTTTCCATCTTGTAGAGTCACTGTGACTTCAGTTTCGAAAGGAGCTGATGGTTTACCGCTTTGTTTTGTCCTTATTCAATAAAGGAACATAATGTTACACATTGTGTTTTTATATTCATATGGAATGTGTATTTGTTTAATGAGTACTAGGCCACACTGAAGAAAAAGGATAAAGTCATAAATTTATGAAGCTGGTCTTTCTGCAGAAAAGCTACATATTGTTTTTACAGTTTTGATACTTATGACAATGGTGATACTTAATATTCTGGCACATCAGCATGTCTTTGTTTATGAAACCATACTGAAGTACAATTCACGAAATGCCCCACATCTGTCATTTTAAACAACTGTCCTCCTTTAAAACAACTGGTTACAATATTATGACTTGTGTTTTTTTCCCCTCTGTGGCCCTAATATTCTATCATTTTATATATAGCCTTATAGTCTATGGGAAACTGTAAATTATCTAATGATAGCAACATCATCTAAAAATCATTTTTTATCCAAAATCATTGAAATTAATGATCACAAACGTTTAAATAATAACAGTGGGTCTAGTTATATGTGATAACAATGTATAGTGAGCAGTGAAATAACTATTGGTTTCCATTTGTGGTGACTGCTGACTGACATTAGGGATGAGATTAAATAGATCCTGGAATTTAGCCTGGTCTGGAGCAGGCTAGCTCCACAGAATAAATCTCCATGGTAATTTATACCATAACATATCCTCCTGCCCCCTATCCATCTTTAGTGCAACCGGATTACGGATCAATTGAGCCAGGATCACCAAGATATCCTGGCTTAATCCCTTATCCTAGTTTTGTGCAACAGGCCCCTGACCGATGATTTGTTTACCTCTGGATAACATGAAAACAGCCTAACCAGCAGTGCTGGCAACAATTTCATTACGCTTTTTTGCAGACGTTTACTGCCACCGGCCATATTCAACGGGTGGTGTACACACGTCACGTAACATTAGCTAATGAGCCAGCCAGCTAGTTAAACAAAAATGAACAAAGTTGCCAACAATGCCTAATGTTAGGATCTAACTAGAAAAGCAAACAGCTCTGGGAAATGAATAATAATATCCTCTAGCAAGCCAGCCAGCTAATGTTAGCTAGCTAGCTAAAAGTACACTTTAGCTTAAGACATACAGCTAGCTAGCTAGCTAGATAAACAATGAACCTAGTTAGTAAACAACTTTTAAGATCACACACGTAACGTTAGTTAACGAGCCAGCCAGCTAACGTTAGCTAGTTAAACAACAATGAACAAAGTGCCAACAATTCCACAGTGCTGGGAGCTAACCAACCAGGTCCAATGTTAGGCTCGAACTAGAAAAGCAAACGGCTCTGCGAAACAAGTAATGTCAGCTAGGGAGCCAGCCAGATAATGTTAGCTAGCTAGTTAACAGTACATTTTAGCTTGAAATGAAACCACTTTCTGTCAAAATTAGAAACGTGTAATATCTGAAAATGTAGCTGGCTAACGCAAGACTATCTTACCTGTATACATCATCATTCGTGATGGATGTGTCTCAATGTCAGGATTGCCTTACCAAGTTTGCAGGTGTTTCCTCCATCTCTTTAGCTATCATACTCTAATTCCACTGATTTCAAAACGTAATCATCCAGAAAGTGGAGCGCAACACTTATGCAGCTCCACTACACAATATATTTAAAAAAAGCTGCGTTCAACAGGACTACCAACACAGACTAATGAGTTCAAATAGACAGCAGCCTTCTATATGACAGACCAATCCGCATGTCCAGCCCACTCATTGTCTCAGCCAATCATTGCTAGTGGGAAGGTCTCTTTTTCTGTGGCTTAACCAACAAGGCTTATAATTTAACAATTTATTCTTATTTACAGATTTTTTTGATTTTTTAAATTATTTTATTTACCTTTTTTTAACTAGGCAAGTTATTTAAGAAAAAATTCTTATTTACAATAATGGCCTAGGAACATTGGTTTAACTGCCTTGTTCAGAAGCAGAGGGACAGATTTTTACCTTGTCAGCTCAGGGATTCGATCCAGCAACCTGTCGGTTACTGGCCCCCCAGTGCTCTAACCACTAGGCTAACACAATAAGAATAACAATATCGAGGCTATATACAGGGGGCACCGGTACCAAGTCAGTGTGCAGGGGTACAGACTAGTTGAGGTAATCTGTACATGTAGGTGGGGGCGAAGTGACTATGCATAGGTAACAAACAAACAGTGAGTTGCAACAGTGTACAAGAAGGGGGGGTGTCAATGTAAATTGTCCGGTGGCGATTTTTATGAATTGTTCAGCAGTCTAATGGCTTGGGGGTAGAAGCTGTTGAGGTCTAATGGCTTGGGGGTAGAAGATGTTGAGGCGCTCCGGTACCGCTTGCAATGCGGTAGCAGAAAAATCAGTCTATAACTTGGGTGACTAGAGTCTGACAATTTGATGGGCTTTCCTCTGACAGTGCCTATTATATAGGTCCTGGATGGCAGGAAGCTTGGCCCCAGTGATGCACTGGGACATTCGCACTACACTCTGTAGCGTCTTACGGTCAGATGCCGAGTAGTTGCCATAACAGGCGGTGATGCAACCGGTCAGGATGCTCTCAATGGTGCAGCTGTAGAACCTTTTGAGGATCTGGGGGCTCATGACAAATATTTTCAGTCTCCTAAGGGGGAAAAGGTTTTGTCGTGCCCTCTTTACGACTGTCTTGGTATGTTTGGACCATGATATTTCGTTGGTGATGTGGACACCAAGGATCTTCAAAGTCTCAAACCCGCTATACTTCAGCCCAGTAGATGTAAATGGGGGACTGTTCGGCCCGCCTTTTCATGTAGTCCACGATCAGCTCCTTTGTCTTGCTCACATTGAGGGAGAGGTTGTTGTCCTGGCACCATACTGCCAGTTCTCTGACCTCCTCCCTTTAGGCCGTCTCATCGTTGTCTGTGATCAGGCCTACAACTGTTGTGTCGTCAGCAAACTTAATGATGGTGTTGGAGACGTGTTTGGCCATGCAGTCGTGGGTGAACAGGGAAAACAGGAGGGGACTAAGTACACACCCCTGAAGGGTCCCAGCGTTAAGGATCAGCGTTGCAGACATATTTTTGCCTACTCTTACCATCTGGCGGCGGCCTGTAAGGAAGTCCAGGATCCAGATGCAGAGGGAGGTGTTTAGTCCCAGAGTCCTTAGCTTAGTGATGTGCTTCGTGGGCACTATGGTGTTGAATGCTGAGCTGAACAGCATTCTCACATAGGTGTTCCTTTTGTCCAGGTAAGAAAGGGCGGTGTGGAGTGCGATTGAGATTGCGTCATCTGTGGATCTGTTGGTGCGGTATGCAAATTGGAGTGGGGCTAGGGTGTCCGGGAGGATGCTGTTGATGTGAGCCATGACCAGCCTTTCAAAGCACTTTGTGGCTACCGACATGAGTGCCACTGGGTGGTAATCATTTAGGCAGGTTACCTTGGCTTCCATGGGCACAAGGAATACGGTGGTCTGTTTGAAACATGTAGGTATTGCAGACTCGGTCAGGGAGAGGTTGAAAATGTCAGTGAAGACACTTGACAGTTGGTCCACGCAGGCTTTGAGTACACGTCCTGGTAATCCGCCTTGCCCAGCGGCTTTGTGCATGTTGACCAGTTTCAAGGTTTTGTTCACATCGGCTACCGAGAGTGTTATCACACAGTCATCCAGAACAGCTGGTGCTCTCGTGCATGCTTCAGTGTTGCTTGCCTCGAAGAGAGCATAAAAGGCATTTAGCTTGTCAGCTTGCTTCTGGGTTTCCCTTTGTAGTCCGTAATAGTTTTCAAGCTCTGCCACATCCGACGAGCGCCGGAGCTGGTGTAGTAGGATTCAATCTTAATCCTGTATTGACGCTTTGCTTGTTTGATGGTTCGTCTGAGAGCGGGATTTCTTCCGGATTAGTCTCCCGCTCCTTGATAGCGGCAGCTCTAGCCTTTAGCTCGATGCAGATGTTGACTGTAATCCATGGCTTCTGGTTGGGATATGTACGTACAGTCACTGTGGGGACGACTTCATCGATGCACTTATTGATGAAGCCGATGACTGAGGTGTTGTATTCCTCAATGCCATTGGTTGAATCCCGGGAACATATTCCAGTCTGTGCAAGCAAAACAGTCCTGTAGTGTAGCATCAGGGTGGCAAGTAGCCTAGCATACACGTTTGTTATTAAGGCATATGAAAGTTGACATGTTCGAGAAGACATTTCTGCCAAAAAACGCATTTTGATATAAAAAATATCAGTTCTAACGGCTCTCCTGTGAAGTCGTGACTTGTGACATACGCCTAGTTTCCTGAGTCGGGTCACAAATTGGCTGCATTAGCTAAGTGAAAGGTACATTAACGAGAAAAAAATGACTAAATATACACGCTGCTTCTCTTTCATTTTTGAAGAAACTATTGTCTTTCTCTCTCTTTGAGTCAACTACTGACAACACTTTATGCATTGTAGTGCTATATAGCTGTAGCTTATGCGTTCACTGCTTGATTCATTCTCTGATCCTTTGATTGGATGGACAAGATGTTAGTTCATACTGTATGAGCTCTGATAGGTTGGAGGAAGTCCTCCGGAAGTCATAATTACTGAGTAAGTCTATGGAAGGGGGTGAGAATCCTAGGTTTTATATTGAAGTTAATGTACCCAGAGGAGAACAGAAAATATCTGTCCTCCAGCTACACCGTGGTGCTACCTTAGAGGATGATGTTGAGGCTACTGTCATGACGTTGGCCTGGGAGTAGGTTTATGACAGTCATAAATACCTCTTCCCCCCTTTTTCCTCTCTTTACCCTACTGATGTGACATTTGAAAATCCTTTGGTTAACATAGAGATTTTGGGAACATCAGAAGGTGGGGGGAAATGAACTATATTCTGGTAATCCGACCAATTGAACATATGCGGTGACATTCTGAGACATCTCATCAATAATAGAAGGACATAAACTCTACAATGGAAAGTCTGCACATTGTAGTTATCAGATTCACATGGAATTGTTGTTAAATTTAAATGTTTGAATATAAAATTATTGGTGAAGAGATTAAATGTAATTTTAGCTTCCAAATGAGAGATTTGGGTTTTCATAAAGTTAGGGCTCTGCTCAATCAGTGGCCCGCCCCTGTGAAGAGACATGGGTTATAAAACTTTTCAAACACACCCTTCTCGCTCCACTATATAAAGCCTTGACGAAAATATAACCTCCTGTTCCGAGGATGTGAGGACGACGGTCCATACGTTAAAAGGACTAACATGTCAACTACAGAACTAAGCCAACCTCAGCGTGAGCTTTGGTTGCGAATGGTATGAACTTTGAACTCTTATTCACTACAGAAGTGACACCTCCTAGCCGTTGAGTTAGCAACAGCAGCTGCAAACGTGGGCTAGGAAAGAACAGACAGAGTATCCCATCTACCAAACAAACTACAAAAATCTCTGAAACTGGAAACACTTATCTCCCTCACTAGCTTTAAGCACCAGCTGTCAGAGCAGCTCATAGATTACTGCACCTGTACATAGCCCATCTATAATTTAGCCCAAACAACTACCTCTTTACCTACTGTATTCATTTATTTATTTTTGCTCCTTTGCACCCCATTATCTCTATCTCTACTTTGCACTTTCTTCCACTGCAAACCAACCATTCCAGTGTTTTTTTACTTGCTATATTGTATTTACTTCACCACCATGGCCTTTTTATATTTTTATTTATTTTTATATATATTTTGTTTGCCTTCACCTCCCTTATCTCACCTCACTTGCTCACATTGTATATACACTTATTTTTCACTGTATTATTGACGGTATGTTTGTTTTACTCCATGTGTAACTATGTGTTGTTGTATGTATCGAACTGCTTTGCTTTATCTTGGCCAGGTCGCAATTGTAAATGAGAACGTGTTCTCAATTTGCCTACCTGGTTAAATAAAGGTGAAATAAAAAATAAAAATAAATAAATACCACACAACAACATTACTACAACCTATTCAATTTACCACCAGACATTCTTCAATTTACCACCAGACATTCTTCAAAGGACAAAGGACTCGGTTGGGCAACACGGCCTTCCATCTACCACCAACCTACCGAAGCGCAGCTCAGAGTAAATATTTATTGCTTTTTCCTTTTCCAAATGGGGAGTAATTTAGAACGCATAAGATACTGTATTTACGATAGCATGGCTTCTCCCTTGGTTCCTCAAGTCTTCCCGCTCTTTCACTCAAACCCAGCCCCCTTTTCTTTTGTGTAACCAGCTGTCATATCTGTTCCGCCCGCTAGGGACGTTTTCCTTTATGATGTAATTTGTAATCAAGGTATGATTCATTCTGTGTATATGTAATTCTGTGTGATTAGTTAGGTATTTAGTAAATAAATAATTAAACCCAATTTTGTATTGCTGATTCAACTTGTTAGCCAGGGTTCGTGAAGATAACCAAGAATTTACAACTTTCAGATGAGACTGAAATAAGGTGACGATTAATACTGACTGCTATTAATGTAAAATATTACGAGGTCTTTAASAGTTTATTCGGAAGATAACAGCTCTATAAATATTATTTCGTGGTGCCCCGAAATTCTAGTTAATTACATTTACATGATTAACTCAATCAGGTAATATTAATTATGGAGAAAGGATTTTATAGAATAGCATGTCATATCACTTAATCCGGCATAGCCAAAGACACGACACTACTGTAGACTTTCATTGAAAAAACAAATGTTTCAATCAGTTATTTGGTGACGTTAATATATTTAGTTTTATATAAAAATGCTAACTAAAATTTATATTTTTTTAAATATAAAAAAAAAATGAAATTCACTGGGTAGGATGATTCTCCCCTTCCTTCTCTGAGGAGCCTCCACTGGCGTGAGTGTGTGTTACCTGTGCCCATGTGATGCTGCCAGGCTATATGAGTTCATGTCCCCCAGTTGGGCAGATGAGATGCCATTTCTGTACATGGTCCCAGTCATGGGATCTGCCCCTCTCTCCAACAATAGACTGACCAGATCAAAGTTCCCTGAGGAGAAAAAGCAACGTTATGAACTCAAATTAACCAACTCATGTTAAAACAAAGAATGATTATGTGTATAAGCTTACCAACATAATTTTACCCATCTGCAATGACTGCTTACCCCAAACGTTTTACATGAACTAAATCAATACAACAACAAAAAATGTATTGGTCACTTACAAATATTTAGCAGATGTTATTGTGAGTGGAGTTAAATACTTGTGTCCCTAGCTAACAGTGCAGTAATATCTAGCAATACACACACATATAAAAGTAAAAGAATGGAAAAAAGAAATATTACGACGAGCAAAGTTGGAGTCCGTCATGCATGTATGTATGTGATGTGTGTATATACAGTTGAATTCGGAAGTTTACATACACCTTAGCCAAATACATTTAAACTCAGTTTTTCACAATTCCTGACATTTAATCCTATTAAAAATTCCCTGTCTTAGGTCAGTTAGGATCACCACTTTAAATTAAGAATGTGAAATGTCAGAATAATAGTAGAGAGAATGATTTATTTCAGCTTTCATTCTTTTCATCACATTCCCAGTGGGTCAGAAGGTTACGTACACTCAATTAGTATTTGGTAGCATTGCCTTTAAATTTTTTTAAACTTGGGTCAAACATTTCGGGTAGCCTTCCACAAGCTTCCCACTATACGTTAGGTTAATTTTGGCCCATTCCTCCTGCCAGAGCTGGTGTAACTGAGTCAGGTTTGTAGGCCTCCTTGCTCGCACACACTTTTTCAGTTCTGCCCACAAAAATTCTATAGGCTTGAGGTCAGGGCTTTGTGATGGCCACTCCGATACCTTGATTTTGTTGACCTTAAGCCAGTTTGCCACAACTTTTGAAATATGCTTGGGGTCATTGTCCATTTGGAAGACCCACAATTTTTACCTTCCTGACTGATGTATTGAGATGTTGCTTCAATATATCCACATCATTTTCCTACCTCATGATGACATATATTTTGTGAAATGCACCAGTCCATCCTGCAGCAAAGTACCCCCACAAAATGATGCTGCCACCCTTGTGCTTCAAGGTTGGGATGGTGTCTTTGGCTTGCAAGCCTCCCCCTTTTCCCTCCAAACATAACAATGGTCATTATGGCCAAACAGTTCTATTTTTGTTTCATCAGACCAGAGGACATTTCTCCAAAAAGTACGATCTTTGTCCCCATGTGCAGTTGCAAACCGTAGTCTGGCTTTTTTTACGGCGGTTTTGGAGCAGTGGCTTCTTCCTTGCTTAGCGGCCTTTCAGGTTATGGCGACATAGGACTCGTTTTACTGCGGATATAGATACTTTTGTACCTGTTTTCTCCAGCATCTTCACAAGTTCCTTTGCTGTTGTTCTGGGATTGATTTTAACTTTTCGTAACCAAAGTACGTTCATCTCTAGGAGACAGAAGGCGTCTCCTTCCTGAGTGGTAATGACGGCTACATGGTCCCATGGTGTTTATACTTGCGTACTTTTGTTTGTACAGATAAACGTGGTACCTTCAGGCATTTGGAAATTGCTCCCGTGGATGAACCAGACAGAGGTCTACAATTTGTTTTCTGAGGTCTTGGCTGATTTCTTCTGATTTCCCCATGATGCCAAGCAAAGAGGCACTGAGTTTGAAGGTAGGCCTTGAAATACTTCGACAGGTACACCTCCATTTGACTCAAATGATGTCAATTAGCCTATCGGAAGCTTCTAAAGCCAAGACATCATTTTTTGGAATTTTCCAAGCTGTCAACTTAGTGTATGTAGACTTCTGATCCACTGGAATTGTGATACAGTGAGTTATAAATGAAATAATCTGTCTGTAAACAATTGTTGGAAAAATTACTTGTGTCATGCACATGTAGATGTCCTAACCGACTTGCCAAAACTATAGTTTGTTAACCTTTCTCGCCCCGGGGTTCCGCTAGCGGAACACCCACAACATTCCGCTGCCTTCGCAGAGCGCGAAATTCAAAAAATACTTTTTTGAAATATTTAACTTCCACACATTAACAAGTCCAATACATCAAATGAAAGATAAACATCTTGTGAATCCAGCCAACATGTCCGATTTTTAAAATGTTTTACAGCGAAAACACAATATATATTTATGTTAGCTCACCACAATAGCCAAACACACAACGCTATTTATCCACCGCATAGGTAGCTTTCAAAAAACCGACAAAATAATAGATATAATTAGTCACTAACCAAGAAACTTCATCAGATGACAGTCTTATAACATGTTACACAACACATTTATGTTTTGTTCGAAAAATGTGCATATTTGAGGTATAAATCATAGTTTTACATTGCAGCTACAATCACAAATAGCACCGAAGAATTACTACAGAGAGCAACGTGAAATACATAAATACTCATCATAAAACATTTATGAAAAAATACATGGTGTACAGCAAATGAAAAATAAACATCTTGTGAATCCAGCCAATATTTCCGATTTTTTAAGTGTTTTACAGCGAAAACACAATATAGAAATATATTAGCTTACCACAATAGCCAAACACACAACCGCATTTATTCACCGCAAAGATAGCTTTAGCAAAAACCAGCAATAAATATAAAATAAATCACTAACCTTTGGACAACTTCATCAGATGACAGTCTTATAACATCATGTTACACAAAACATTTATGTTTTGTTCGAAAATGTGCATATTTAGAGCTGCAAACCGTGGTTATACATTGTGAAAATGTAGCAACTTTTTCCCAGAATGTCCGGATATATTTCTGACACTCACCTAATCTGACCAAATAACTCATCATAAACTTCACATAAAAATACTTGTTGTATGGCAAATGAAAGATACAGTGGTTCTTAATGCAACCGCTGTGTTAGATTTTTAAAAATAACTTTAGTACGACATACAGCTTGCGTTATTGCGAGACAGCGCCCGCTAAAAGGGCGGAGAATAGGACTAAACATTTCACACAAAAATACGAAATAACATCATAAATGTTGTCTTACTTTTGCTGAGCTTCCATCAGAATCTTGTACAAGGAGTCCTTGGTCTAGAATAAATCGTTGTTTGGTTTTAGAATGTCCTTTTCTCCTGTCGAATTAGCAACCTTAGCTAGCCAAGTGGCGCGAACATGTCCATCTTCTCTCGARGCAAACAACGYAAAWCTCCAAAAGTCRCGATAAWCGTTGAATAATCTGATAAAACTCGGTTGAAAAAACATACTTTKCGATGATATTATCACATGTATCAAATKAAATCAGAGCKGGAGATATTAGCCYTGTATACCGAACGCTTTTCAGAAGGCAATCTGGGGTTCCTTCTCGCGCCTTCGAAGACAATGACATTTCCAGACCTGTCACTCCAAAAGCTCTTGTTCGACCTCAGATCAAGCTAGACACCCCATTTCACCTCCCACTGCCTGTTGACATCTAGTGGAAGYCYTATGAAGTGCATGTATATCGATAGATATAAGCCAGTTGAATAGGCAGGCCCTGGAACAGAGCCTCGATTTCAGATTTTTCACTTCCTGTCTGGAAGTTTGCTGCAAAATGAGTTCTCTTTTACTCACAGATATAATTCAAACYGTTTTAGAAACTTGAGAGTGTTTTCTATCCAATAGTAATAATAATATGCATATTGTACGATCTAGAATAGAGTACAAGGTCGTTTCATTTGGGCACGATTTTTTCCCAAAGTGAAAATAGCGCCTCCTACACACTAACAGGTTAACAATAAATTTTTGGAGTGGTTGAAAAACAAGTTTTAATGACTCCAACCTAAGTGTACGTAAACGTCCAACTTCAACTGTATTTATTTATGTACAGTGCCAGTCAAAAGTGATGTTTCAGTTTTTTATTTTAAATGGAATTGCAAACATTTCTATAAACCTGTTTTTGCTTTCTCATCATGTGGTTTAGTGTCTAGATTGATGAGGGAAAAAACTATTTCATCCATTTTAGAAAAAGGCTGTAAGGTAACAACATGTGGGTAAAGTCAAGGTGTCTGAATACTTTTTGAATGCACTGTATATACAGTACCAAGTACCATTTTACTATTTTCTACATTGTAAACTGATAGTGAAGACATCAAAACTATGAAATAGCGCTTGGAATCATGTAGTAACCAAAAAAGTGATAAACAAATCAAAATATATTTTATATTTGAGATTCTTCAAAGTAGACACCCTTTGCCTTGATGACAGCTTTGTACACTCTAGGCATTCTCTCAACCAGCTTCAGGAGGTAGTCACCTGGAATGCATTTAAATTAACAGGTGTGCCTTGTTAAATGTTAATTTGTGGAATTTCTTTCCTTCATTTGAACCAATCATGTTGTGTTGTGACAAGGTAGGGGTGTATACAGAAGACATCCCTATTTGGTGAAAGACCAAATCCATATTATGGCAAGAACAGCTTAAATAAGTAAATAGAAATGACAGTCCATCATTACTTTGAGACACGAAGGTCAGTCAATACGGAAAATTTGAAAAACTTTGAAAGTTTCTTCAAGTGCAGTCGTAAAAACCATCAAGCGCTATGATGAAACTGGCTCTCATGAGGACCGCCACAGGAAAGGAAGACCCAGAGTTACCTCTGTCTAGAGGATAAGTTCACTAGAGTTACCAGCCTCAGAAATTACAGCCCAAATAAATGCTTCACAGAGTTCAAGTAGCAGACATATCTCAACATCAACTGTTCAAAGGAGACTGCGTGAATCAGGCATTCATGGTCGAATTGCTGCAAAGAAGCCACTACTAAAGGACACCAATAAGAAGACACTTGCCTGAGCCAAGGAACACACACAATGGCCATTAGACCGGTGGAAATCTGTCCAAATTGTAGACTTTTGGTTCCAACTGCCTTGTCTATATGAGACTCAGGGTAGGTGAACGGATAATCTCCACATGTGTGGTTCCCTCCGTTAAGCATGGATGAGAAGGGGTGATGGTGCTGGGGTGCATTGCTGGACCGATTGCTGTCGGTTATTAATTTAGAGTTCAAGGCACTCTTAACCAGCACGGCCACTACAGCATTCTGCAGCAATACACCGTTCCCATCTGGTTTGCACTTAGTGGGACTATCATTTGTTTTTCAGCATGACAATGAAGCAGCACAGGCTGTTTAATGGCTATTTGAGATGCTTTTGGATGAGTTGGACTGCAGAGTGAAGGAAAAGCAGCCAACAAGTGCTCAGCATATGTGGGAACTTCAAGAATGCTTTCCAGGTGAAGCTGGTTGATAGAATGCCAAGAGTTTGCAAAGCTGTCATCAAGGCAAAGGGTGGCTACTTTGAAGAACTCAAAATGTAAATATATTTTAATTTGTTTAACACTTTTTTGATTACTACATGATTCTATATGTGTAATTTTATACAATGTAGAACATTGTAAAAATAAAGAAAAACCTTTGAATGAGTAGGTGTGTCCAAAGTTTTGACTGGTACTGTATATATACACACACACAAGTATTCAGACCCCTTGACTTTTTCTACATTTTGTTACGTTACAGCCTTATTCTAAAATTGATTAAATAGTTTTTTCCCCCTCTACACACAATACCCCATAATGACAAAGCAGAAATGTTTTATTATATATATATATATATATATACATTTTTTTAAGTATAAAGGTTCAATAAAAATAACTCTACACACATTGTCAATGGAGTATTCCTGTTTTGTCAACAAGTACCTGCAGCTGAGGCCAGCTGAAGTGGGGTATCAGTGTAGTTATCTGCTCCATCTTGCAGGGCCCCCTCCATGCTGTCTCGGCTATCCAGGAGCAACTGTGAGAGGATGGGATGCCAGGAGGAAGGGAGAGGGGAGTGAGTGAAAGAAACACGTTACTGACAAGTTCAACAAGGCACATGCCCAAATGCCTCTCTAAAATGACCTCCTCACGCTGGTATTCATCAGAACTATAATACCCATGATTCTATCCATAATTTTATTCAAACTATCACTGTTGAGTTGTGGTTTTTCAGCTGAGATTTAGTTTGTTCTCAAGATGCCTGATTTGAGTAAACATTTCCTCTGGTGTACTACAAACAAGAACTGGCTTTTAGCCAGAACACCTCCAAAACAAAGGTCATGTGGTTTGGTAAGTGTGATTACAACCTCTGATGGTTTAGAGCTTGAGGTAGTCATGTCATACAAGTACTTGGGAGTATGGTTAGACAGTATACTGCCCTTCTCTCAGTACAAATCAAAGCTGCAGGCTAAGGTTAAGACTTGGTTTCCTCTATCGTAATCACTCCTCTTTCACCCCAGCTGCCAAACTAACCCTGATTCAGATGACCATCCTACCCATGCTAGATTACGGAGATGTAATTTATAGATCGGCAGGTAAGAGTGCTCTCGAGTGGCTAGATGTTCTTTACCATTCGGCCATCAGATTTGCCACGATGCTCCTTATAGGACAAATAACTGCACTCTGTACTCCTCTGTAAACTGGTCATCTCTGTATACCTGGCGCAAGACCCACTGGTTGATGCTTATTTATAAAACCCTCTTAGCCCTCAATCCACCCCTATCTCAGCCTCTACGGTGACTGAAATGACTGCTACAATCAACAATGAGCTGCAGTTAGTTTCAGAGTTTCAGAGTTTCTGACCAGACCTCAACTATATCTTGTAATAAATAATGTGGAAATTGAGCAAGTTGAGATGACTAAACTGCTTGGAGTAACACTAGATTGTAAACGGTCCTGGTCAGAACATATTGATGCAGTAGTAGCTAAGATGGGGAGAAGTCTGTATAATAAAGATGATAAAATAAATGCTCTGCCTTCCTAAAACTTCTTGCATAAATGCCAGCGTTTTCACTTTGGAAAAAATCTTGCCCAAATTAAACGGCCTCGTACTCTGTTCTAGATCATACAATATGCATATTATTATTACTATGGATAGAAAACACTCTGAAGTTTCTAAAACTGTTTTGAATTATATCTGTGAGTAAAACAGAACTCATTTGGCAGCAAACTCCCATACAGGAAGTGAAAATTCTGAAAATGAGGCTCTGTGTCAGGGCCTGCCTATTCAACTGGCTTTTATTTATTGATCTGTATGCACTTCATACGCCTTCCACTAGATGTCAACAGCAGTGGAAGGTTGAATGGGGTGTCTAGCTTGATGTGAGGCCGAATAAGAGCTTTTGGAGTGACAGTCCGCCCTATCGTCAAATTCAGCTGCGTGCCGGGGAACCTCACATTGTCTTCTGAAAAGCATTCGGTATACACTACGAATTGCTCCGGCTCTCATTTTATTGGATACATATGAGAAAAACATCATAAAGTAGGATTTTTCAACCGAGTTTGACCAGTTTATTCAACGTTTCTTGGGACTTTGGAATTTTTCGTTCCATGCGCAAACATTTCTTGGACACTGTAGCTCCGCATGGCTAGCCAAAGTTGCTAATTTGACAGAAGAAATGGACATTCTTAAAACCAAACAACGATTTATCTGGACCTAGGACTCCTTGCACAACATTCTAATGGAAGATCAGCAAAAGTAAGAGAAAAATTTATGATGTTATTCGTATTTCTGTGTAATATGTTGGCTCTAACACGGCGGAGAATAGGTGAGCGCTGTCTCACAATAATATATGTAGTGAAGTTAGTTTTAAAAATCTAACACAGCGGTTGCATTAACCTTTTCTCAAAAGGGGCGCTGTTTTCACTTTGTAAAAATCGTGCCCAAATGAAACTGCCTCGTACTCTATTCTAGCTCGTACAATATTGCATATTATATCTATGGATAGAAAACACTCTCAAGTTTCTAAAACCGTTTATTAGTTTGTCCAAAGGTTAGTGAAATTTAATATCTTTTGCTGGTTTTTGCAATCGCTATATTTTGCTGCTGATAAATGTGTTGTGTGTTGCTATTGTGTAAGCTAATATAATTCTTATATTGTGGTTTAGCTGTAAAACACTTAAAAATCGGAAATATGCTGGATTCACAAGATGTTGATCTTTCATTTGCTGTACACCATGTATTTTTCATAAATGTTTTATGATGAGTATTTAGGTATTTCACGTTGCTCTCTGTAATTTATTCCGCCTGCTTTGGTGATATTTTATTATGGTAGCTGCAATGTAAAACTACGATTTATACCTCAAATATGCACATTTTCGACAAAACATAAATGTATGTATAACATGATGTTATAAGACTGTCATCTGATGAAGTTGTCCAAAGGTTAGTGATTAATTTTATTCTATTGCTGGTTTTGGCGAAAGCTATTTGCGGTGAATAAATGCCTTTGTGGGTTTGGCTATTGTGGTTAAGCTAATATAATTCTATATTGTGTTTTCGCTGTTAAAACACAAAAAATCGGAAATATTGGCTGGATTCACAAGATGTTTATCTTTCATTTGCTGTACACCATGTATTTTCATAAATGTTTTATGATGAGTATTATGTTATTTCACGTTGCTCTCTGTAATTATTCTGGCTGCTTTGCTATTTTGATTGTAGCTGCAATGTAAAACTATGATTTATACCTCAAATATGCACATTTTCGAACAAAACATAAATGTATTGTATAACATGTTATAAGACTGTCATCTGATGAAGTTGTTCAAGGTTAGTGATTAATTTTATCTCTATTTGTCGGTTTTGTGAAAGCTACCTATGCGGTGAAACATGGTGAAAATATGCGGTGTGTGTTTGGCTATTGTGGTTAGCTAATAGAAATACATATTGGTTTTCGCTGTAAAACATTTTAAAAATCGGAAATGATGGCTGGATTCACAAGATGTTTATCTTTCATTTGCTGTATTGGACTTGTGATTTCATGAAAATTATATTATATGATATCCCTGTCCCGTTAGGCTAGGCTATGCTAGTCAGCTTTTTTGATGAGGAGGATCCCGGATCCGGGAGGGTGATGAAGTAGAGGTTAATTAACAACACTATCAATAAGGCAGGTCCTACAGGCCATATTGTTGTCGCACCTTGACTACTGTTTTGTCATGTGGTCAGGGGCCACAAAAAAAGGACTTAGGAAAATTGCAATTGGCTCAGAACAGGGCAGCACGGCTGGCTCTTGGATGTACACAGAGAGCTAATATTAATAATATGAATGTTAATCTCTCCTGGCTGAAAGTGGAGGAGAGATTGACTTCATCACTACTTTTATTTATGAGAGTTATTGACATGTTGAATGCACCGAGCTGTCTGTCTGAACTACTGGCACACAGCTCAGACACCCATGCATATCCCACAAGACATGCCACAAGAGGTCTCTTCACAGTCCCCAAGTCCAGAACAGACTATGGGAGGCAGACAGTACTACATAGAGCCATGACTACATGGAACTCTATTCTACATCAAGTAACTGATTCAAGCGGTAAAATTTGATTTAAAAAACAGATGAAATAACAGCGGGGACTGTGAAGCAATACAAACATTGGCACAGGCACAAACATAACATATGCGCTATACATACACATGGATTTAGTATTGTAGATATGTGGTAGTGATGGAGTAGGGGCCTGAGGGCACACAGTGTGTTGTGAAATCTGTGAATGTACTGTAATTTTTTATAAATTGTATAAACTGCCTTCATTTTGCTGGACCCCAGGAAGAGTAGCTTCAGCTTTGGCAGCAGCTAATGGGGATCCATAATGAATACAAAAATACAAATACTGCAGCCCTCATCCTCCACGTGCAACACCCGATCTGCCAGTCACAGTCTGTTAAAGGTACCCAATGCACACATATCCCTGGGTCGCTCCTCTTTTCAGTTCACTCCTCTTTTCAGTTTGCAGCTAGCGACTGGAACGAGCTGCAAAAAACACTCAAACTGGACAGTTTTATCTCCATCTCTTCATACAAAGACTCAATCATGGACTCTCCTACTGACAGTTGCGGCTGCTTCACGTGATGTATTGTTGTCTCTACCTTCTTGCCCTTTGTGCTGTTGTCTGTGCCCAATAAAGTTAATTCCATGTTTTGTGCTGCTACCATGTTGTGCTGCTGCCATGTTGTTGTCATGTTGTGTTGCTACCATGCTGTGTTGTCATATGTTACTGCCATGCTGTGTTGTCTTAGGTCTCTCTTTATGTAGTGTTGTCTCTTGTCGTGATTCTTTTTTTTTTCAATCACAGCCCCCGTCCCCGCAGGAGGTCTTTTGCTTTTTGGTAGGCCGTCATTGTAAATAAGAATTTGCTCTTAACTGACTTGTCTAGTTAAATTAAGGTAAAAAAGAACCCGTTTGTGATTTTGATGCTAAATATATAATACATCACAACTGTAGAGGACATTTTTTAGAAATTCAGCACCCTTGGTATAAGGGGGGTGTATCAGTCTGTGTGAGCATTTGTCTGTTAGTGTTTGCCTGAATGTACTTCACACCCTTGTTTAATTCCATAACAAACGTTAGGTATGTAAGACACACCTAAAATGCAGTTAACGCCACTCATTCCATTGTTCTCTACATATAGTATTAAATCAACACTGACAGTGTTACATTTAACACTGGTCCAGTGTCTATATTGGTCCACAATTTTCAGTGTTAAATTAACACACCACTTAAAAACTTCTTAAGGATCCGCCCATTTTTTTCAATTTTCACCTACAATGACATACCCAAATCTAACTGCCTGTATCTCATTACTTGAAGCAAGGATATGCATATTCTTGATACCATTTGAAAGTGAACACTGAAGTTTGTGTAAATGTGAAATTAATGTAGGAGAATATAACACAATCGATCTGGTAAAAGATAATACAAAGAAAAAACCAACCGTTTAAAAAAATATATTAAAAAATATATATATATAAAAAATTTGAAACGCAGGAGGATTGCCTGATCCAAAATTTGATTTTGCCCACTAGGTGGCAGTGTAGGGGCAACGTTTTAGACTGATTTAATGAACCATTGCATTTATTTTCAAAATGTTGTATCAAGACTGCCCATAACTTTTCAAGTTCAAAGCTGTGCACTCTCCTCAAACAATAGCATGGTATTCTTTCAATGTAATAGCTACTGGAAATTGGACAGTGCAGTTCAATTAACAAGAATTTAAGCTTTCTGCCAATATCATATGTCTATGTCCTGGGAAATGTTCTTGTTACTTACAACCTCATGCTAATCGCATTAGCGTACTTTGGCTCAACCATCCCGTTTGGGGACCCACCGATCCTGTAGAGGTTTTAATGGAAATACTTATTTAGATATTTCCCAGAGGGCCTTGCCTTTTTGGGCGGCCTGACCAAATTCACTTAGAAATGTGTGTTATAGATCTGTCATTCTTATTGAAAGCAAGTCTAAGAAGCGGAATATTTGTTCTATGTGCGCTATTTCCATGCTTCCTGTTCTTAACTTCTTCTTAATAGGTGCCGCTGTTTTCACTTTGGGAAAAAATCTTGCCCAAATTAAACGGCCTCGTACTCTGTTCTAGATCATACNTTAAACGGCCTCGTACTCTGTTCTAGATCATACAATATGCATATTATTATTACTATTGGATAGAAAACACTCTGAAGTTTCTAAAACTGTTTGAATTATATCTGTGAGTAAAACAGAACTCATTTGGCAGCAAACTCCCATACAGGAAGTGAAAATTCTGAAAATGAGGCTCTGTGTCAGGGCCTGCCTATTCAACTGGCTTTTATTTATGGATCTGTATGCACTTCATACGCCTTCCACTAGATGTCAACAGGCAGTGGAAGGTTGAATGGGGTGTCTAGCTTGATGTGAGGCCGAATAAGAGCTTTTGGAGTGACAGTTCCGCCCTATCGTCAGTATTCAGCTGCGTGCCGGGGAACCTCACATTGTCTTCTGAAAAGCATTCGGTATACACTACGAATTGCTCCGGCTCTCATTTTATTGGATACATATGAGAAAAACATCATAAAGTAGGATTTTTCAACCGAGTTTGACCAGTTTATTCAACGTTTCTTGGGACTTTGGAATTTTTCGTTCCATGCGCAAACATTTCTTGGACACGTGAGCTCCGCATGGCTAGCCAAAGTTGCTAATTTGACAGAAGAAATGGACATTCTAAAACCAAACAACGATTTATTCTGGACCTAGGACTCCTTGCACAACATTCTAATGGAAGATCAGCAAAAGTAAGAGAAAATTTATGATGTTATTTCGTATTTCTGTGTAATATGTTGGCTCTAACACGGCGGAGAATAGGTGAGCGCTGTCTCACAATAATATATTGTAGTGAAGTTAGTTTTAAAAATCTAACACAGCGGTTGCATTAACCTTTTCTCAAAGGGGGGCGCTGTTTTCACTTTGTAAAAAATCGTGCCCAAATGAAACTGCCTRGTACTCTATTCTAGCTCGTACAATATGCATATTATTATTACTATTGGATAGAAAACACTCTCAAGTTTCTAAAACCGTTTGAATTAGTTTGTCAAGGTTAGTGAATAATTTAATATCTTTTGCTGGTTTTTGCAATCGCTATATTTTGCTGCTGATAAATGTGTTTGTGTGGTTGGCTATTGTGGTAAGCTAATATAATTCTATATTGTGTTTTAGCTGTAAAACACTTAAAAAATCGGAAATATTGGCTGGATTCACAAGATGTTTATCTTTCATTTGCTGTACACCATGTATTTTTCATAAATGTTTTATGATGAGTATTTAGGTATTTCACGTTGCTCTCTGTAATTATTCCGCCTGCTTTGGTGATATTTATTATGGTAGCTGCAATGTAAAACTACGATTTATACCTCAAATATGCACATTTTCGCACAAAACATAAATGTATTGTATAACATGATGTTATAAGACTGTCATCTGATGAAGTTGTCCAAAGGTTAGTGATTAATTTTATCTCTATTGCTGGTTTTTGCGAAAGCTATGTTGGCGGTGAATAAATGCCTTTGTGTGTTTGGCTATTGTGGTAAGCTAATATAATTCTATATTGTGTTTTCGCTGTAAAACACTTAAAAAATCGGAAAATTGGCTGGATTCACAAGATGTTTATCTTTCATTTGCTGTACACCATGTATTTTTCAGAAATGTTTTATGATGAGTATTTATGTATTTCACGTTGCTCTCTGTAATTATTCTGGCTGCTTCGGTGCTATTTGTGATTGTAGCTGCAATGTAAAACTATGATTTATACCTCAAATATGCACATTTTCGAACAAAACATAAATGTATTGTATAACATGTTATAAGACTGTCATCTGATGAAGTTGTTCAAGGTTAGTGATTAATTTTATCTCTATTTTGTCGGTTTTGTGAAAGCTACCTATGCGGTGGAAACATGGTGAAAATATGCGGTTGTGTGTTTGGCTATTGTGGTTAGCTAATAGAAATACATATTGTGTTTTCGCTGTAAAACATTTTAAAAATCGGACATGTTGGCTGGATTCACAAGATGTTTATCTTTCATTTGCTGTATTGGACTTGTGATTTCATGAAATTATAGTATATGATATCTCTGTCCCATTAGGCTAGGCTATGCTAGTCAGCTTTTTTGATGAGYATGCTCTCGGATCCGGGATGGGTATCACTGAAAGGTAAAGTTTCACTTTTTTATCTTTTACTTTTGTTTTCGTACACCAGCTTCAAACAGCTGAAGATCTCAATTTTTTGGTTATGGAAAATATATTTCACAGCGGTTTAGATGGTACAATGATTCTCTAACTATAATTGCTTGTTTTGTCACATAAACTGAAATTAGGCAAAATATTAGAATTTAGCATCCAGGAAATGGTGGACCAATTTCTGCATTGTGCATATTTCAAATTATTTAATACAATACAACACATTCTTCATGAGGCCTTATTTTGTTATTTTGATGGCCTAGTTTTATAGTGACCTGAAATTCATGGTTTACAGTTCACATCAGGGGTGATGGTGTGCAAGCCACGTTATGCTGGCTTGCAAAGTGTTGAGTATTTATTATTGGAATCCAGTGTAAAAAAAACAAAACAGTATTTACCATAAATTCCAAAGAAACTTTGGTTAAACAGTGAGCTATTGTAAAAAAGCACTTCTTTAAAGCAAAGTGTCTTTGGAATTTACAGTAACCAGTAAGTTACAGTACAACTTGTTTACAGTGTGGGTAACACTGGACAATTTTCTGTGTATATACAGTGGATTCAGAAAGTATTCAGACCCCTTGACTTCTTCCACATTGTTACTTTACTTTACACAATACCCCATAATGACAAAGCAAAAACAGGTTTCTAGACATTTTTGCACATTCATAAAAAATAAAAATGTATATCACATTTACATACAGTAAGCATTCAGACTCTTTACTCAGTACTGTCACGACTTCCGCCGAAGTCGGTCCCTCTCACTGTTCGGGCAGCGTTCGGCAGTCGACATCACCGGCCTTCTAGCCATCGCCGATCCACCTTTCATTTTCCATTTGTTTTGTCTTGTCTTCCTCACACCTGGTTCAAATTACATCAATTACATGTTGTGTATTTAACTCTCTGTTCCCCCCATGTCCTTGTCCGGAATTGTTTATTGTAAGTGCTTGTGCACGTCATGTCTGGTGTGCGTTAACTGCGCCGTTGGAAACACCGTTTTTGATCTCCTGCGTCTGACTTCTCTGCCTCCAGCACGCACCCCTTACAAGTACTTTGTTGAAGCACCTTGGCAGCGATTACAGCCTTGAGTCTTTCTTGGTTATGACGCTACAAGCTTGGCACACCTGTATTTGGGGAGTTTCTCCCATTTTTCTCTGCAGATCCTCTCAAGCTCTGTCAGGTTGGATCGGGAGCATACTGCACAGCTATTTTCAGGTCTCCCCACAGATGTTTATGTCTGGGCTCTGACTTGGCCATTTAAGCACATTGAGACTTGTCTTGCGGAGCCACTCCTGTGTTGTCATGTCTGTGTTCCTAGGGTCGTTTTCCTGTTGTAAGGTGAACCTTCGCAACAGGGTCCTGAGCGCTCTGAAGCAGGTTTTCATTAAGGATCTCTCTGTACTTTGCTCCGTTCATCTTTCCTGACTAGTCTCCCAGTCCCTGCCGCTGAAAAACATCCCCACAGCATGATGGTGCCACCACCATGCTTCACCATAGGGATGGTGCCAGGTTGCCTCCAGACATGACGCTTGGTAATCAGACCAGAGATTCTTGTTTCTCATGGTCTGATAGTCCTTTAGGTGCCTCCAAGCGTGCTGTCATTTAAAAAAATATATATATATTTCACCTTTATTTAACCAGGTAGGCCAGTTCTCATTTACAACTGCGACCTGGCCAAGATGAAGCAAAGCAGTGCGGGAAAAAAACAGAGTTACACATAAACAAACGTACAGTCAATAACACAACAGAAAAAATATAAAAATATATGTACAGTGTGTGCAAATGTAGAAGAGTAGGGAGGTAGGCAATAAATAGGCCATAGAGGCGAAATACCTATAATTTAGCATTAACACTCGAGTGATAGATGTGCAGATGATGATGTGCAAGTAGAGATGATGGGGTGCATGTAGAGCAAGAGTGTAAGTAATAATATGGGGATGAGGTAGTTGGGTGTGCTTTATACAGATTGGCTGTGTACAGGTACTCTGATCGGTAAGCTGCTCTGACAGCTGATGCTTAAAACTTCTTATGGCTGCAATCCCGTTAACTTCTTTGGGGTACCCCCCCTTCTTCTCAATTTCCGCCTAAAGACATACCCTAATCTAACTGCCTGTAGCTCAGGCCCAGAACCAAGGATATGCATATTCTTTGTATCATTTGAAAGGAAACACTCTGAATTTTGTGGAAATGTGAATTGAATGTAGGAGAATATAACACAATAGATCTGGTAGAAGAAAATACAAGGAAATAAACATACGTTTTCTGTTTTTTATTGTTGCTGCATCATCTTTCAAATGACCAAGAACAGCCAAACATACAGATAGGATGTTGTGGATGATTTGAATGAAGAACATAAGATGGCAACAATAGCTGAGCAAAGTTTTAGACAGTTAACTTCAAAAATGAGCGAGCTACATGACATTGAGCATGAAGTCACCCAGGTGTCCCACACAAATGTACTCAAGTGGCCGAATTGGTACAGTGATACATTTTGAAGGAAATAACTATATACAAAATACATAAATACTATTCTAACACACCCCCCCCAAAAAAAAAAAAATATATATATAAATATATATAAAAAAATAATAATAATAAACAAACAAATAACAAGGGTAACTATTTACACATTTTTTATTTACAATATTGTATATTTTATAAATAAATAGATAAATATTGTGAAGACCCTCAGCCCTCAGTCCTGGTGCCATGGCCCATAGCAGTCTATTTCTGCTGTAAAGCAGAGGCTTACTGAACAGGTGGTGCAGGTGATGGGGCATTTTCTGTGACAAAGGGCACAACGTCGCCGCCCCACTGTGCCCTTTTTGCCCTGAGGCACATTCATGCCTGCAGAGATGAATCTGGGCAGGTGAACATCACTGGTTGACGGAGCAGAAGGTGCTGCAGTGGACTTGCAAGCTCCTGGATGAGCAGCTCCCTGAAAGCTAGCTGTGAGATGGGGTGCTGACTCTATAAATTTCCTCTATAATTTGGGTTAAATCTGTATACCTAGACTTTGTTTTAGCTTTTCCTGATTTATTCGCCATAATTTAAATATATAAACTTGTTGAAAATGCTATTGAATATGTCCTGCTATGCGTAACACTCGTGGCTCCGTCAAGTAGGATTTGCAATGGCGAATGAACCTCTTTTACGCCAGAGTTTACGACAAAGGCTGGTCTTCAAACGTATAACCATTACATATTGCCGTTTACCTCAGCTCATTGGCTATCTTCCAAGCTAGATTTCAAGATGATCAGTGGTCATTGGGCCAAAATACAGTCAATCAACGATAGACCGGTCCTACCATTGGTGCGCAATGAGGTCATTGATTGGTGTCTTCAAATCAGTTTGTTTCGGTCAATTACGTCCCAGGAAAAGAGCCATCATGTATGGTTGTGTTAGTAACAACCAGACGATTGCAATGAAACCAACCATGACTGGATAAACGTTTGTTTAGTGTGTGTAATTACCACGAACGCTTCGTCCAAAGTTGAATGAGATTGAAATCACGACGCAACCGGTTTACAAATGTATAAATGTATAAAAATGTATTTTATCAAACAAAACGAACATTCACTGTGTAGTTAGGACACTTGGCATTGCCACCAGAGGATGATCTTCAATGGTAAGCGATTTATTTTATTGTTATTTCTGACTTTCGTGACGCTAATGTTTGGTTGGAAAATGCTAGTAATACTTGTGTGTGTGGGGCGCCGTCCTCAGAAAATCGCATGTTTGCTTTTGCAGTAAACCTTTTTGAAATCTGACACAGCGGCTGGATTAATAAGACGTTCATCTTTTAAATGATGTAAGATACATGTATTTACAAGAATGTTTAATACAACGAATGGTGTATTTAAAATGTTAGCTCACTGCAGTTTCACCGGATGTTGGCCTGGTGGGACGTTAGCGTCTCACCTACCTTAGAGAAGTTAACGGGATGATATGACAACTGCCAGTGAAAGTGCAGGGCGCCAAATTCAAACAACAGAAATTTCATAATTAAAATTCCTCAAACATACATGTATTTTATACCATTTTAAAGGTAATCTTGTTGTTAATCCCACCAAAGTGTCCGGTTTCAAATAGGCTTTACAGTGAAATCACCACAAACGATTATGTTAGGTCACCGCAAAATCACAGAAAAACACAGTCATTTTTCCAGCCAAAGACAGGAGTCACAAAAAGCAGAAATAGAGATAAAATTAATCCCTAACCTTTGATGATCTTCATCAGATGACACTCATAGGACTTCATGTTACAGATTACATATATGTTTTGTTCGATAAAGCTCATATTTATATCCAAAAAGTTTACATTGGCGCCATGTTCAGAAATGCCTCCAAAATATCCAGAGAAATTGCAAAGAGCCACGTCAAATAACATAAATACTCATTATAAACTTTGATGAAAGATACATGTTTTACATAGAATTTAAGATACACTTGTTCTTAATGCAACAGCTGTGTCAGATTTCAAAAAGCTTTACGGCAAAAGCACAATATTCAATAATCTGAGAACAGCGTTCAGCCACAAAAGGAAGCCATACAGTTACCCGCCAAATTGTGCAGTCAGCAAAACTCATAAAAAGCATTAATAATCTTCACTTACCTTTGCTGATCTTCATCGGAATGCTCTCCCAGGACTCCCACTTCCACAAGAAATGTTTGTTTTGTTCGGTAATGTCCATAATTTATGTCCAAATAGCTATTTTTGTTAGCGTGTTTGGTAAACTAATCCAAAGTCAGAAAGAGTGTCCACTAAAAGCTGACGAAATGTCAAAAAGTTCCGTAACAGTCAGTAGAAACATGTCAAACGATGTATTGACTCAATCTTTAGAATGTTTTTAACATAAATCTTCAGTAACATTCCAACCGGAGAATTACATTGACTTCAGATATGCGATGGAACAGAGCTCCCTCTCATGTGAACGCGCATGGTCAGGTCATGGTAGACCTGACTATTTCCTGTCTCCTTCGGCCCCACTTCACYYTAGAGGCATCAGACAAGGTTCTACKGACTGTTGACATCTAGTGGAAGRCGTAGGAAYTGCAAACTCYRCCATATCCCACTGTTTGTTCAATAGGGGCTGTGTTGAAAATCTACCAACCTCAGAATTCCCACTTCCTGTTTGGATTTTTTCTCAGGTTTTTGCCTGCCATATGAGTTCTGTTATACTCACAGACATCATTCAAACAGTTTTAGAAACTTCAGAGTGTTTTATATCCAATACAAATAATACTATGCATATATTAGCAACTGTGACTGAGGAGCAGGCAGTTTTCTATGGGCACCTCTGTGCACCTTTCATCCAAGCTACTCAATACTGCCCCTGCAGCCATAAGAAGTTAAAGCTAGAGAGGGAGATATAAGACTCCAGCTTCAGTGATTTTTGCAATTCGTTCCTGTCATTGGCAGCAGAGAAATGGAAGGAAAGGCGGCCAAAGGAAGTGTTGGCTTTGGGGATGACCAGTGCAATATACCTGCTGGAGCGTGTGCTACGGGTGGGTGTTGCTATGGTGACCAGTGAGCTGAGATAAGGCGGGGCTTTACCTAGCAAAGACTTATAGATGACCTGGAGCCAGTGGGTTTGCAGACGGATATGTAGTGAGGGCCTGCCAACAAGAGTGTACAGGTCGCGGTGGTGGGTAGTATATGGGGCTTTGGTGACATAACGAATGGCACTGTGATAGACTACATCCAGTTTGCTGAGTAGAGTGTTGGAGGTGAGTTTGTAAATGACATCGCCGAAGTCAAGGATCGGTAGGATAGTCAGTTTACGAGGGTATGTTTGGAAGCATGAGTGAAGAAGGCTTTGTTTTGCGAAATAGGAAGCCATTTCTAGATTTAATTTTGGATAGGAGATGCTTAATTGTTATGGGTACCTGGGACGGTAACTGGCCAACATCCAGTGAAATTGCAGAGCACGAAATTCAAAAATACTCAATTCAAATATTTAACATTCTTGAAAATATTTGTGATATTGTCACGTTCTGACCATAGTTCTTTTGTGTTTTCTTTGTTTTAGTGTTGGTCAGGACGTGAGCTGAGTGGGCATTCTATGTTGTGTGTCTAGTTTTCCCGTTTCTATGTTTGGCCTGATATGGTTCTCAATCAGAGGCAGGTGTTGGTCATTGTCTCTGATTGGGAATCATATTTAGGTAGCCTGTTTTGTGTTGGGTTTTGTGGGTGGTTGTCTTCTCTCTTCGTCTGTCTGCACCAGACAGAACTGTTTCGGTTTTTCACATTTGTTGTTTTGTATTTTGTGTTGTTCACGTTTATTGTCTTTATTAAACATGATGAACACTAACCACACTGCGCATTGGTCCTCTCCTTCGTCCACAGAAGAAAGCCGGTACAGATATATATCAAAATAAAGCTTAACTTCTTGTTAATCCAGCCGCTGTGTCAGATTTCAAAAAGGCTTTACGGCGAAGGCATACCATGTGATTATCTGAGGACAGCGCCTAGCACACAAAACATTACATACAGTTGCCAGCCAAGTAGACGAGTCACAAAAGTCAGAAACAGCAATAAAATTAATCACTTACCTTTGATGATCTTCGTATGGTTGCACTCACAAGTCTCCCAGTTACACAACACATGTATTATTTTGTTCGATAAAGTCCCTCTTTATATCCAAAAACCTCCATTTTGAAGGCGCGTTTTGTTCAGGAATCCAATGGCTCAAAAGCAGTCACAACAGGCAGACGAAAAATCCAAATAGTATCCGTAAAGTTCGTAGAAACATGTCAAACGATGTTTATAATCAATCCTCAGGTTGTTTTTGGCCTAAATAATCAATAATATTTCAACCGGTCAATAGCTTCGTCAATATAAAAGAAAAACAAGAAAGGCGCACTCTCAGTCGCCCGTAGCAAACAGGTCTGGGGACTTTCCACTATCCACTTACTCAGTCAGAGTGGTCTTACTCCCTCATTTTTCAGAATACAAGCCTGAAACAATTTCTAAAGACTGTTGACATCTAGTGGAAGACATAGGAAGTGCAATTTGAGTCTTAAGTCAATGGATACTGTAATGGCATTCAATAGAAAACTACAAACATGAAAAAATCCCACTTCCTGGATGGATATTTTTCAGGTTTTCGCCTGCCATATCAGTTCTGTTATACTCACAGACATTATTTTAACTGTTTTGGAAACGTTAGAGTGTTTTCCATCCAAATATACCAATTATATACATATCCTAGCTTCTGGGCCTGAGTAATAGGCAGTTTACTTTGGGCACGCTTTTCATCCGGAGGTGAAAATAGTGCCCCCTACCCTAGTGAGGTTAATGTGAGTCTGGTAGGAGAGTTTACAGTCTAACCAGACACCTAGGTATTTGTAGTTGTCCACATATTTTAAGTCAGAACAGTCCAGAGTAGTGATGCTAGTCGGGCGGGAGGGGGCGGGCAGCTATCGGTTGAAGAGCATGCACTTAGTTTTACTTGCATTTAAAAACAGTTGGAGGCCTCGGAAGGAATGTTGTATGGCATTGAAGCTCATTTGTAGGTTTGTTATTACAGTGTCCAAAGAAGGGCCAGAAGTATGCAGAATGGTGTCATCTGCGTGGAGGTGGATCAGAGAATCACCAACAACAAGAGCGACAGCATTGATATATACAGATAAAAGAGTCGTCATGTTCCTTTTACTTTAGAGTGGCCTCTGTCTGTCATGTGAAGAGTGGCTTCTTCTGTCATGTGCCTCTTACTGAAGAGTGGCTTCCACTCTACCATAAAGGCCCGATTGGTGGAGTGCTGCGGAGATGTTTGTCCTTTTGGAAGGTTATCCCATCTCCACAGAGGAACTCTGGAGCTCTGTCAGAGTTACCATCGGTTTCTTGGTCACCTCCCTGACCAAGGCCCTTCTCCCCCGATTGCTCAGTTTGGCTGCGTGGCCAGCTCTAGGAAGAGTCTTGGTTGTTCCAAACTTCTTCCATTTAAGTGATGGAGGCCCTTCAATGCTACAGAATATTTTTTACACCACTACAGCCAACGCTTGGCATTGCACATGGTGATCTTAGGCTTGTGTGCAACTGCTCAGGCCATGGAAAACCATTTCATGGAACTCATGACGAACAGTTCTTGTGCTGACATTGCTTCCAATTTTATGCACTACACGCTTCAGCGGTCCCGTTCTGTGCGCTTGTGTGGCCTATCACTTCACGGCTGAGCCATTGTTGCTCCTAGACATTTCCACTTCACAATAAATGCACTTACAGTTGACTGGAGCATCCAGTTAACACTTGATCTGATTTAATTACAGTCGGTTCATTCAACTATGGCAGATAAACAACCACATATCACAGTCGTAGCAAGTAAAACCAAAAATGTGTTACCATTACTGAGAATGTTGTTGTAGGGAAAGCGTGTACTTGCAAATTGATTATGTATTTTGAAATACTAAATTCATACAATAACTATTTGGATTAATACAATACTTTGCTAAAGTATTTTGTATATAATTTTGATACTTTGGTCTTTAGAGTATTTGGTGATTGTAACAAGATAGTACTTTGCACATCTCTGACTGTAAAGCCAAAGATATTTGGCATGACAACGAGAGACAAGGAGTTGGCAATTGTACAATAACACAAACAGGTTTCTTTGCAGGATGTATGCAAATAATGTAAAATTCGAACAATATCCCACCTATTTATTTATCACTGTGTTCCCACATGAGTGGTGTCATCCCCTAGAGGGGAGAGATGGAGAGAAAAGGGGCGACAGATTCACAGTCACTTGCAGAGGTGACTTACAGGACCATATGGTCCCAATTTCATGGATTTCAGTATTCCTAAAGTGTGACACTGTACTTCTTCATCACAAGGTCTAGCGACCTAAATAACTACTGCCATATATTAAAGCTTTTCGAATCATTGATAAACTCGCAACTTTGCTCCTTCTTAACAGCAATGTATCCTAAATACATATTACAGTTTTTGTCCAACTGCTTACACAAAAAATCTTTTCATGTCACACGATTTTTGAAACCTCTCACTCAAAGTGCAAAACTACACACCAAATATCCAAAACCATAAGCTATTGCTCAGCCTTTGACTCAGTTGTCAATTGCATAAAACACTTTTTTCAAACACAAAACACGCATGTCAAACACAGGTAAAATAATACAAGAAAAGGAAACAAGAATCATTGTTACAACACAAGACAGGGGTTGTCTGCTTCTCTCCACACTATCCAAACAATATCCCACCTATTTATTTATCACTGTGTTCCCGGGGGACATATTGTTTGGCAGCACTGACCTCACTGTTGATGTCGGCCCCAGTGTCCAGCAGCATCTTAACCATGGCCTCGTCTCCCCGCACACAGGCATACATGAGTGGTGTCATCCCCTAGAGGGGAGAGATGGAGAGAAAAGGGGCGACAGATTCACAGTCACTTGCAGAGGTGACTTACAGGACCATATGGTCCCAATTTCATGGATTTCAGTATCCTAAAGTGTGACACTGTACTTCTTCATCACAAGGTCTAGCGACCTAAATAACTACTGCCATATATTAAAGCTTTTCGAATCATTGATAAACTCTCAACTTTGCTCCTTCTTAACCAGCAAATGTATCCTAAATACTATTACAAGTTTTTGTCCAACTGCTTACACAAAATATTTTTTCATGTCACACGATTTTTGAAACCTCTCACTCAAAGTGCAAAACTACACACCAAATATCCAAACCATAAGCTATTGCTCAGCCTTTGACTTCAGTTGTCAATTGCGTAAACACTTTTTTCAAAACACTACACAAATTCTCTACCTAAAAACAAAACACAAATCTAATAGGAAGCGACTTGCTTTTCCTTTTCCACCCACAACCAATCAAAATGCTACACTTATTCACCAGGTCACACACACACTCCTCACATGTGCAAACACTAATAGCTTAACTGATCACTAACAATCACTGCTTTATTGTAGTATATGCCTATAAATAGGTCAAAGGTCAGATGACCTTGTTTGAACAATGGATGCCAACAATGGACAGAGTGCAAGAGGAGTAGGAGGGAGAGGAAGAGGAAGAAGAGGACGAGGGCAAAGGCAAAGAAGAGAAGGAGGAGAGCCATCTCTGATGAAATTAGGGCAACACTTGTTGATCATGTGATCAACCATGGTTTGACCATGGAGAGGCTGGACTGAGAGTCCAGGCCAACTTGAGTCGATTTACAGTGGCGTCCATAATTCGACCTTCAGAAATGAGAACAGGTATGCAACTATCTAATGTCTATTTTAGCATTACAGTATGTACTGTAAATATGTTGACTGCATAGTATTGCATAAACATTTGTAACTCTAAGCCATCCATTTTACTGCACTGCATTGAATGAATGAGGTTGGTTATCATGCTGTACTAGCTTTTTTTTGTCATTGTTTACAGTTCCTATGCTGAACACATACTGTGTTTGAATTCTGTACAGAGTGGAAAGGCAAAGACATCATGGAGGACGAGGACGCTTGTTTACAGATGTACAAGAGACTGCAATTATAAATATGGTTTGGCCAACAATGCATTAGGATTCGAGAGATAAGAGAGCATATCTTGAATAATGACACCATATTTAACAACATCCATGCTGTAAGCCTGTCGACCATAACAACGCATCCTCCAACGGCACCGAGTGACGATGAAACAACTTTTACAAGCTGCCATTTGGAGAAACTCTGAGAGTCAAGAATATGCGAGATGACTTTGTAGAGGTATGTATGCAACACTACTTCCAGTACCTCAGACATACCATATTATACTCATCTGTATATCCCTTTGTCTGTTACAGAGAGTATTGGAGCTGGATGCCCATGTAATTCGCCATGAATTTATTTATTTGTGGATGAGGTTGGCTTCAAACCAGGCCCGCGGAAGAAATGTAATAGGACAGAGGGCAATTACCAATGTCCTGGACAGCGTGGGGTAATATGCACTGTTGTGCTGCTATCACTGTGTCCTCCATACAATGCCACACTGGTGGGTCCGTACAACACCGGCCATATGCTCACTTTTCTGGATGCAATTTACACAATGCTTGTCCCTGATCAGATCAGGAGCCTGCTAGATTTGTGGTTTTATGGGACA
>NC_036840.1:15278554-15290689 GCF_002910315.2 Salvelinus sp. IW2-2015 | reverse complement strand
GGGGGTGTCTAGCTTGAGTGTGAGGCCGAATAAGAGCTTTTGGAGTGACAGTTTCCGCCCTACTCGTCAGTATTCAGCTGCGTGCCGGACCTCACATTGTCTTCTGAAAAGCATTCGGTATACACTACGAATTGCTCCGGCTCTCATTTTATTGGATACATATTGAGAAAAACATCATAAAGTAGGATTTTTCAACCGAGGTTTTGACCAGTATTCACACGTTCTTGGGACTTTGGAATTTTTCGTTCCATGCGCAAACATTTCTTGACACGTGAGCTCCGCATGGCTAGCCAAAGTTGCTAATTTGACAGAAGAAATGGACATTTCTAAAACAAAAACGATTTATTCTGGACTAGGATCCTTGCACAACATTCTAATGGAAGATCAGCAAAAGTAAGAGAAAATTTATGATGTTATTTCGTATTCGGTTTAATATGTTGGCTCTAACACGGCGGAGAATAGGTGAGCGCTGTCTACAATAATATATTGTAGTGAAGTTAGTTTTAAAAATCTAACACAGCGTTGCATTAACCTTTTCTCAAAAGGGGGGCGCTGTTTTCACTTTGTAAAAATCGTGCCCAAATGAAACTGCCTTGTACTCTATTCTAGCTCGTACAATATGCATATTATATATTACTATTGGATAGAAAACACTCTCAAGTTTTAAAACCGTTTGAATTAGTTTGTCAAGGTTAGTGATAATTTAAATATTCTTTGCTGGTTTTTGCAATCGCTATATTTTGCTGCTGATAAATGTGTTTGTGTGGTTGGCTATTGTGGTAAGCTAATATAATTCTATATTGTGTTTTAGCTGTAAAACCTTTAAAAAATCGGAAATATTGGCTGGATTCACAAGATGTTTATCTTTCATTTGCTGTACACCATGTATTTTTTCATAAATGTTTTATGATGAGTATTTAGGTATTTCACGTTGCTCTCTGTAATTATTCCGCCTGCTTTGGTGATATTTATTATGGTAGCTGCAATGTAAAACTACGATTTATTACCCAAATATGCACATTTTCGCACAAAAACATAAAATGTATGTATAACATGATGTTATAAGACTGTCATCTGATGAAGTTGTCCAAAGGTTAGTGATTATTTTATCTCTATTGCTGGTTTTTGCGAAAGCTATGTTGGCGGTGAATAAATGCCTTTGTGTGTTTGGCTATTGTGGTAAGCTAATATAATTCTATATTGTGTTTTCGCTGTAAAACACTTAAAAAATCGGAAAATTGGCTGGATTCACAAGATGTTATCTTTCATTGCTTGTACCCATGATTTTTCAAAATGTTTTATGATGAGTATTTATGTATTTCACTGTTCTCTCTGTAATTATTCTGGCTGCTTCGGTGCTATTTGTGATTGTAGCTGCAATGTAAAACTATGATTTATACCTCAAATATGCACATTTTCGAACAAAACATAAATGTATTGTATTAACATGTTATAAGACTGTCATCTGATGAATTGTTCAAGGTTAGTGATTAATTTTATCTCTATTTTGTCGGTTTTGTGAAAGCTACCTATTGCGTGGAAAACATGGGGAAATATGCGGTTGTGTGTTTGGCTATTGTGGTTAGCTAATTAGAAATACATATTGTTTTTCGCTGTAAACATTTTAAAATCGGACATGTTGCTGGATTCACAAGATGTTATCTTTCATTTGCTGTATTGGACTTGTGATTTCATGAAATTATAGTATATGATATCTCTGTCCCATTTAGGCTAGGCTATGCTAGTCAGCTTTTTTGATGAGAATGCTCTCGGATCCGGGATGGGTATCACTGAAAGGTAAAGTTTCACTTTTTTATCTTTTACTTTTGTTTTCGTACACCAGCTTCAAACAGCTGAAGATCTTCAATTTTTTGGTTATGGAAAATATATTTCACAGCGGTTTTAGATGGTACAATGATTCTCTAACTATAATTGCTTGTTTTGTCACATAAACTGAATTAGGCAAATATTAGAATTTTAGCATCCAGGAAATGGTGGACCAATTTCTGCATTGTGCATATTTCAAATTATTTAATACAATACAACACATTCTTCATGAGGCCTTATTTTGTTATTTTGATGGCCTAGTTTTATAGTGACCTGAAATTCATGGTTTACAGTTCACATCAGGGGTGATGGTGGTGCAAGCCACGTTATGCTGGCTTGCAAAGTGTTGAGTATTTATTATTGGAATCCAGTGTAAAAAAAACAAAAAGTATTTACCATAAATTCCAAAGAACTTTGGTTAAACAGTGAGCTATTGTAAAAAGCACTTCTTTAAAGCAAGATGTCTTTTTGGAATTTACGTAACCAGTAAGTTACAGTACAAACTTGTTTACAGTGTGGGTAACACTGGACAATTTCTGTGTATATACAGTGGATTCAGAAAGTATTCAGACCCCTTGACTTCTTCCACATTGTTACTTTACTTTACACAATACCCATAATGACAAAGAAAAACAGGTTTCTAGACATTTTTGCACATTCATAAAAAATAAAAATGTATATCACATTTACATACAGTAAGCATTCAGACTCTTTATCAGTACTGTCACGACTTCCGCCGAAGTCGGTCCCTCTCACTGTTCGGGCAGCGTTCGGCAGTCGACACACCGGCCTTCTAGCCATCGCCGATCACCTTTCATTTTCCATTTGTTTTGTCTTGTCTTCCTCACACCTGGTTCAAAATTACATCAATTACATGTTGTGTATTTAACTCTCTGTTCCCCATGTCTTTGTCCGGAATTGTTTATTGTAAGTGCTTGTGCACGTCATGTCTGGTGTGCGTTAACTGCGCCGTTGGAAACACCGTTTTTTGATCTCCTGCGTCTGACTTCTCTGCCTCAGCACGCACCCCTTACAAGTACTTTGTTTGAAGCACCTTGGCAGCGATTACAGCCTTGAGTCTTTCTTTGGTTATGACGCTACAAGCTTGGCACACCTGTATTTGGGGAGTTTTCCCATTTTTCTCTGCAGATCCTCTCAAGCTCTGTCAGGTTGGATCGGGAGCATACTGACAGCTATTTTCAGGTCTCCCCACAGAGTTTATGTCTGGGCTCTGACTTGGCCATTTAAGCACATTGAGACTTGTCTTGCGGAGCCACTCCTGTGTTGTCATGTCTGTGTTCCTAGGGTCGTTTTCCTGTTGTAAGGTGAACCTTCGCAAACAGGGTCCTGAGCGCTCTGAAGCAGGTGTTTCATTAAGGATCTCTCTGTACTTTGCTCCGTTCATCTTTCCTGACTAGTCTCCCAGTCCCTGCCGCTGAAAACCATCCCCACAGCATGATGTGGCACCACCATGTCTTCACCATAGGGATGGTGCCAGGTGCCTCCAGACATGACGCTTGGTAATCAGACCAGAGATTCTTGTTTTCCATGGTCGATAGTCCTTTAGGTGCCTCCAAGCGTGCTGTCATTTAAAAAAATATATATATTTCACCTTTATTTACAGTAGGCAGTTTCTCATTTAACAACTGCGACCGGCCAAGATGGCAAAGCAGTGCGGGAAAAAAACAGAGTTACACATAAACAAACGTACAGTCATAACACAACAGAAAAAAATATAAAAAATATATGTACAGTGTGTGCAAATGTAGAAGAGTAGAGGTAGGCAATAAATAGGCCATAAGGGCGAAATACTATAATTTAGCATTAACACTCGAGTGATAGATGTGCAGATGATGATGTGCAAGTAGAGATGATGGGGTGCATGTAGAGCAGAGTGTAAGTAATAATATGGGGATGAGGTAGTTGGGTGTGCTTTATTACAGATTGGCTGTTGTACAGGTACTCTGATCGGTAAGCTGCTCTGACAGCTGATGCTTAAAACTTCTTATGGCTGCAATCCCGTTAACTTCTTGGGGTACCCCCCCTTCTTCTCCAATTTCCGCCTAAAGACATACCCTAATCTAACTGCCTGTAGCTCAGGCCAGAACCAAGGATATGCATATTCTTTGTATCATTTGAAAGGAAACACTCTGAATTTTGTGGAAATGTGAATTGAATGTAGGAGAATATAACACAATAGATCTGGTAGAAGAAAATACAAGGAAATAAACATACGTTTTCTGGTTTTTTATTGTTGCTGCATCATCTTTCAAATGACCAGAACAAGCCAAACATACAGATAGGATGTTGTGGATGATTTGAATGAAGAAACATAAGATGGCAACAATAGCTGAGCAAAGTTTTAGACAGTTAACTTCAAAAATGAGCGAGCTACATGACATTGAGCATGAAGTCACCAGGTGTCCCACACAAATGTACTCAAGTGGCCGAATTGGTACAGTGATACATTTTGAAGGAATAACTATATACAAAATACATAAATACTATTCTAACACACCCCCCCAAAAAAAAAAAAATATATATATAAATATATATAAAAAATAATAATAATAAACAAACAAATAACAAGGGTAACTATTTTACAACATTTTTTATTTACAATATTGTATATTTTATAAATAAATAGATAAATATTGTGAAGACCCTCAGCCTCAGTCCTGGTGCCATGGCCCATAGCAGTCTATTTCTGCTGTAAAGCAGAGGCTTACTGAACAGGTGGTGCAGGTGATGGGGCATTTTCTGTGACAAGGGCACAACGTCGCCGCCCCACTGTGCCCTTTTTGCCCTGAGGCACATTCATGCCTGCAGAGATGAATCTGGGCAGTGAACATCACTGGTTCGGAGCGAGCAGAAGGTGCTGCAGTGGACTGCAAGCTCCTGGATGAGCAGCTCCCTGAAAGCTAGCTGTGAGATGGGGTGCTGACTCTATAAATTTCTCTATAATTTGGGTTAAATCTGTATACCTAGACTTTGCTTTAGCTTTTCCTGATTATTCGCCATAATTAAATATATAAACTTGTTGAAAATGCTATTGAATATGTCCTGCTATGCGTAAACTCGTGGCTCCGTCAAGTAGGATTTGCAATGGCGAATGAACCTCTTTTACGCCAGAGTTTACGACAAAGGCTGGTCTTCAAACGTATAACCATTACATATTGCCGTTTACCTCAGCTCATTGGCTATCTTCCAAGCTAGATTTCAAGATGATCAGTGGTCATTGGGCCAAAATACAGTCAATCAACGATAGACCGGTCCTACCATTGGTGCGCAATGAGGTCATTGATTGGTGTCTTCAAACAGTTTGTTTCGGTCAATTAACGTTCCAGGAAAAGACCATCATGTTGGTTGTTGTTAGTAAACCAGACGATTGCAAGAAACAACCATGACTGGATAAACGTTTGTTTAGTGTGTGTAATTACCACGAACGCTTCGTCCAAAGTTGAATGAGATTGAAATCACGACGCAACCGTTTACAAATGTATAAATGTATAAAAATGTATTTTATCAAACAAAACGAACATTCATGTGTAGTTAGGACCACTTGGCATTGCCACCAGAGATGATCTTCAATGGTAAGCGATTTATTTTATTGTTTATTCTGACTTTCGTGACGCTAATGTTTGGTTGGGAAATGCTAGTAATACTTGTGTGTGTGGGGCGGACCGTCTCAGAAAATCGCATGTTTGCTTTTTGCAGTAAACCTTTTTGAAATCTGACACAGCGGCTGGATTAATAAGACGTTCATCTTTTTAAATGATGTAAGATACATGTATTTTACAAGAATGTTTAATACAACGATGGTGTATTTAAAAATGTTAGCTCACTGCAGTTTCACGGATGTTGGCCTGGTGGGAGACGTTAGCGTCTCACCTACCTTAGAGAAGTTAACGGGATGATATGACAACTGCCAGTGAAAGTGCAGGGCGCCAAATTCAAACAACAGAAATTTCATAATAAAATTCTCAAACATACATGTATTTTATACCATATTTAAAGGTAATCTTGTTGTTAATCCCACCAAAGTGGCCGGTTTTCAAATAGGCTTTACAGTGAAATCACCACAAACGATTATGTTAGGTTCACCGCAAAATCACAGAAAAACACAGTCATTTTTCCAGCCAAAGACAGGAGTCACAAAAAGCAGAAATAGAGATAAAATTAATCCCTAACCTTTGATGATCTTCATCAGATGACACTCATAGGACTTCATGTTACAGATTACATATATGTTTTGTTCGATAAAGCTCATATTTATATCCAAAAAGTTTACATTGGCGCCATGTTCAAAATGCCTCCAAAATATCCAGAGAAATTGCAAAGAGCCACGTCAAATACATAAATACTCATTATAAACTTTGATGAAAGATACATGTTTTACATAGAATTTAAGATACACTTGTTCTTAATGCAACAGCTGTGTCAGATTTCAAAAAGCTTTACGGCAAAAGCACAATATTCAATAATCTGAGAACAGCGTTCAGCCACAAAAGGAAGCCATACAGTTACCCGCCAATATGTGCAGTCAGCAAAACTCATAAAAAGCATTAATAATCTTCACTTACCTTTGCTGATCTTCATCGGAATGCTCTCCCAGGACTCCCACTTCCACAAGAAATGTTTGTTTTGTTCGGTATGTCCATAATTTATGTCCAAATAGCTATTTTTGTTAGCGTGTTTGGTAAACTAATCCAAAGTCAGAAAGAGTGTCCACTAAAAGCTGACGAAATGTCAAAAAGTTCCGTAACAGTCAGTAGAAACATGTCAACGATGTATTGACTCAATCTTTAGAATGTTTTTAACATAAATCTTCAGTAACATTCAACCGGGAATTACATTGACTTCAGATATGCGATGGAACAGAGCTCCCTCTCATGTGAACGCGCATGGTCAGGTCATGGTAGACCTGACTATTTCCTGTCTCCTTCGGCGGCCCACTTCACGATAGAGGCATCAGACAAGGTTCTACCGACTGTTGACATCTAGTGGAAGCCGTAGGAAGTGCAAACTCACCCATATCCCACTGTTTGTTCAATAGGGGCTGTGTTGAAAATCTACCAACCTCAGAATTCCCACTTTCCTGTTTGGATTTTTTCTCAGGTTTTTGCCTGCCATATGAGTTCTGTTATACTCACAGACATCATTCAAACAGTTTTTAGAAACTTCAGAGTGTTTTATATCCAATACAAATAATACTATGCATATATTAGCAACTGTGACTGAGGAGCAGGCAGTTTTCTATGGGCACCTCTGTGCACCTTTCATCCAAGCTACTCAATTACTGCCCCTGCAGCCATAAAGAAGTTAAAGCTAGAGAGGGAGATATAAGACTCCAGCTTCAGTGATTTTTGCAATTCGTTCCTGTCATTGGCAGAGAGAAATGGAAGGAAAGGCGGCCAAAGGAGTGTTGGCTTTGGGGATGACCAGTGCAATATACCTGCTGGAGCGTGTGCTACGGGTGGGTGTTTGCTATGGTGACCAGTGAGCTGAGATAAGGCGGGGCTTTACCTAGCAAAGACTTATAGATGACCTGGAGCCAGTGGGTTTGCAGACGGATATGTAGTGAGGGCCTGCCAACAAGAGGTGTACAGGTCGCGGTGGGGTAGTATATGGGGCTTTGGTGACATAACGAATGGCACTGTGATAGACTACATCCAGTTTGCTGAGTAGAGTGTTGAGGTGAGTTTGTAAATGACATCGCCGAAGTCAAGGATCGGTAGGATAGTCAGTTTACGAGGGTATGTTTGGAAGCATGAGTGAAGAAGGCTTTGTTTTGCGAAATAGGAAGCCATTTCTAGATTTAATTTTGGATAGGAGATGCTTAATTGTATGGGTACCTGGGACGGTAACTGGCCAACATCCAGTGAAATTGCAGAGCACGAAATTAAAAATACTCAATTCAAATATTTAACATTCTTGAAAATATTTGATATTGTCACGTTCTGACCATAGTTCTTTTGTGTTTTCTTTGTTTTAGTGTTGGTCAGGACGTGAGCTGAGTGGGCATTCTATGTTGTTGTGTCTAGTTTTTCCCGTTTCTATGTTTGGCCTGATATGGTTCTCAATCAGAGGCAGGTGTTGGTCATTGTCTCTGATTGGGAATCATATTTAGGTAGCCTGTTTTGTGTTGGGTTTTGTGGGTGGTTGTGTCTCTCTTTCGTCTGTCTGCACCAGACAGAACTGTTTCGGTTTTTCACATTTGTTGTTTTGTATTTTGTGTTGTTCACGTTTATTGTCTTTATTAACATGATGAACACTAACCACACTGCGCATTGGTCCTCTCCTTCGTCCACAGAAGAAAGCCGGTACAGATATATATCAAAATAAAGCTTAACTTCTTGTTAATCCAGCCGCTGTGTCAGATTTCAAAAAGGCTTTACGGCGAAGGCATACCATGTGATTACTGAGGACAGCGCCTAGCACACAAAACATTACATACAGTTGCCAGCCAAGTAGAACGAGTCACAAAAGTCAGAAACAGCAATAAAATTAATCACTTACCTTTGATGATCTTCGTATGGTTGCACTCACAAGTCTCCCAGTTACACAACACATGTATTATTTTGTTCGATAAGTCCCTCTTTATATCCAAAAACCTCCATTTTTGAAGGCGCGTTTTGTTCAGGAATCCAATGGCTCAAAAGCAGTCACAACAGGCAGACGAAAAATCCAAATAGTATCCGAAAAGTTCGTAGAAACATGTCAAACGATGTTTATAATCAATCTCAGGTTGTTTTTGGCCTAAATAATCAATAATATTTCAACCGGCAATAGCTTCGTCAATATAAAGAAAAACAAGAAAGGCGCACTCTCAGTCGCCCGTAGCAAACAGGTCTGGGGACTTTCCACTATCCACTTACTCAGTCAGAGTGGTCTTACTCCCTCATTTTTCAGAATACAAGCCTGAAACAATTTCTAAAGACTGTTGACATCTAGTGGAAGACATAGGAAGTGCAATTTGAGTCTTAAGTCAATGGATACTGTAATGGCATTCAATAGAAAACTACAAACATGAAAAAATCCCACTTCCTGGATGGATATTTTTCAGGTTTTCGCCTGCCATATCAGTTCTGTTATACTCACAGACATTATTTTAACTGTTTTGGAAACGTTAGAGTGTTTTCCATCCAAATATACCAATTATATACATATCCTAGCTTCTGGGCCTGAGTAATAGGCAGTTTACTTTGGGCACGCTTTTCATCCGGAGGTGAAAATAGTGCCCCCTACCCTAGTGAGGTTAATGTGAGTCTGGTAGGAGAGTTTACAGTCTAACCAGACACCTAGGTATTTGTAGTTGTCCACATATTTTAAGTCAGAACAGTCCAGAGTAGTGATGCTAGTCGGGCGGGAGGGGCGGGCAGCTATCGTTGAAGAGCATGCACTTAGTTTTACTTGCATTTAAAAACAGTTGGAGGCCTCGGAAGGAATGTGTGTATGGCATTGAAGCTCATTTGTAGGTTTGTTATTACAGTGTCCAAAGAAGGGCCAGAAGTATGCAGAATGGTGTCATCTGCGTGGAGGTGGATCAGAGAATCACCAACAACAAGAGCGACAGCATTGATATATACAGATAAAAGAGTCGTCATGTTCCTTTTACTTTAGAGTGGCCTCTGTCTTTCATGTGAAGAGTGGCTTCTTTCTGTCATGTGCCTCTTACTGAAGAGTGGCTTCCACTCTACCATAAAGGCCCGATTGGTGGAGTGCTGCGGAGATGTTTGTCCTTTTGGAAGGTTATCCCATCCCACAGAGGAACTCTGGAGCTCTGTCAGAGTTACCATCGGTTTCTTGGTCACCTCCCTGACCAAGGCCCTTCTCCCCGATTGCTCAGTTTGGCTGCGTGGCCAGCTCTAGGAAGAGGCTTGGTTGTTCCAAACTTCTTCCATTTAAGTGATGGAGGCCCTTCAATGCTACAGAATATTTTTTACACCACTACAGCCAACGCTTGGCATTGCACATGGTGATCTTAGGCTTGTGTGCAACTGCTCAGGCCATGGAAAACCATTTCATGGAACTCATGACGAACAGTTCTTGTGCTGACATTGCTTCCAATTTTATGCACTACACAGCTTCAGCGGTCCGTTCTGTGCGCTTGTGTGGCCTATCACTTCACGGCTGAGCCATTGTTGCTCCTAGACATTTCCACTTCACAATAAATGCACTTACAGTTGACTGGAGCATCCAGTTAACACTGATCTGATTTAATTACAGTCGGTTCATTCAACTATGGCAGATAAACAACCACATATCACAGTCGTAGCAAGTAAAACCAAAAATGTGTTACCATTACTGAGAATGTTGTTGTAGGGAAAGCGTGTACTTGCAAATTGATTATGTATTTTGAAATACTAAATTCATACAATAACTATTTGGATTAATACAATACTTTGCTAAAGTATTTTGTATATAATTTTGATACTTGGTCTTTAGAGTATTTGGTGATTGTAACAAGATAGTACTTTGCACATCTCTGACTGTAAAGCCAAAGATATTTGGCATGACAACGAGAGACAAGGAGTTGGCAATTGTACAATAACACAAACAGGGTTTCTTTGCAGGATGTATGCAAATAATGTAAAATTCGAACAATATCCCACCTATTTATTATCACTGTGTTCCCACATGAGTGGTGTCATCCCCTAGAGGGGAGAGATGGAGAGAAAAGGGGCGACAGATTCACAGTCACTTGCAGAGGTGACTTACAGGACCATATGGTCCCAATTTCATGGATTTCAGTATTCCTAAAGTGTGACACTGTACTTCTTCATCACAAGGTCTAGCGACCTAAATAACTACTGCCATATATTAAAGCTTTTCGAATCATTGATAAACTCGCAACTTTGCTCCTTCTTAACCAGCAAATGTATCCTAAATACATATTACAGTTTTTGTCCAACTGCTTACACAAAAAATCTTTTCATGTCACACGATTTTTGAAACCTCTCACTCAAAGTGCAAAACTACACACCAAATATCCAAAACCATAAGCTATTGCTCAGCCTTTGACTCAGTTGTCAATTGCATAAAACACTTTTTTCAAAACACAAAACACGCATGTCAACACAGGTAAAATAATACAAGAAAAAGGAACAAGAATCATTGTTACAACACAAGACAGGGGTTGTCTGCTTCTCTCCACACTATCCAAACAATATCCCACCTATTTATTTATCACATGTGTTCCCGGGGGACATATTGTTTGGCAGCACTGACCTCACTGTTGATGTCGGCCCCAGTGTCCAGCAGAACTTAACCATGGCCTCGTCTCCCCGCACACAGGCATACATGAGTGGTGTCATCCCCTAGAGGGGAGAGATGGAGAGAAAAGGGGGACAGATTCACAGTCACTTGCAGAGGTGACTTACAGGACCATATGGTCCCAATTTCATGGATTTCAGTATTCCTAAAGTGTGACACTGTACTTCTTCATCACAAGGTCTAGCGACCTAAATAACTACTGCCATATATTAAAGCTTTTCGAATCATTGTATAAACTCTCAACTTTGCTCCTTCTTAACCAGCAAATGTATCTAATACATATTACAGTTTTTGTCCAACTGCTTACACAAAAAATATTTTCCATGTTGTCACACGATTTTTGAAACCTCTCACTCAAAGTGCAAAACTACACACCAAATATCCAAAACCATAAGCTATTGCTCAGCCTTTGACTCAGTTGTCAATTGCGTAAAACACTTTTTTCAAAACACTACACACAATTCTCTACCTAAAACACAAACACAAATCTAATAGGAAGCGACTTGCTTTCCTTTTCCACCCACAACCAATCAAAATGCTACACTTATTCACCAGGTCACACACACACTCCTCACATGTGCAAACACTAATAGCTTAACTGATCACTAACCAATCACTGCTTTATTGTAGTATATGCCTATAAATAGGTCAAAGGTCAGATGACCTGTTTTGAACAATGGATGCCAACAATGGACAGAGTGCAAGAGGAGTAGGAGGGAGAGGAAGAGGAAGAAGAGGACGAGGGCAAAGGCAAAGAAGAGAAGGAAGGAGAGCCATCTCTGATGAAATTAGGGCAACACTTGTTGATCATGTGATCAACCATGGTTTGACCATGAGAGAGGCTGGACTGAGAGTCCAGGCCAACTTGAGTCGATTTACAGTGGCGTCCATAATTCGAACCTTCAGAAATGAGAACAGGTATGCAACTATCTAATGTCTATTTTAGCATTACAGTAATGTACTGTAAAATATGTATGACTGCATAGTATTGCATAAACATTTGTAACTCTAAGCCATCCATTTACTGCACTG
>NC_036840.1:15162062-15277817 GCF_002910315.2 Salvelinus sp. IW2-2015 | reverse complement strand
CAGAATAATTGGATGAGTGCTTCAAAACAGAGCGCCGCGGGAAGAAATGTAATAGGACAAGGGCAATTACCAATGTCCCTGGACAGCGTTGGGGTAATATGACTTGTGGCTGCTATCACTGTGTCCTCCATCACAATGCCACACTGGGTGGGTCCGTACAACACCGGCCATATGCTCACTTTTCTGGATGCAATTTTACACAAATGCTTGTCCCTATCCAGATCAGGAGCCTGCTAGATTTGTGGTTTTATGGACAATGTTACTTTTCACCGGGCTGTTCTGTCCAAAAAATGGTTTGCCACCCATCCACAATTTGTAAGTTTTGACCTACCCCATATTCACCTTTCTTATAAATCCCATAGAGGAATTCTCTCAGCCTGGCGTCGGAAAAGGTAATGTACGCAACTCCTATGCCCGCATGCCCTCTTCTCCAGCAATGGAGGACACATGTGTGACAAGAGGTTGCCTTCTGTCCAAAGGTTGGATACGCCTATGCTAGGAACGATACTTCCCCGACGTTTGCAAGAGAAAACGTATCTTTTGATTGTGGACGAAGTATGGGCCAGACCCAGGCCGAGAGAAGAGATGAAGACGTAGCTTAGACACTGGTGACTCCCCCCCCCCCTACCAATTTCCTGACTGCCCCCCCGGGACCCCACACAACAATTGTGATTCTTTACTGTATTCTAAAGAATCTACTTTTGGTTTACATATGTTTATGGTTTTGTTGTATGCTACTGTATACAACAGTAATGTTTGGCCTAATAAATATTTTCTGTTTCTACATTGCATTGGTGTTTACAGTGTACTTGTTACCCCTCTCAGCAGATTACTTTCACTGTAGAACATTGTATTGAAATGTAGATATAAGCCTATGAAAGACCAAAGAGCTTTAGATTTAGAACAACAGTGTTTACATGGTATATCCAAAAATGTACTATTATGAAAGCAGTGTTTGCCATTTGATGCAAATGCTTCATTCTGACATGTGTTTATGGCATTTTGAATGCAGTGTTATATTTTGAAGGAGATGTGAGGCATTTTGCATTTTGTGTGTAGAGTTTTGAAAAAAGGAGACAGTTTTGAAAACGTGTGTAAGCAGTTGGAAAAAACTGTAATACGGATTTTGACAAGGTCAAAGTACCTTCTCAGCTGCATCCATTGATGTTAATGATATTGTATGCTCGCTAGATAAAAAGCAGCATTGTTTTGCCTTGTTTATTGACCTGTCAAAGGCACTTATTGTTATTGAACAGACTGTCTCGGTTGGACATGACAGCAACCATAAATTATCTTATGGGCAGATCTCAATGTATTGTTGCTGACTATCAATTCACAATTCCTTGAGGTCAGTAAATGTGTACGTCAAGGGTCCGTTTTATGGTCTACACTATTCACATTATATATGCACTTTATATTGGTTCCTCAGTAAAAAACTGTAAGCTTCTGATGAAAGCACTCTATTTTATTTAACCAAGCAAGTCAAAAACAAATTCTAATTTACAATGACAGCCTACCCTGGCAACACCAGGCCAATTGTGTGCCACACTATGGGACTCCAATCACAGCGAGATGTGATGCAGTCTGGATTTGAACCAAGTACTGCAGATACACCACTCGCACTGAGATTCAGGGTCTTAGACCACTGCGCCACTTGGGAGCTTATTAAGGTAACGCAGAAATCAAAACAAAGTATCCTATAAATTTTTCTAAGCTCTTGTACAAAAACTCCCGTATTACCTCATTGCTAGTAACCTACAGAAGTATGAGATACCTTACAGGCTCACAGTGATGGCTAACTCAAGAGTCCTTCTATCACTACCAATTTAGATAAAATAAAATAAAAATTAGATAAAAATAAAAATAAAAATAATGTTTTGAGGTTGAACTTTAGCAAATATAGTTCGTTAGCACATAGGGCACACCAATTGGTGTCACCTCAGTCAGTATATGTTATACCTGTGCTGGTTGCTATCTCGTTAGTGGGAAAGTGTTTCACCTATGCTGGCCCAGGTGCTATTTAAGAGTGGCCGGCCCAGTGCTCTCCCTGTGTTTATTTCTAGACAAACAGTCCTATATCTGAGTTCCCTGATTTTGTTTAGCTCCACCTTTTTGGTTTGCTTCCTGTCTTTAGGTTTGTTGTGGGTTTTGCATTTATTTGCCTCTCTTGAGAAAATTTAGTGGGTGCTCATGGTGGGTGTCTTTTTAGGTTCTAGTTGTTGCTAGAAAACTTTCAGTGGACACACATATGACTGTCTTCTAGAACCACTCCTAAAACCCCAACTGTTTTGTTTTGGCTGTTGGTAGTGACTTTGTTAGTTCTCTCTTCTGTTTGAGCGACATTCATGATGGGGAACGTAACAAAATGGGGGTTCATCCGGGATCTTGTTTCACTGACATCCACCTTGAGGGGTTATAAGATTTGAAAGTTGCATAAACACAGTCTTAAAAATATTAATAAATCCATTGACTAAGGTGGAAGCATTTGTGGAATACCCTACCTGGGAAATGCTAGATAAATGTACAAAGGCGAATCTACTCGTCATTGCAAAGCATTATGAAATCAAGGTGTTATCTGACGATCCAAAAGCAGTAGTCAGAGTTGATCGGTACTGCTTTGGTGGAGGAGGAATACTTCCAGAGAGGGAGGATGATGAAAAATGTCCTATGGGTAATATGGTGAGTCCTGTAGACGATCAACGTCTCCGGTTTACTAATCACTGGCTTTAACTACCATCATTACGCACACCTGGCACCATCTTTACGCGCACCTGCGCCTCTCCTCTCCGTTTCAAGCCCTTGATAATCGGCCACTAGGATCCGGAACCATCACCACACCACTCACCCTCACCATGGAGTCCATTCATCAGGAGAACTTTCCCTTCTTCATCACTAGTGCACCAGCTCACAAGATCATACTCGGCCTCCCATGGCTCCAATGTTATAACCCCACCATCTCATGGTCGAGGATGAGACTCACGGATTGGTCACCCTAATGCCGGAGGACCTCCTTTCCCGATCCCTCTCGAGTCGTATCACCTGTGGTCTGGGATGTAGATGTGGACATTCGCCAGGCTCTGAAGAGGCAACCTGCACCCACTACATGTCCTCCTGAGCGCATCTACGTTCCCATGGGGAAAAGGTTGCAGCTGTTGACCTGGGCACACACAGCTGTCGTTGCTGGACATCCTGGGATCACCCGTACTAATCAATCTCTCTCCGAAAAGTATTGGTGGCCCACCTTTGCGCAGGAAGTTATTCGCTACATCAACTCCTGTTCTGTGTTTGCCCAACCTAAGTCCCCCCGGCACGGTCCAGCAGGGAAACTCCTGTTACTCAGCATCCCTGGTCTCATCTATCCATTAATATTGTCACTAATCCCCCCCCCCTCTGACGGGTTTACCACCATTTTGGTGGTTATGGATAAATTCTCAAAATCCTGTCTTTTATCCCTCTCTCTGGTCTCCCTACTTCTCTCCAGGTTGCTGAGGCACTGTTCCAGCAGGTCTTCCAGGCATTCGAGGGTGGCTGTTGTCTGTGTGCAGAGGGTCCCTGGTTTCAGCCCAGGTAGGGGCAAGGAGAGGGACGGAAGCAAAACTGTTACATGGGCACCATTTTAAATCAGGAGAATCTCCTCTTTGTAATTATGTAAGTCTGGGCAACGAGCTCATTTGTCATGAATCACTAGACCAGAAATAGTCAGAAGTTTGTATTTTTTCCCTACTTTTTCATTATGCAGACATAATTTTTCCCAGTAGTTTTTCCAGCAGTTTTTTTCCAGTTTCGTCCGGCGAACAGATTGTAGTGGGAAAATATAGATACATTTTTTATGTAATTCTAAGTCAAAACAGGCTCTGCGAATGTTCGATTCCATTAATTTGCTATGGGCTCGTGCTAGTGTTCCAGTTTAGTCAGCCGTTGACTCGTTCTATTGTCCAGCCTATAGATGGCCAGCACCCGAATGGCCATTGAGAAAGCACAATGAGTATACCATTTAGCTAAGCTAAGAATGTCGAGAATAATCAATTCAATAAATGTTGGGTAGTTAGATAGCCTATAGTTAATACTGGCAAGTTTGATGTATAACAACTAACGTCAGGTAGCTAGCTAACATACCGGTACATACTGCTGTAATGATATGCTATGTGGTTCGTTAAGGACAACATAGCTAACAAATTGTCAGCCAACATAACATTTAAGGTAACTTATTTGAAAAGTCATTACTTTATTACATTGAGTAGCAAGCTACCCCTTGGTCGTTAGGGCAAATCTGTTCTGTGATCTGGTCTGTTTTTTTTTTACACCTAGGTCGGCTATCAGACTATTCTTTAGTTAAGGTTGAATAGTCTATTGTTCAGCTATTAGCCCTCCTCCCCAACTTGCAACAAATTATTGTTCCGATCTCATTCCTTTCCCTGTTCCACACGTCATCATTCTGCGCCTGAGTGGCTCGCTTGTGGGCGTGCTGGCAGGATATGGCAGCATCTTCGGTTGTGCGTCAATAATTCTGTATACAGTAGCACATTTGTAGGAAGGTGTGGTTATGTTCACAGGCAAATTGCTATGGAGGTACATTTGTCTTTTTGTCGAGAGCAAAACCTTTTTATTTTCAATCAAAAATAATTGTTCTTAAAGCAACTTTTTCCGACACAAAGGAAGTCAAAACGGACACCTGCGAAGATGGCATCTCAGGGAAGCAGCACTGGGCTGTATTGACGTATCCTAAAAATAATGTCTGCTGCTTTAGATTGAACGGTCATATCTCAGTAATTGTTTACCTATCTATGAAAAAATAAGCTGTTTTCTTTATTTTCAGAGAGCGAGCTGACCAAGGGGTCGAAAATGTAGATATTGCTGTCACGTTCTGACCATAGTTCTTGTGTGTTTTGCTTGTTTTAGTGTTGGTCAGGACGTGAGCTGCGTGGGCATTCTATGTTGTGTGTCTAGTTTGTCTGTCTCTATGTTTGGCCTAATATGGTTCCCAATCAGAGGCAGGTGTTTTGTGTTGTCTCTGATTGGGAATCATATTTAGGTGGCTTGTTTTGTGTTGGGATTTTGTTGGGTGGTTGTTTCCTGTCTTTGTGTTTTCTCTGCACCAGCTAGGACTGTATCGGTTTGCCACATTTTGTTGTTTTGTAATTATTAAGTGTTCACGTTTATCATCATAATTAAACATGTTGAGCACTGGCTACGCTGCGTGTTGGTCCGATCCCTGCTACACCTTCTCTTCTCTTGAAGAGGAGGAAGGCTGCCGTTACAGAACCACCCACCAAACTCGGACCAAGCAGCGTGGCTACGGGCAGCAGCAGCAGCAGCAGCAGCAGCAGCAGCAGCGAGTTCAGGAATGGACATGGGAGGACGAGTTGGACGGTAAAGGACCCTGGGCAGAGCCAGAGGAATATCGCCGCCCCAAAGCGGAGCTGGAGGCAGCGAAAGCGGAGAGAAGGCGTTTTGAGGAGCTAGCTTGGCAGCGTGAGCAGGATCTGGGTTATACCACTTGGGAGGAAATAGACAGGTGCTCGATCGACCCAGGGAGAGTGCCGGAGCCCGCCTGGGATTCCATGGAGCAATGTGCAGAGGGATACCGGCGAATGAGGTTAGCACGACGCGGTAGGAAGCCCGAGAAGAAACCCCCAAAATTTCTTGGGGCGGGCTAAAGGGGAGTGTAGCTGGGTCAAGTAGGAGACTTGAGCCAACTCCCCCTGCTTACCGTAAGGAGCCAAGGATGGAACCAGAGCTAATGAGGGCGGTATTGGAGGTGAGCGAAGTAGAGACTGTGAAGGATCTAATGGGGAAATTGGAGGAGAGAGAAATGAGGGATTTGCTGGTTTGGTGCATGAGGCACGACATCTGCCCGAGGGAGCGTGTCGGGGATTTGATATCACCTGAGTCAGCTCTCCATACTCGTCCTGAGGTGCGGGCTAGCCGTCTGGTGAAGACTGTGCCAGCCTTACGCACCAGGCCTCCTGTGCGCCTCCCTAGCCCTGCACGTCCTGTGCCAGCTCAGCACACCAGCTCTCCCGTGGCAGCCCCATGTACTAGCTCTCCTGTCATCAGCCCAGTACCACCAGTGCCAACACCACGCACCAGGCTTCCAGTGCGTCTCCAGAGCCCTGTTCCTCCTCCACTCATCTGCCCTGTGGTGGTGTCTCCAAGCCCGACCAACCCAATCTCCTTGCGCCCCAAAACGCCACAAAAGGCCTCCTGATCGCTCTCCAAGAGCCTGTAAACGCACTGTTCCCTCTCCCCGCATCTGCGGCCCTGGAGGTGATGCCCTCAAGCCCGGGTCCACCACCAGTGGTAGCCGGTACCACGCACCAGGCTTTATCGAGGTCGCGGCCCCTCGGAGAGGTACCAGTGTGCCCTGTCCTCCTCTCCTCGCCACTAGCGCTTGAGGTGGCGTGTCTACAAAGCCGAGGCTCACCACCAAGGTTCCGAGCACCACGCACCAAGGCTACTGTGGCGCCTCAGCAGTCAGAGTCGCCCGTCTGCCAAGCGCCGTCTGCGCTGGTCCGTGTTCCTGCCCACGCCGTGGCTCGCTGTCCGTACTGCCCAGCGCCGTCTGAACAGTCTGCAGCGTCTGCCCAGCGGCCGTTGAACTGCCCGTCTGCCCCAGCGCCGTCTGAAGCTGCCCGTCTGCCCAGCGCCGTCTGAGTGCCCGTCTGCCCAGGCGCCGTCTAGCTGCCCGCCTGGCCAGCGCGTCTGAGCTGCCCTGCCTGCCCACGGGCAATCTCTGCCGTCCATCATGCTGCACTGCCCGAGCCATCAGAGCCGCCCGTCTGTCCCACCGGTCGTCAGAGCCGGGCCCGCCAGTCAGTAGGGCCGCCAGAGCCCCCAGCCAGTCAGGAGCCGCCAGAGGCCCCCAGCCAGTGCAGGAGCGCCATAGCCGGCCCAGCAGTCAGGAGCCGCCAGAGCCGCCAGCCAGTCAGGAAGCCGCCAGAGCCGCCAGCCAGTCAGAGCCGCCAGAGCCGCCAGCCAGTCAGGAGTTGCCAGAGCCGCCAGTCAGTCAGGAGCTGCCCACGGATACCCCGCCCCTCCCCAGTTCTAGCTGGCCTATGACTGCCTCCAGTCATGAGATCGCTCCAGCTGTCAGTCATGAGCTGCCTCCAGTCAGACTGTACTGCTGCCCTCCAGTCATGAGCTGCCCATTCAGTCCGGAGCTGCTCATTCAGCCCGGAGCTGCCATTTCAGTCCGGAGCTGCCATTCAGTCCGGAGTGCAGCGGAGCTGCCATCAGTCCGGGACTGCCTTCGTCCGGAGCTACCTCTCTGTCCTGAGCTACCTCTCTGTCCTATGCTACTCTCGGTTCGGAGCTGTCTCCTCAGTCTGATGGGGCCCTTTGTGAGGGTTCCTAGGCCAAGGTCGGCGGCGAGGGTCGCCACTCAAAGGACGCTAAGGAGGGGGACAAAGACAATGGTGAGTGGTGTCCTCGTCCAGCGCCGGAGCCGCCACCGCGGGACAGATGCCCACCCAGAACCTCCCCTAGAGTTTTAGGGGGTGCTTCGGAGTCCGCACCTCAGGAGGGGGGTACTGTCAGTTCTGACCATAGTTCTTGTGTGTTTTTGCTTGTTTTAGTGTTGGTCAGGACGTGAGCTGGTTGGGCATTCTATGTTGTGTGCTAGTTGTTCTGTTTCTATGTTGCCTAATATGGTTTCCCAATCAGGGCAGGTGTTTTGTGTTGTCTCTGATTGGGAATCATATTTAGGTGGCTTGTTTTGTGTTGGGATTGTGGGTGGTTGTTTCCTGTCTTTGTGTTTTCTCTGCACGCAGATAGGGCTGTATCGGTTTGCCACATTTTTGTTATTTTGTATTGTTGTAAGTGTTCACGTTATTCGTAATTAAACATGTTGAGCACTGGCTACGCTGCGTGTTGGTCCGATCCCGGCTACACCTTCTCTTCTCTTGAAGAGGAGGAAGGCTGCCGTTACAATTGCCAGATTTTCACTGTCCTAGGAACAGGCCGTGGAAGCTTTATTGCTGGCAAAAGTGTCCATAACCAGATCTAATTACACTGTTCTGTGTTCTTTTTCTCCATGTCTGCCTGTCTTGTTGTACATGGAACCTGTCTCACATGCATTAATTTTTAAAAACTTATAATGTCAGCTGCTAATTTTCAGATTTACACCACATAAACACAGCCATTTTCACTGGACTATCTGTTGTTGCCAAGTCATGATTTCCCTGGGGGTTAGCCTTGCAATAATCAAGTGGTGAGACAGATAGCCCTCTATATTTAAATGTTTCAGGTACACTCCGATAGGTGTCTGCATCACATACAGTATCTTCTATTGACATTATCTTCTATTGCTTGTCCTCATGTCTGTTTTTCAGCATAACGTACTCTGTAGCCACTTAGTGTGGATACCATGTGAGACCACACACACAATAACAGTCTCTTCTTCACTTCATCCCTCTTCCCCTTCTCCCTAAATCCTCTAGGTTATATCAGCTGTTTTGGTGAACTCCTCCTGCATCTGAACTGGCTGACACAGAGGGCGCAGCATGGTCATAGGTGAGATGTCACTTGGTCGAYTCAACAGGAAGTATTATTAAAGAGATGTTTTACATTGAAATACAGACAGAGATGTAGTAGTCCCAGAGTTAATGACCCAAGGTCAGTTTTGCATTTCACCTCCTGATTTAAGATGACTGAGCGTGTTAGAATAAAAAAAACAAGGCTTAATCATGCTCTCTCTATCCATTTGTCACTCGTCTGCAGGTATGTTTTGATGTGAGAGAGGAAGTCAGTCCCGTCATGACCACCTCACCCGCTCTTAAGATAACCTTCGGGCCAACTGATGGGCCAAGGCTGGTTAGGAGACACCGCAATTGTGAGGAACTGAGAGAATATTAGGGTAGCACTGTAATTCATGAATCAAATGGTGTCTGCCGCTGTTCTTACCTCTTTCCTTTTCTGTCTTCTACACCTCTCTCCCCACCTCGTCTTTCTTCCTTGTTTTATAATGCACACCGTATGTGCATTGAAGTACAGATTGAACTTGTGTTTATAATATTACAATTATCATAATTATAATGCATGTATTATGTATTTATAACACCTGGATAATGAACTTCTTTCAATAAAGTGTTTCACATTCTCCACTGGTTGAAATTAAGTATCTCATTGAAATACTATTCTGTGTCCTCAGATTAATGAAGATGAAGGGAGTTAGATATGCATATTTATTGTCTGTATATATGAATTACAAATCAATCATGTTTCTAATTTATTACATAGTTACAATGTGTAATTATTGATGTCCCAGGAGCAGGAGTGGTAAACACTGTTGAAGTGTATAATTGTAATACATACATGCAGACACGGCATCATTCAAATAATGGAGTTTGATATGACTGAAAAATAATGCCTTAGAGATTCATAACTGAACCGCACCTTTTTTTGCCAAGGAAGAGTACATAATCAGTGAATATATTCAATGTACAGGCTACAATGTGGGAATCTCATGCATGGTTATAACTACAGTGCATGTGTATATAGGACTTGCATCCTTGGCACAATAAAGTTATTATATTCTACTCTATCCGTAGGCTTCATTATTGCCATACAGACTTGAAGTTGATACAACAACTATGACAGCTGAGGTTCATAGATTGGTATCAATATTAGTTCAGAACCTAACGTTTTAGGGTCCATACACAGAACGGCTACATACTGTAGCTGGCTACACATCCATAGGCATACAATTATTTTTATCCTCCACTACACAATAAGCAAGTAAATAGTTAGCTAGCTATGTTACTTCAGCTGCATTGCAAGGCAAGCTTACACAATTGTACATTCAATTTGTAGTAAATGCTTTAGCTAGCTAGATTCTTTACATACAATGTTTCACAAGAAGACAGCCTGGTTTGCTGGTTTTCTCAGGAGTCCCTAAAACATTAAACAATACAAATGACAAATTAATTTTCCTAACACTAGCTAGCTGGCTAACGTTAGCTAGTCAGAACTTGCTAAATAGCAATTTTCGTGAATTAACTTCACAAAAAAATATTCACAAATGTTTGTCTCTACATTAACTAACATTCCTCTCAATTGTAAATGTTTTGCTTGACTAGTTATGATGTTATAACAACTTACATCTGGTTCCACCGTAATGTTTTGTCAGCCATCTTTGTTGAAGAACGCCACAAGGCAAGGGTGGTTCGCGTCACAATTCGTCATTGGAACCACTCGATATGATTGGTCATATAAAAACCTTGGGACCCAAATGCATAATGAGTGCTCTAACTCCCCCTTGTGGTGGTCTGGAGCAATGAAGCCGTGACGCTGGGTACCTCTAAATCCCGCGGTGCAAGCTTGCAACTTTTAAAAGAGGAACCACTGTAGACACTGGAACAGTGTTACATTTTAGTGTAAAGCTTTATTCAGAGTGCCTTGCCTGCTAACGAGCAATGACTGTATATGTTCATGGTAGAGACATTGTTGTTGCATTCATACATTTTCGATCTTATGGAGTTCACCAAGTGAGACCCTAAACGAATATGTTACAGCGTGTGTGTGTGTGTGTGTGTGTGTGTGTGTGTGTGTGTGTGTTGTGTGTGTTGGTGTGTGTGTGGTGTGTGTGGTGTGTGTGTGGTGTGTGTGTGTGTGTGTGTGTGTGTGTGTGTGTGGTGTGTGTGTGTGTGTGTGTGTGGTGATAGGCATTCGAGTCTTTCGGGTGAGTGGGCATTAACAAATAAGAGCTCACTAGCATGTGTGAAAAACTAAGCAAAATCTTTCAATGGCATTTTCTCCTACTTGGGATAATTTTAAAAACTAAATAAACTTGAATGTTTTAGCAGACACTTTCATAGTATACAGAGCGACTTACAGGGGCCATTAGGGTTTAGTGCCTTGCTAAAGGGCATATTGACAGATTTTTCAACTAGTCTGCTCGGGGATTCAAACCAGCGACCTTTCAGTTATTGGCCTAATGTGCGTAACCTCTAAGCTACCTTACAAGGAAGCAGCCATGCAAAACGTGCCTAGTTACCTGTTAGTTTTCCATACACCCACTTGCAGTATGCTGAAAGTGTATAAACTGTCGAAGCAGCATAACATTCCCATGATTCCTCCAACTACAGTGTATGATAGAGATTCAAAATGGTCTGAGTCGGTACTTCTATAAAAAAAATTAACATTTGACTTAAGCTCACAGAGAAATCTGGTCACATGTGTAGGTTTTTACTGTACGTACTGTACTGTAAGTGCATGTCGAGCTTGTGTGTCTAATATGTGTAAGTGTGTATCTCTCGGACCTGCTCGCTCATGCTGTTGATACCATCAGGCCCCAGTAGGTTGGCCGCCTGTTTCACGAGGTCTGTCCGGCCACAGTTGAGCATGCGGAAACCCAGGTCCTGCAGAAACTTAGCCTCTGTGGACTCCGCATCCAGCTTCCGGGTAGCACAGATGCAATCGTCTGCCCTGAGGGAGGGATAAGGATGATTAAAACTTCTTTYGGATAGGGGGCAGCATTTTCACTTTTGGATGAATTGGTGCCCAAAGTGAACTCCCTCCTACTCTGTCCCAGATGATAATATATGCATATTATTATTACTATTGGATAGAAAACACTCTGAAGTTTCTAAAACTGTTTGAATTATGTCTGTGAGCATATGGCAGGCAAACTTCCAAACAGGAAGTGAGAATTCTGAGGGTCGATGTGAAAGTCATCACCTTTTCAATTCCCTGTAATATATGGATCTGTTTGCACTTCCTACGCCTTCCACTAGATGTCAACAGTCAGTAGAACGTGGAATGAAGCCTCTAGTGTGATGTGGGGCCGGATGGGAGCTATTTGAGTCAGTGGTCTGGCAGAATGCTAGTTCCTGGTCACGCGCGCTAGTCATGGAATGGCCATGTGTGCCATTACTTATACAGACATGAAGAAATGCTCCGGTTGGAACGTTATTGGATATATATGATAACAACATCCTGAAGATTGATTCTCTACTAAGTTTGACCAATTTATTCGACTTGTAATATAACTTTTTGAAGTTTTCGTCCGACGTTTGCTTTCACCTGCGCCAGTGTTTGGACATGTGTACTACACATGCTAGCTAAAGTTGCTAATTGGACATAAGTAATGGACATTATTGAACAAAAAAAACGATTTATTATGGAAATAGGATTCCTGGCATTGCATTCTGATGAAGATAATCAAAGGTAAGGGAATATTTATGATGTAATTTTGTATTTCTGTTGACTCCAACATGGAGGAGAAATTTTGCTTTTTACTAGTTTAAAAAAAATCTGACACATCGGTTGCATTAAGAACCAGTATATCTTTAATTATATGTAAAACATGTATCTTTCATCAAAGTTTATGATGAGTATTTCTGTTATTTGACGTGGCTCTCTGTAATTACTCCGGATATTTTGGAGGCATTTCTGAACATGGAGCCAATGTAAACCGAGATTTGTGGATATAAATATGCACATTATCGAACAAAACATAAATGTATTGTGTAACATGATGTCCTATGAGTGTCATCTTATGAAGATTATCAAAGGTTAGTGATTCATTTTATCTCTATTTCTGCTTTTGTGTGACTATCTTTGGCTGGGAAAAATGGCTGTGTGTTTTTTGGATTTGGTGGTATCTAACATAAATATATGTTGTGTTTCGCTGTAAACATTTTAAAATCGGACACGATGGGTAGATTAACAAGATGTTTATCTTTCATTTGCTGTATTGGACTTGTTTATGTGTGAAAGTTACATATTTCTAAAATAGTTTTGAATTTCGCGCGCTGCCTTTTTCAGCGGAATGTTGGGGGGGGGGGGGGTTCCGCTAGCGGAACGTGTGTCCTAGAAAGGTTTTAATACTCATGATTCCTTCAACAAATTGACCTTTTACACATTCATATAGCATGTTGAATGCTACCATAAATATCAAATTGCAAACTACTACATCATCAAAAGAGGGAATCTGCCACAAATGATGATGGATTCTAAAGATCTCGTGTGGTGATCTGGTATATAATGCTACACTTGCTTTGTGCATTTCCTAAGGCAGTTTAAACACATGGCAGTAATACTTTACATTAAAACAACCCAAACAATAATGATTAGTGCATATACAGTACCAGTCAAAAGTTTGGACACCTACTCATTCAAGGGTTTTTCTTTATTTTTACTATTTTTAACATTGTAGAATAATAGTGAAGACTCGAAACTATGAAATAACACATATGGAATCATGTAGTAACCAAGAAGGTGTTGAAATCAAAATATGTCACAGTTGAAGTCGGAAGTTTACATACACCTTAGCCAAATACATTTAACTTCTTCTGGCTGCAAGCACGACGTCGGTACACTTATGACAACAGCCAGCTCAAGTGCAGGGCGCGAAATTCAAAATATATTTTTTAGAAATATTTAACTTTCACACATTAACAAGTCCAATACAGCATTTGAAAGATAAACATCTTGTGAATCCAGCCAACATGTCCGATTTTTAAAATGTTCTTCAGCGAAAACACCACGTATATTTATGTTAGCTCACCACCAAATACAAAAAAGGACAGACATTTTTCACAGCACAGGTAGCATGCACAAAACCAACTTAACTAACCAAGAACCAACCAAACTAACCAAGAAACAACTTCATCAGATGACAGTCTTATAACATGTTATTCAATAAATCTATGTTTTGTTCGAAAAATGTGCATATTTGAGCTATAAATCAGTTTTACATTGCAGCTACCATCACAGCTACCGTCAGAAATAGCACCGAAGCAGCCAGAGTAATTACAGACACCAACGTCAAATACCTAAATTCTCATCATAAAACATTTCTGAAAAATACATGGTGTACAGCAAATGAAAGACAGGCATCTTGTGATTCCAGACAATATTTCCGATTTATTAAGTGTTTTACAGCGAAAACACAATATAGCATTATATTAGCTTACCACAATAGCCAGAAACACAAGCCATTTACCAGCAGCGAAAGTTAGCGATCGTAACAAACCAGCAAAAGATATATAATTTTTGACTAACCTTGATAAGCTTCATCAGATGACAGTCCTATAACATCAGGTTATACATACACTTATGTTTTGTTCGAATATGTGCATATTTAGAGCTGAAATCAGTGGTTATACGTTGTGCTAACGTAGCATCTTTTTCCCACAACGTCCGGATATTTTTCTGCCACTCACATATTCTGACCAAATAACTATACATAAACGTTACTAAAAAATACATGTTGAATAGGAAATTATAGATACACTAGTTCTTAATGCATTCGCAGTGTTAGAATTCTAAAAATAACTTCATTACGACATCCAGCTTAGTTATAGCGAGAGAGTGCCCAAAATCTGGGGGCAAACTACTAGTACAACATGTTCGACAGATATATGAAATAGCATCATAAAATGGGTCCTACTTTTGATGAGCTTCCATCAGAATGTTGTACAAGGGGTCTTTTGTCCAGAACAATCGTTGTTTGGTTTTAGAACGTCCTTTTTCCCTCTTGAATTAGCAAGCACACTAGCCAAGTGGCGCGAAGCTCTCCTTCCTGAACAAAGGCACACAACGCAACACGCCTAACGTCCCGAATAAATTTCAATAATCTAATAAAACTAAATTGAAAAAACATACTTTACGATGATATTGTCACATTTATCAAATAAAATCAAAGCCGGAGATAGTAGCCGTCTATAACGACAGCTTTCCAGAAGGCAATACCAGGTCCCTTCTCGCGCGTTCCAGAAAACAGGAAATGGGTGACACGTCATGCCAAGAGCATTTATTCCACCTCAGACCAAGATAAACACTCCATTTCTTCTCTCACTGCCTCTTGACATCTAGTGGAAGGTGTATGACGTGCATGTATACTAATACGTATCATGCCCATTTATAGTAGCAGGCCCTAGAACAGAGCATCGTTTCAGACTTTCCACTTCCTGGTCAGGAAAATTTGCTGCCAAATGAGTTCTGTTTTACTCACAGATATAATTCAAACGGTTTAGGAAACTAGAGAGTGTTTTCTATCCAATAGTAATAATATATGCATATTGTACGAGCAAGAATTGAGTACGAGGCCGTTTGAAATGGCGACCTTTTATCAGAGCTACTCAATACTGCCCCTGCAGCCCAAACAGGTTAAACTCAGTTTTTCACAATTCAAGACATTCAATCCTAGTAAAAATTCCCTATCTAGGTCAGTTGGTATCACCACATTAATTTAAGAATGTGAAATGTCAGAAAATAACTAGAGAATATTTTTTTTGCTTTATATCTTTCATCACATTCCTAGTGGGTTAGAAGTTTACATACACAATTTGTATTTGTATTAAAAAGTATTGCCTCTTGGGTCAAATGTTTCGGGTAGCCTTCCACAACATGTTGGGTGAATTTTGGCCCATTCCTCCTGACAGAGCTGGTGTAATTGAGTCCGGTTTGTAGGCCTCCTTGCTCGCACACGCTTTTTCAGTTCTGCCCACAAATGTTCTATAGGATTGAGGTCAGGACTTTGTGATGGCCACTCCAATACCTTGACTTTCTTGTCCTTAATTAACTTCTTATGGCTTGGGGGCAGTATTTCGACGTCTGGGTGAGAAGCGTGCCCAAAGTAAACTGCCTGTTACTCAGGCCCAGAAGCTGGGATATGCATATAAGATTTGGATAGAAAACATTCTAAAGTTTCCAAAACTGTTAAAATAATGTCTGTTAGAATAACAGAACTGATATGGCTGCCGAAAACCTGAGGAAAATCCATCCAGGAAGTGGGATTTGTTTGATGTGGGTATTTTCAATTGAATGCCTATAGAGTATTGAATGGGTTAGGACCCAGATTACAGTTCCTATGGCTTCCACTAGATGTCAACAGTCTTTAGACATTGTTTCAGGCTTGTTTTCTGAAAAATGAAGAAGAATGAGACCTTTCTCTCAGTGGACTGTAGAATCATGTGGTGCTGGTTTTGCGCATGACCGAGTGTGCGACCGAGTGCGCGCCCTTCATTGTTTTTCTTGTCTATTGAATACGCTATTGTCCGGTTGAAATGTTATCGATTATTTAGACAATTGACAACCTGATGATTAATTATAAACATTGTTTGACATGTTTCGACGAACTTTACTGGTACTATTAGGATGTATTTGTCTGCATGTTTTGACCGCCTGCAAAACACCTGCAAAAAAACAGTACCTGCAAAACACCAGTCTCAACGGCAACAGTGAAGAGGCGACTCCGGGATGCTGGCCTTCTAGGCAGAGTTCCTCTGTCCAGTGTCTGTGTTATTTTCCCCATCTTAATCTTTTCTTTTTATTGACCAGTCTGAGATATGGCTCTTTCTTTGCAACTCTGCCTTGAAGGCCAGCATCCCAGAGTCGCCTCTTCACTGTTTGACGTCGAGACTGGTGTTTTGCGGGAAACATTTAATGAAGCTGCCAGTTGAGGACTTGTGAGAAATTATTCTGATCAATTTGATGTGATTTTAAATGGACAAAAAAATAACTTTTCTTTCAAAAACAAGAATTTCTAAGTGACCCCAAACTTTTGAACGGTTGTCTGTATATAATCGATGATATACTGCTGGCCTGCACGTACACCATCAAAATATGAAATGGAATATTGACCAGGCTTGACGTAGACTCGGGTGAATGCTGAGCCACATCGATCAAATCAAATTGTATTTGTCACAAGCGCCAAATACAACCTTACAGTAAAATAATAAGAGGAAATTGGAAATTGAGGTAAAATATACATATAGGTAGGGGTAAAGTGACTATGATCTTGATCTCATTGAGGGAGAGGTTGTTGTCCTGGCACCACACTGCCAGTCTCTGACCTCCTCCCTATAGGCAGTCTCATCGTTGTCGGTGATCAAGCCTACCATCGTTTTGGCAAACTTCGGCAAACTTGATGATGGTGTTGGAGTCATGCTTGGCCATGCAGTCATGGGTGAACAGGGAGTACAGGAGGGGACTAAGCACGCACCGCTGAAGAGCCCGGTGTTGAGTATGAGCACAGAAGATGTGTTGTTGCCTACCCTTAACACCTGGAGGTGGCCAGTCAGGAAGTCCAAGATTCAATTGCAGAGGTAGATGTTTAGTCCCAGGGTCCTTAGCTTAGTGATGAGCTTTGATGGCACTATGGTGTTGAACGCTGAGCTGTAGTCAATGAACAGTATTCTCACGTAAGTGTTACTTTTGTCCAGGTGAGAAAGGGCATGGTGGAGCGCAATAGAGATTGCGTAGAGATCTGTGGATCTTTTGGGGCGGTATGTGATTTGGGGTGGGTTTAGGGTTTCTGGGATAATGGTATTGTGAGCCATGACGAGCCTTTCAAAGCACTTCATGGCTACAGATGTGAGTGCTATGGGTCGGTAGTCATTTAGGAAGGTTACCTTGATGTTCTTGGGCACAGGGACTATGGGGATCTGCCTGAAATGTCAGTATTATAGACTCGGTCAGGGACAGGTTGAAAATGTTAGTGAAGACATGCCAGTTGGTCATCACATGCTCTGAGTACACGTTCGGGTAATCTGTCTTGTGAATGTTGACCTGATCACAGTCCTCCAGAACAGCTGGTGCTGTCATGCTTGCTTCAGTGTTGCTTGCCTCAAAGCACGCATTGAAGTTATTTAGCTCATCTGGTAGGCTTGTGTCACTGCGCAGTTCGCGGCTGGGCCTCCCTTTCTAGTCTAATAGTTTGCAAGCCCTTCCACATCCTGATGAGCGTTGGAGCCGGTGTTTTAGGATTTAATCTTAGTCCTGTAATGAGGCTTTATCTGTTTGATGGTTGACAGGAGGGCATAGCGGGATTTCTTATAAGCGTCCGTGTTAGAGCTCCTTGAAAAAAAAGTTCCTTGAATGAGACAGCTCTACCCTTTAGCTCAGTGCGGATGTTGCCTGTAATCCATGGCTTCTGGTTGGGGTATGTACGTAAGGTCACTGTGCGGACGACATCATCGATGCACTTATTGATGAAGCAGGTGACTGATAAGGTATACTCCTCAATGCCATCGGATGAATCTCGGAACATATTCCAGTCTGTGCTAGAAAAACAGACCTGTAGCTTGGCATCTACGTCATCTGACCACTTCCGTATTGAGCGAGTCACTGGCACTTCCTGCTATAGGTTTTGCTTGTAAACAGGAATTAGGAGGATAGAATTATGGTCAGATTTGCCAAATGAAGGGCAAGGGACAGCTTTGTACACGTCTCTGTGTTTGGAGTAAAGGTGGTCTAGAGTTGTAAAAAAATTATCTGGTTGCACATTTGCCATGCTGGTAGAAATTAGGTAAAAAATATGAAAGTTTCCCTACATTAAGGCCACTAGGAGCGCTGCCTCTGGATGAGCATTTTCTTCTTTGATTATGTCCTTACACAGCTCGTTGAGTGTGGCCTTTGTGGTAAATAGACAGCAACGATTATTTTTCATTTCACCTTTATTTAAATAGGCCAGTTGAAAACAAGTTCTCACAACTGCGACCTGGCCGAGATAAAGCAAAGCAAAGTGCGACACAAACAACACAGAGTTACACATGGGTTAAACAAACGTACAGTCAATAACACAAAAGTCTATATACAGTGTGTGCAAATGTAGTAAGATTAGGGAGGTGAAACAATAAATAGGCCAAAGTGGCGAAATAATTACAATTTAGCAATTAAACGCTGGAGTGATAGATGTGCAGAAGATGAATGTGCAAGTAGAGATACTAGGGTGCAAAGGAGCAAAAAAAGAAATAACAATATCGGGATGAGCTGACTAGCATAGCCTAGCCTAACGCGACAGGGATATCATATAATATAATTTTCATGAAATCACAAGTCCAATACAGCAAATGAAAGATAAACATCTTGTGAATCCAGACACCATTTCCGATTTTTTAAATGTTTTACAGCGAAAACACAATATGTATTTCTATTAGCTAACCACAATAGCAAAAGACTCAACCGCATATTTTCACAATTTTTCTACCGCATAGGTAGCTATCACAAAACCGACCAAATAGAGATATAATTAGTCACTAACCAAGAAACAACTTCTTCAGATGACAGTCTAATAACATGTTATACAATAAATGTATGTTTCGTTCGAAAATAAGCATATTTGAGGTATAAATCATAGTTTTACATTGCAGCTACAATCAAAAATATCACCAAAGCAGCCAGAATAATTACAGAGAGCAACGTGAAATACCTAAATACTCATCATAAAACATTTCTGAAAAATACATGGTGTACAGCAAATGAAAGATAAACATCTTGTGAATCCAGCCAATATTTCCGATTTTTTAAGTGTTTTACAGCTAAAACACAATATAGCATTATATTAGCTTACCACAATAGCCAAACACACAAATGCATTTATTAGCAGCAAAAGGTAGCGATCGCAAAAAACAGCAAATCCGCCCAAAAAACAACAAAAAATAAAAAAAAAAAAAAAACAAAATAAAAAAAAAAAAAAAAAAACAAAAAAAAAAAGAAAAAATATAAATAAAAATAACAAAAAAAAATCATAAAAAAAAACACAAACAGAGAGAAAAACAAACAAAAATAAAAAAATAAAAAAAAAAAAAATAAAAAAAAAAAAAAAAAAAATCAAAAAAAACGAGAGAAAAAAAAAAAATAATAAAATAAAAAAAAAAAAAAAAAAAAAAAAAAAAAAACAAAAAAAAAAAAAAAAATAAAAAAACAAAAAAACAATAAAAAAATAAAAATAAAAAAAATATAAAAAAAAAAACAATCCAGCAAATGATATAAAATTAACTTCTAGTTGCACACAATCCCGGAATCCGGAGCATCCCCATCAGTAAAAAAGCTGACTAGCATAGCCTAGCATAGCGTCACAAGTAAATACTAGCATCTAAATATCATTAAATCACAAGTCCAAGACACCAGATGAAAGATACACATCTTGTGAATCCAGCCATCATTTCTATTTTTAAAATGTTTTACACGGAAGACACACATATGTAAATCTATTAGCTAACCACGATAGCAAAAGACACAACTTTTTTTCCCACAATTGTTTTCCTGCATAGATAGCTATCACAATTTCCACCAAATAAAGATATAAATAGCCACTAACCAAGAAACAACTTCATCAGATGACAGTCTGATAACATATTTATGTATAGCATATGTTTGTTAGAAAAATGTGCATATTTCAGGTATAAATCACAGTTCTACATTGCAGCTGCAATCTGAAATAGTGCCGAAGCAGCCAGAATAATTATAGAGACCAACGTCAAATACCTAAATACTCATCATAAAACATTTCTGAAAAATACAACAGCATACAGCAAATGAAAGACAAACATCTTGTGAATCCAGCCAATATTTCAGATTTTTTAATGTTTTTTACAGCGAAAACACAATATAGCATTATATTAGCTTACCACAATAGCCAGAAACACAAGCCGTTTAACAGCAGCAAAGGTTAGCGATCCTAACAAACCAGCAAAGAATATATAATTTTTGACTAACCTTCATATACTTCATCAGAGACAGTCCTGGAACATCATATGACACAATGCATATAGGATTTGTTCGAAAATGTGCATATTTAACGGCACAAATCGTGGTTATACAATGTGAATTGTAGCCAAACTTGAAGCAATCTGTCCGGCGCCATCTTGGAGAGGCACCTAATCTAATCGATAACTAATCGTAAAACTTGACTAAAAAATACAGGTTGGACAGCAAATGAAAGATACATTAGTTCTTAATGCAACCGCTGTGTTAGATTTTTAATTACGTTACTCGACAACAGCGTGCGTTACAGCGAGACCATGCCGAAATTAATGGCGGACTAATAATTTTACATTTTTCCACAGAAATACGAATTAACATCATAAATAGCTCTTACTTTTTGATGAGTTTCCATCAGAATCTTGGGCAAGTGGTCCTTTGTCCAGAACAATCGTCTTTGGTTGAAAGAATGTCCTCTACTCCTGTAGAATAGCTGCTAACGCCAGCGATGTACCGGAGAGGTGCCCAACTCGCGATAACGCCTGACAAAGAAACTCCAGAAAAATCGCAATAAACTGATATAAACTGCTATAAGTCGTTTAAATTAACTACCTTATGAATTTTTAAGACACAAAAACAAATTAAATCAGAGCCGGAGATATAGAAACTGCTAAACTGAAAGCTTTTCAGGACGCCATGCTGGTGTCCCTCCTGCGTCAGGCCCCGCGTCGAAAAGGTCCGCGTCCTTCCGTTCCAAGAGCTTATACTCCCCCAGATGGTGCTATCCACTCCATTCAAAGTCTCACCGCTTACTGACATCTAGGGAAGGCGTATCAGTGCATGTAGCCCATAGCTTACAAGGGAATTATAAACGACCCTGGAACAGAGACCTCGATTTCAGAAATCTCACTTCTTGACAGGAAGTGTGCTGCAGAATGAGTTCTGTTTCACTCAGAGAAATAATTCAAACGGTTTTAGAAACTAGAGAGTGTTTTTCATCCAATAGTAATACTAATATGCATATGCTACGATGGGCAGTTTAATTTGGGAACGAATTATTTCAAAGTGCAAATGGCACCCCCTATTGACAAAATGAATCACTAACCTTGACCAACTTCATCAGATGACAGTCTTATAACATCAGGTTATACAATACACTTATGTTTTGTTCGAAAATGTGCATATTTAGAGCTGCAAACCGTGGTTATACATTGTGAATATGTAGCATCGATTCACCAYAWTGTCCGGAGCTAGTTTGGACACTCACCTAATCTGACCAAAGAACTCATCATAAACTTTACTAAAAAATACATGTTGGACAGCAAATGAAAGATATACTGGTTCTTAATGAATCCGCCGTGTTAGATTTTTTAAAGTAACTTTACCATAACAAACAGCTTACGTTATAGCGAGACAGCGGATAATAGGACTAAACATTTTCCACAGAAATACGAAATAACATCATAAATTGTTCTTACTTTTGCTGAGCTTCCATCAGAATCTTGTACAAGGAGTCCTTTGTCCAGAATAAATCGTTGTTTGGTTTTAGAATGTCCTTCTCTCCTGTCGAATTCGCTCCACAAGGCTAGCCATGTGGCGCGAACATGCCCATCTTCTCTTGACGCATAGAACGGAAAACTCCAAAAGTCCCATTAAACGTTGAATAAACTGATGAAACTCGGTTGAAAAAACCTACTTTATGATGTTTTTCTAATATGTATCAAATAAAAACAAAGCCGGAGATATTAGCCGTGTATACCGAACGCTAATCATAAGACAATATGGAGGTACTTCCCGCGCACTGGTAGACAAAGGAAATTCTGGTCACATCATTCCAAGAGCTCTTGTTCGACCTCAGATCAAGCTAGACACCCCATTCCACCTTCCACTGCCTGTTGACATCTAGTGGAAGGTGCATGCAGTGCATGCATATCCATAAATATAAGGCAATTCAATAGGCAGGCCCTGGAACATAGCATCGTTTTCAGATTTTTCACTTCCTGTCTGGAAGTTTGCTGCAAAATGAGTTCTGTTTTACTCACAGATATAATTCAAACAGTTTTAGAAACTTGAGAGTGTTTTCTATCCAATAGTAATAATAATATGCATATTGTACAATCTAGAATAGAGTACGAGGCAGTTTAATTTGGGCACAATTTTTTCCAAAGTGGAAACAGCGCCCCCATATTGACAAGAAGTTATAGTTAGTGAGGGAGACATAAGACTCCAGCTTCAGTGATATTTTGCAATTTGTTCCAGTCATTGGCAGCAGAGAACTGGAAAGAAAGGCGGCCAAATGAGGAGTTGGCTTTGGGGATGACCAGTGAAATATACCTGCTGGAGTGTGTGCTACGGGTGGGTGCTGCTATGGTGACCAGTGAGCTGAGATAATCAAAGGTTATAGGGCTTTACTTAGCAAAGACTTATAGATGACCTGGAGCCAGTGGGTTTGGCGACGAATATGAAGGCGAGGGCCAGCCAACGAGAGCATACAGGTCGCAGTGGTGGGTAGTATATGGGGCTTTGGTGACAAAACGGATGGTACTGCGGTAGACTACATCCAGCTTGCTGAATAACGTGTTGGAGGCTATTTTGTAAATGACATTGCCGATGTCAAAGATCGGTAGGATAGTCAGCTTTACAAGGGTATGTTTGGCAGCATGAGGGAAGGATGTTTTGTTGCAAAATTGGAAGCCGATTCTAGATTTAATTCTGGATTGGAGATGCGAGTCTGGAAGGAGAGTTTACAGTCTTACCAGACACCTAGGTATTTGTAGTTGAACCACATATTCTAAGTCAGAACCGTCCAGAAAAGTGATGCTAGATATGCGGGCGGGTGCGGGCAGCGATCGGATGAAGAGCATGTATCTAGTTTTACTTTGCATTTAAGATTAGTTGGAGACCATGAAAGGAGTGTTGTATGGTATTGAAGCTCATCTGGAAGTTTGTAATTACCCTCTTTGGGTTAGGCGTGCCTCAAGCGACCCACCTAGACAACATCCGGTGAAATTGCAGAGCGCCAAATTCAAATGACAGAAATCGTAATATTAAACTTCCATGAAAATACGTGTCATACATCAATTAAAAGCTTAACTTCTTGTTAAAACTTCTTATGGCTGCATCCCGCTACCGGGATCGATATGACAGCAGCCAGTGAAAGTGCAGGGCGCCAAATTCAAACAGCAGAAATCTCATAATTAAAATTCCTCAAACATACATGTGTCTTATATCATTTTAAAGGTATTCTTGTTGTTAATCCCACCAACGTGTCCGATTTCAAATATGCTTTTCAGCGAAAGCACCACAAACGATTATGTTAGGTCACCATCAAACCACAATAAGCACAGCCATTTTTCCAGCGAAAGATAGCAGTCAGAAAAAGCAGAAATAGAGATAAAATTCATCAATAACCTTTGATTATCTTCATCAGATGACACTCATAGGACTTCATGTTACACAATACATGCATGTTTTGTTTGATAAAGTTCATATTTATAACAAAAAATCTGAGTTTACATTGGCGCGTTACATTCACTAGTTCCAAAAACATCAAGTGATTTTGCATAGCCACATCATTTCAACAGAAATACTCATCATAAATGTAAATGATAATACAAGTTATACACATGGAATTATAGATATACCTCTCCTTAATGCAACCACTGTGTCAGAGTTCAAAAAAACTTTACGAAAAAAGCTAATCATGCAATAATCTGAGACGGAGCTCAGAACAATAGCCAAATGAGCCGCCATGTTGGGGTCAACAGTAACAAGAAAATACATGATAAATGTTTCCTTACCTTTGATGAACTTCATCAGAATGCAGTCCTGGGTATCCCAGGTCCACAATAAATGCTTGATTTGTTCGATAATGTCCGTTATTTATGTCCAATTAGCTACTTTGGTTAGTGCGTTAGCACATCCACTACAACGTGACGAAATGTCCAAAAGTTCCATAACAGTCAGTAGAAACATGTCAAACGATGTACTAAATCAATCTTTAGAATGTTGTTAACATACATCTTGAATAACGTTCCGACCGTAGAATTAGATTAACTTCAGAAGAGTGGTGGAACGGAGCTCCCTCTCATGTGAACGTGCATGGTCAAAGAATGGTCAGGTCATGGCAGACCTGACTAATTCCCCTCTCATTCGGCCCCCCTTCACAGTAGAGGCATCAGACAAAGTTCTACAGACTGCTCACATCTAGTGGAAGCTGTAGGAAGTGCAAACTCATATCTCGCTGTGCTTTCAATGGGAGCTTGGTTGAAAATCGACCAGCCTCAGAATTTCCACTTCCTGTTTGGATTTTTTCTCGGATTATTGCCTGCCATATGAGTTCTGTTATACTCACAGACATAATTCAAACCGTTTTAGAAACTTCAGAGTGTTTTCTATCCAAATCTACTAATTATATGCATATATTACATATGTTACATGCCTTCATATAAGCAGTTGTGGAGAGATGTTTACTAGGCTAACTCGCAGTGGTATAGATAGACAATGAAATCAAGCCTTCGGCCTATGTACTTGTGGAGATCTGAGAGGATTTGATAAGTTTAGGCTAGGTGGAGGTTTTCTATCAGTGAACAATTGGAGCTATTACCATGTTGCTTAAAACTGTCAAACCTCTCAGATCTCAGAAGGTCTTTTTGAAAGTCAAGAATACTTGAAATACTCAGATGTCATACTATTTTGGGCTTTGACTGCAGCTGATCAATTAGATATGGGGATGCACTACCGAAATTAATGAATAACTGGAAACATTCTCACTATTTCGAAAATAGTGTGAATTTTGGGAAATGTTGTGGTTAAAATGCCTGGATGTTATACTCATTTCGGCTCTTCATCTATACTGAACAAAAATATAAACGCAACATTTAAAGTGTTCGTCCCATGTTTCATGAGCTGAAATAAGATCCTACTCTTACTGACAGTTGTGGCTACTTCGCGTGATGTACTGTTGTCTCTACCTTCTTCAAATCAAATCAAATTTTATTTGTCACACACACGGTTAGCAGATGTTAATGCGAGTGTAGCGAAATGCTTGTGCTTCTAGTTCCGACAATGCAGTAATAACCAACGAGTAATCTAACCTAACAATTCCACAACTACTACCTTATCCACACAAGTGTAAAGGGATAAAGAATATGTACATAAAAATATATGAATGAGTGATGGTATAGAACGGCATAGGCAAGATGCAGTAGATGGTATAGAGTACAGTATATACATCTGAGATGAGTAATGTAGGGTATATAAACATAAAGTGGCATAGTTTAAAGTGGCTAGTGATACATGTATTACATAAAGATGGCAAGATGCAGTAGATGATATAGAGTACAGTATATACATATACATATGAGATGAGTAATGTAGGGTATGTAAACATTATATTAAGTGGCATTGTTTAAAGTGGCTAGTGATACATTTTTACATAAATTCCCATCAATTCCCATTATTAAAGTGGCTGAAGTTGAGTCAGTATGTTGGCAGTGGCCACTAAATGTTAGTGATGGCTGTTTAACAGTCTGATGGCCTTGAGACAGAAGCTGTTTTTCAGTCTCTCGGTCCCAGCTTTGATGCACCTGTACTGACCTCGCCTTCTGCGTGGTAGCGGGGTGGACATGGATTGGCTCGGGTGGTTGTTGTCCGTGATGATCTTTTTGGCCTTCCTGTGACATCGGGTGCTGTAGGTGTCCTGGAGGGTAGGTAGTTTGCCCCCGGTGATGTGTTGTGCGGATCGCACCACCCACTGGAGAGCCTTGTGGATGTGGGCGGTGCAGTTGCCGTACCAGGTGGTGATACAGCCCGAACAGGATGCGCTCAATAGCGCATCCGTAAAGTTTGAGGGCTTTAGGTGACAAGCCAAATTTCTTTAAAATCCTGAGGTTGAAGAGGCGCTGTTGCACCTTCATCACACTGTCTGTGTTGGGGTGACCATTTCAGTGATGTGTACGCCGAGGAACTTTCCACCTTCTCCACTGCTGTCCCATCGATGTGGATAGGGGGGTGCTCCCTCTGCTCTTTCCTGAAGTCTACGATCATTTAATTATGTTTTGTTGGTGTTGAGTGAGAGGTTGTCTTCTTGACATACTCAGAGTGCCCTCACCTCCTCCCTGTAGGCTGGCTCGTCTTTGTTGGTAATCAAGCCCACTACTGTTGTGTCGTCTGCAAACTTGATGATTGCGTTGGAGGTGTGGATTGCCATGCAGTCATGGGCGAACAGGGAGTACAGGAGGGGGCTGAGCACGCACCCTTGTGGGCCCCCAGTGTTGAAGATCAGCGAAGTGGATATTGTTATACCTTCACCACCTGGGGGCGACCTTCAGGAAGTCCAGGACCCAATTGCACAGGGCGGGGTTGAGAGCCAGGGCCTCAAGCTTAATGATGAGCTAGCAGGGTACTATGGTGTTGAATGATGAGCTGTAGTCAATGAACAGCATTCTTACATAGGTATTCCTCTTGTCCAGGTGGGATAGGGCAGTGTGCATTGTGATGGCAACTGGATCGTCTTGGGCGGTATGCAAATATAAGTGTTTTTAGTTTGTCTGGAAGCAAGACGTCGGTGTCCGTGACGTGGCTGGTTTTCTTTTTGTAGTCGGTGATTGCTGGTAGACCTTGCCACTAACGTCTCGTGTCTGAGCTCTTGAATTGCGACTCAACTTTGTCCCTATACTGACATTTCGCTTGTTTGATTGCCTTGTGGAGGGAAACACTACACTGTTTGTATTCGCCGATATTCCCAGTCATCTTTCCATGGTTAAATGCGGTGGTTCGCGCTTTCAGTTTTGCGCGAATGCCGCCATCTTTCCACGGTTTCTGGTTAGGGTTGGTTTTAATAGTCACAGTGGGTACAACATCTCCAATGCACTTCCTTAGAAACTCACTCACCGAATCAGCGTATAAATCGATATTCTCTGAGGCTGCCCGGAACATTTCCCAGTCCGTGTAATCAAACAATCTTGAAGATTGCATTCCAGCGTTGGTCAGACCAGCGTTGAATAGRTTTTGTCACAGGTACATCCTGTTTGAGTTTCTGCCTATAGGACGGGAGGAGCAAAATGGAGTCGTGGTCAGATTTGCCCACGGGAGGGCCTTGTATGCATCACAGAAGTTAGAGTAGCAGTGATCCAGTGTATTTCCCGCACAAGTGATACAATCATTATGCTGATAGAATTTGGGTAGCCTTGTTCTCAAATTTGCTTTCTTAAAATCCCCAGGTACAATAAATGCAGCCTCAGGATATATGGTTTCCAGTTTGCATAGAGTCCAGTGAAGTTCCTTGAGGGCCGTTGTGGTATCGGCTTGAGGGGGGATATACACAGCTGTGACAATAACCGACGAGAATTCTCTTGGGAGATAATATGGTCGGCATTTGATTGTGGGGAATTCTAGGTCAGGAATTCTATGTTGTGCTGTTACCATGTTGTCATGTGGTGTTGATGCCATGCTATGTTGTTTTAGGTCTCTTTATGTAGTGTTGTGGTGTTTCTCTTGTCATGATGTGTGTTTTGTCCTATATTTTTCTATTTAATCCCAGCCCCTGTCCCCGCAGGAGGCCTTTTGGTCTTTTGGTAGGCCATCATTGTAAATAAGAATTTGTTTTTAACTGATTTGTCTAGCTAAATGAAGGTGAAATAGATTTTAAAAAGTGTGCACCACACACAACCAAGAAGGTTGATTTCACTGAAGCTGCAGTGAAGTCCAGTCTCCTGACCTGCACAAACCTCACACAAGCTCGAAAGGGGAAAAAGGGGGAAAAAGAAAATACAATTTATAATACAAATACTGAGCTTGAGTATATGCTAATAAAGGAAATTATATTATTTTATACTAATACAATTCCTCAGAGAAAAATATTTAGTTTAATCTCTCTAGGGTACGTGATACGTTAGCGTCCCACCTCTTCAACAGCCAATGAAAGTGCAGGGCAACAAATTCAAAACAACAGAAATCCCATAATTCAAATTCCTCAAACATACATGTATTTTACAACATTTTAAAAATACACTTGTTGTAAATCCAGCCACAGTGTCCGATTTCAAAAAAGCTTTACGACGAAAGCAAACCAAACGATTATGTTAGGTGAGTGCCTATTCACAGAATAACACAGCCATTTTTCCAGCCAAAGAGAGGATTCACAAAAAGCTGAAATATAGATAAAATTAATCACTAACCTTTGATGATCTTCATCAGATGACACTCATAGGACTTCATGTTACACAATACATGCATGTTTTGTTCGGTAAAGTTCATATTTATATCCAAAAATCTGAGTTTACATTGGCGCCTTACGTTCAGAAGTCACAAAACATCCTTTGATTTTGCAGAGAGCCACATCAATTTACAGGAATACTCATAATAAACATTGCTAAAAGATACAACTGTTATTGCACTTCTCCTTAATGCAACCGCTGTGTCAGATTTCAAAAATACTTTATGAAAAAGCAAACCATGCAATAATCTGAGTCGGCGCTAAGAGCCCAATCAAGACACAAATATAGCTGCCATATTATGCAGTCAACAGAAATCAGAAGTAACAATATAAACATTCACTTACCTTTGATGATCTTCATCAGAATGCACTCCCAGGAATCCCAGTTCCACAATAAATGTTTGTTTTGCTAGATAATGTCCATCATTTATGTACAATTTCCTCCTTGTTCTAGCGTTCAGTACACTTTCCAAACTCACGACGCGCAGGCAGGTCCAGTGGAAAGTACGGACGAAAAGTTAAAAAAGTTATATTACAGTCCGTAAAAACATGACAAACGAAGTATTGAATCAATCTTTAGGATGTTTTTAACATAATTCTTCAATAATGTTCCAACCGGAGTATTCCTGTGTCTTCAGAATTGCGATGGAACAGAGCTTGCTCTCACGTGAACGCGCGTGGAGCCTCATTCTGAACATGGCTACTTCTTCATTTCTCAAAGGAAAAACCTCAATCAATTTCTAAAGACTTTTGACATCCAGTGGAAGCGATAGGAACTGCAGGAAGGTCCCTTAGAAATCTGGATTCCCAATGAAATCTATTGAAAAGAGAGTAACCTCAACAACAACAAAAAATCTGAATGGTTTGTCCTCGGGGTTTTGCCTGCCAAATAAGTTCTGCTATAGTCACAGACATGATTCAAACTGTTTTAGAAACTTCAGCGTGGTTTCTATCCAACACTAATAATAATATGCATATATTAGCATTTGGGACCTAGAATGAGGCAGTTTACTCTGGGTACGCTTTTCATCCAAAAGTGAAAATGCTGCCCCCTTTCCTAGAGAAGTTAACAAGTAATCTAAAAAGAAATAGGTGTCAGAAGTTAATACTTTGTGCACCCTTCCCTAGCGAGCTTAACGGCACGTATAGCCTTTTTCTATAATGTTTTATGAGATTGAAGAACGCATTAGGAGGGATCTTAGACCATTCCTCTGTACAATTTTTTTTTACAGATCCTTCATTTCCTTCAGTCTGCGTTTATTGACTACCCTCTTCAATTCAAACAACAGGGGCTCAAGTCCGGTGTCACACCCTGACCATAGAAAGCTTTATTTTCTCTATGTTGGTTAGGTTGGGGTGTGACTAGGGTGGGTTATCTAGGTGATTATATATCTATGTTGGCATGGTATGGTTCCCAATAAGAGGCAGCTGTTTATTGTTGTCTCTGATTGGGGATCATATTTAGGCAGCCTTTTCCCCATTGTGCTTTGTGGGATCTTGTCTATGTATAGTTGCCTGCGAGCATGATAGTAGCTTCACGTTTTGTTTTGCGCCTTGTTTTCTTTTGAGTTTCATTTCTAAATAAAGAGGATGGAACCATACCACGCTGCATCTTGGTCCAGTCATTATAACGATCGTGACATCCGGATATCTTTTTATTTATTTTTATTTATTAGGATCCCCATTAGTCAATGCCAATGGCGACAACTAGTCTTACTGGGGTCCGACACATAACAATAAAATACATTAGACAAAAGACTTWACAATTTAGATACATTTAAAAACATTAACTTGTAGTGTGTTTGCGTGTGTATCTACAGTATATCACAAAAGTGAGTACACCCCTCACATTTTTGTAAATATTTGAGTATATCTTTTCATGTGACAACACTGAAGAAATGACACTTTGCTACAATGTAAAGTAGTGAGTGTACAGCTTGTATAACAGTGTAAATTTGCTGTCCCTCAAAATAACTCAACATACAGCCATTGATCTCTAAACCGCTGGCAACAAAAGTGAGTACACCCCTAAGTGAAAATGTCCAAATTGGGCCCAATTAGCCATTTTCCCTCCCCGGTGTCATGTGACTCGTTAGTGTTACAAGGTCCAGGTGTGAATGGGAGACAGGTGTGTTAAATTTGGTTTCATCGCTCTCACACTCCCTCATACTGACTGGTCACTGGAAGTTCAACATGGCACTCATGGCAAAGAACTCTCTGAGGATCTGAAAAAAAGAATTGTTGCTCTACATAAAGATGGCCTGGGCTATAAGAAGATTGCCAAAGACCCTGAAACTGAGCTGCAGCACGGTGGCCAAGACCATACAGCGGTTTAACTGACAGGTTCCACTCAGAACAGGCCTCGCCATGGTCGACAAAGAAGTTGAGTGCACGTGCTAAGCGTCATATCCAGAGGTTGTCTTTGGGAAATAGATGTATGAGTGCTGCCAGCATTGCTGCAGAGGTTGAAGGGGTGGGGGGTCAGCCTGTCAGTGCTCAGACCATACACCGTACACTGCATCAAATTGGTCTGCAGGCTGTCATCCCAGAAGGAAGCTCTTTCTAAAGATGATGCACAAGAAAGCCCGCAAACAGTTTGCTGAAGACAAGCAGACTAAGGACATGGATTACTGGAACCATGTCCTGTGGTCTGATGAGACCAAGATAAACTTATTTGGTTCAGATGGTGTCAAGCGTGTGTGGCGGCAACCAGGTGAGGAGTACAAAGACAAGTGTGTCTTGCCTACAGTCAAGCATGGTGGTGGGAGTGTCATGGTCTGGCGCTGCATGAGTGCTGCCGGCACTGGGGAACTACAGTTATTGAGGGAACTATGAATGCCAACATGTACTGTGACATCCTGAAGCAGAGCATGATCCCCTCCCTTCGGAGACTGGGCCGCATATTCCAACATGATAACGACCCCAACAACACCTCCAAGACGACACTGCCTTGCTAAAGAAGCTGAGGGTAAAGGTGATGGACTGGCCAAGCATGTCTCCAGACCTAAACCCTATTGAGCATCTGTGGGGCATCCTCAAACGGAAGGTGGAGGAGTGCAAGGTCTCGTAACATCCACCAGCTCCGTGATGTCGTCATGGAGGAGTGGAAGAGGACTCCAGTGGCACCCTGTGAAGCTCTGGTGAACTCCATGCCCAAGAGGGTTAAGGCAGTGCTGGAAAATGACTGGTGGCCACACAAAATATTGACACTTTGGGCCCAATTTGGACATTTTCACTTAGGGGTGTACTCACTTTTGTTGCCAGCGGTTTAGACATTAATGAATGTGTGTTGAGTTATTTTGAGGGGACAGCAAATGTACACTGTTATACAAGCTGTACACTCACTACTTTACATTGTAGCAAAGTGTCATTTCTTCAGTGTTGTCACATGAAAAGATATACTCAAATATTTACAAAAATGTGAGGGGTGTACTCACTTTTGTGGTATACTGTACATGTCAGTACATACACCCAACAAATGGGGGAGAGGCGTTGTGCCGTGAGGTATTGCTTTTTTTGCTTTTTTAAACCAGGTTTGCTTGCGCTATATGAGATGGAAGGAAGTTCTATGCACTCATGGCTCTGTATAATACTGTATGTTTCCTTGAATTTGTTCTGGACCTGGGGACTGTGAAAAGACCCCTTGTGCCATGTCTGGTGGTATACGTGTGGGTGTCAGTGCTGTGTGTAAGTTGACCATGTAACAATTAGGAATTTCCAACACATTAATATTTCTTATGAAAACAAGTGACACAGTCAGTCTTTAATCAACTCTCAGCCAAGAGTGACTGGCATGCATCGCATTAATATTAGCCCCCTGAATACAGTGAAGAGCAAGACGTGCAGCTCTGTTCTGGGCCCGCTGCACCTTAGCTAGGTCTTTCTTTAGAGCACTTGACCATTATGACTGGACAATAATCAAGATACAACTAGAGCCTGCAGAACTTGCTTTGTGGAGTCTGGTGTCAAAAAAGCAGCGCATCTCCTTATTACGGACCGACCTCTTCCCCTTTCTACAACCATTGACTCTGTATGTTTTGACCATGACAGTTTGCAATCTAAGGAAACACCAAGCAAATTAACCTCTAACGAGTCACAAACCCGGATCCGGGATCCCCCCCATCAAAAAAGCTGACTAGCATAGCCTAGCCTAAAGCCACAGGGATATCATATAATAAAATGTTCATGAAATCACAAGTCCAAGACACCAAATGAAAGATACACATCTTGTGAATCCAGCCATCATTTCTGATTTTTAAAATGTTTTACAGGGAAGACACAATATGTATTTCTATTAGCTAACCACCATAGCAAAAGACACAACCTTTTWTRRCCARRWTTTTTTTCCTGCATAGGTAGCTATCACAAATTCMACCAAATAAAGATATAYATAGTCACTAACCAAGAAACAACTTCATCAGATGACAGTCTGATAACAGATTTATTGTATAGSATATGTTTTGTTAGAAAAATGTGCATATTTCAGGTATAAATCACAGTTCTACATTGCAGCTGCAATCTGAAATAGCGCKGAAGCAGCCAGAATAATTAGAGACCAACGTCAAATACCTAAATACTCATCATAAAACATTTCTGAAAAATATATGGTGTACAGCAAATGAAAGACAAACATCTTGTGAATCCAGCCAATATTTCCAATTTTTTAAGTGTTTTACAGCGAAAACACAATATAGCATTATATTAGCTGACCACAATAGCCAGAAACACAAGCCATTTACCAGCAGCAAAGGTTAGCGATCGTAACAAACCAGCAAAAGATATATAATTTTTGACTAACCTTCATCAGATGACAGTCCTGTAACATCATATTACACAATGCATATAGGGTTTGTTCGAAAATGTGCATATGTAGCGGCACAAATCGTGGTTATACAATGTGATTAGTAGCCAAACTTSAAGCAATCTGTSCGGCYCCATCTTGGAGAYGCACCTAATCTAATCAATAACTAATCATAAACTTGACTAAAAAATACAGGTTGGACAGCAAATGAAAGATACATTAGTTCTTAATGCAACCGCTGTGTTAGATTTTTTAAATTAACGTTACTACGACATACAGCGTGCGTTACAGCGAGACCGTGCCGAAATTAATGGCGGAATTATTGTTTAACATTTTTCAACATAAATACGAATTAACAGCATAAAGACTTCTTACTATTTGTTGAGCTTCCATCAGAATCTTGGGCAAGGTGTCCTTTGTCCATGATAATCGTTGCTCGGCTGTAGAATGTCGTCTTCAACCGTGTAATTAGCAGCAAACATTAGCTATGTGGCCCAGACATGCCCAACTCTTCAAAACGCAGGACAAAGAAAATTCCGAAAATCGCAATATACTCATATAAACTGATATAACTCGGTTTAAAATAACTACGTTATGATGTTTCTAACACCTATATCGAATAAAATCAGAGCCGGATATATCTAACGCCGATAACGTGAGCTTTTCAGAATGCCATCCTGAGGTCCTCCTTTGCTCCATGACGAACGTTGAAAAGGGTGCACCCCTCGTGCCAAATCCATTTATACTGCCTCAGATCTACCTAGCAACACCATTTCAATTCTCAACGCTTGCTGACATCTAGGGGAAATCGTATGCAGTGCTTGTCGACCAATAGAATAATTGCAAATTATTTAACTGACCCAGGAACAGAGTTCCCAATTTCAGATTTCTCACTTCCTGACAGGAAGATTGCTCCAACTCGAGTTCTGTTTTACTCACAGATATAATTCAAACGGTTTTAGAAACTAGAGAGTGTTTTCTATCCAATAGTAATAATAATATGCATATTGTACGAGCAAGAATTGAGTACGAGGCAGTTTAATTTGGGAACGAAATTTTTACAAAGTCGAAATGGCCCCCCCTATTGACAAGAAGTTTTAATCTCCTCAACTTGTTCAACAGCCACACCATTCATTACCAGATTCAGTTGAGGTCTAGTACTCAGGGAATGATTTGTACCAAATACAATACTCTTAGTTTTAAACATGTTCAGGGACAGTTTATTACTGGCCACCCATTCCAAAACAGACCAACTCTTTGTTAAGAGTTTCAGTGACTTCATTAGCTGTGGTTGCTGAATCATCAGCATACATGGACACACATGCTTTGTTAATTGGTAAAAAAACACTTAACATGTTTGACAGTAGAGAAGCTTCCAATAAAGAAAGTCCTCTGAGTTCTATTAGATTGCCATATTGTGGATTTAGAGCTGAGATTGAAAAGCCATAACACATGTTTTTCTCAACTGGTTATGGTCAATAATATCAAAGGCTGCACTGAAATCTAAAAGTACAGCTGCCACAATCTTCTTTATCGGTTTCTTTCAACCAATCATCAGTCATTTGGTCAGTGCCCTTCTCTGTAAGCATGCTGAAAGTCTGTGTGGTTCATTTGTTTACAGATAAATACTGTAGCATTGTAATTGGTCAAACCCAGTTTTTTTCCAACAATTTGCTAAGAGCTGGCAGCAAGCTGATAGGTCTGCTGTTAGAATCAGTAAAGGCCACTTTACCATTCTTGGGTAGTGGAATGACATTGGCTTCCCTCCAGGCCTGAGGACAAAGACTTTCCTCTAGCCTCAGATTAAATATATGACTGATAGGATTGGCTTTAAAGTCAGTTACCATCCTCAGTAGCTTTCCATCTAAGTTATCAATGCCAGGAGGTTTGTGATTATTGATCGATAACAATACTTTTTCCACCTCTCCCACACTAACTTTCCAAAATTCAAACCTACTATGCTTTTCTTTCATTATTTGCTTGGCTCACTGTTCATTGTTTGCATTTCCTGTCTAAGTTGCCCACTTTGCCAATTAAGTAATCATTAAAATAATTGTCAAAATTAAGTGGTTTTGTGATGAATACGGCCATTGCAAAATGTTGATTTTTGTTGTCAATTAACAATTTCTTTGCGGATTTTATTGTGTGCTTGGGGTCATTGTCTTTCTGGAAGATCCATTTGTGGCCAGAAGCAACCAGGTTTTTGGCAAACATGTCCTGATACTTGGGGTTCATGATGCTGTCGACCTTAACAAGAGCCCCAGGACCAGTGGAAGCAAAACAGTCCCATAACATCAAAGATCCACCACCATATTTTATAGTAGGTATGAAGTTATTTTCTGCATATGCAGAAAGTAGAATGTTGATGCAGATTCTTAGGCGGGCCAATCCCCCAAAAATGACATGTTAAACAAAAATCTCTTGTACTAGTATAAAATTATACAATTCTCCCATTTGTTTTGCATACAAAATAACTCGGTATTTGTATTTCTTTATTTGATCCTCTTTTTTGGGTGCCAATTTGAGGTGTCTATATATAGCCATTGATTCTTGAAGAATAACATATAAATGCCTCATGAGCTTAGCTCAATTGTCTGACACCATCAGAAGCCTAACTATGAGCTTGGGTAACTATCATGTTGATCTCATGGGTGGTCAGTCCTTGCATCCATAGATCTATCTATGAATTTGAAACTGGATCCATTCCTTCAGCTCCATCCCTCAGCTGTTTCACAAAACAAGTGGCGTGGAGATCACTGTTATTTTTTTTAAATCCCGGATTGCCCCTTTTCAAGGTCTTGATATGTCTTCATTATGTGTCAGTGTGGGTAAAAATGTGCATGGGCTACACGTTTAAGAAACATTCAGTGTACAGTGGCAAGAAAAAGTTTGTGGACCCTTTCGAATTACCTGGACTTCTGCATAAATTGGTCATAACATTTGATCTTCATCTAAGTCACAACAATAGTCGAACACAGTCTGCTTAAGAAGACTGTGTTTGTCTGTTATGACTTAGATGAAGATCAGATAAAATTGTATGACCAATTTATACAGAAAACCAGAATTCCAAAGGGTTCACATACTTTTTCTTGCCACTGTATGTCTGAATAAATGCACAATCCTGTGTTCAGTAATTGTGTGTGCCTGTCTGAGAGATATTTTTATGTGTGTGTACTTGTGTATGTTCATCCATGTCGTGTCTTACTTTAGCTGTCGTGGCTCACAGTCCACCCCTGGCAGGAGCAACCTGGCAGCTTGTCTCACGTCGTCGCTGTCCACATAGAAGCTGCGCCTGTGTTCTGTGTGTGCCACCGCCACCCGAATCCACTCCATCAGCGGGGGCAGTAAAAGGAAGGGCCTGAAAGGGGGGGACACCATTAGCTCTCACTAGGTAGTCTCCCTTGGCAGACTGGTTGTCTCCCACATTAATAATGTTCCAGCATACACGTCTGCACAGATACAAACATCCATTTGGTAAAGTAGGAAACAGGTCAGAAATGGACACGTAGGAAGTCCGCCCAGAGCCTTATCCGTTTGTGCCATGGGATAAACATCCCCACCAGACACAAAATTGGAAATTAGCCAGATGGATATTTTCAATGAGTATCTATTTCGCAAGTGAGTACTTTGTTTGCACCATGACAGCTAACATTCTACCACTGTCTGGCTGTGGCTATAAATAGCCTAGCTATTTGCGTCCGCATCGGGTCTACATCTGTCATTGGGTCCGCCTCTGTTATTTTTTAAAGAGCACAATTCCTGCCGACATTTTAAGCCCTTCCTACCCAAACTTGTAATTTATTGGGAGAATTGCCTGTGTGAAGAGCACCCTCCCAGGAAGATTTTATTTTCCTGCTTCGAAGTTGCCAAGGAAACCCACCCCAGACCTAGTGTTGTTGCCCTAGGTCTGGGATTTCCGAGACTACTCACTAGGCTGTTCATAACCACATTGTTACTGTTCAGCATGGACAACTGAGATTTACTTTGGCTTGTGCACCCTGCATTGGCATTGCAAAACCATGCTGACAAAAGTTTAACCTGTTAAATCATGATGTATACTGTCTTGATCATAATATATGCTCAGAGTACCATTATCATTTGATCACAAATCAAATCAGTTACTCTATCAAGATCAGTCACAAGGTTTACACAGACTCCAATTATTCAAGATTTGACTGAATATGCCATTTCCGCAGACACATTAATCCAGAGATAAGTTGGTACAGAAATGGCTCCTCTATGCTGTTAAAGGTTACTTCAATCACAATCTGCCAAGGAACCTCCCATGTTTTACATGTTCATATTTCACAATTTCTGAGCCGTATTTCTGTCAAATACACTCATATGTTGCCTGTTGCTTCAACTCTCTCTCTCTCTCTCTCTCTCTCTCTCTCTCTCTCTCTCTCTCTCTCTCTCTCCTCAGTTCCAATATGTGATCCTCTATGGTCACATTTTGTCCTCTGAGAAAAGGATGCTGATGAAATCTTCCCAATCGCCATCTGAGAGGAAAATATCAAATTATATAATGATCGCCAAAGGGACGATCATTTTAAATTGGGAGATTAGCTTGCTTTTCATGTCATAGGTCTTCTCATTACGTTTTCTGATTAAAAGGTGCACAGAGGTGCCCAGAGTAAACGGCCTGTTCCTCAGTCATAGTTGCTAATATATGCATATTATAATTAGTATTGGATAGAAAACACTATGAAGTTTCTAAAATTGTTTGAATTATGTCTGTGAGTATAACAGAACTCATATGGCAGGCAATAACCTGAGAAGTTCCACTTCCTGTTTGGATTTTTCTGAGGCTGGTACATTTTCAACCAAGCTCCCATTGAAATTACAGCGAGATATGGATGAGTTTTCACTTCCTACGGCTTCCACTAGATGTCAACAGTCAATAGAACTTTGTCTGATGACTCTACTGTGAAGGGGGGCCGAAGAAGACAGGAATGAGTCACCACTGCCATGAGGCGACCATGCTTTGACCATGCGCATTCACGTGAGAGGCAACTCCGTTCCATCGCTCATCTGAAGTCAATGTAATTCTTCGGTTGGAACGTTATTCAAGATGTATGTTAACAACATTCTAAAGATTGATTCAATACATTGTTTGACATGTTTCTACTGACTGTTACGGATCTTTTGGACATTTCGTCACGTTTTAGTGAATGCGGTTTGTCACTTTGGAATTGTTTACCAAACGCGCTAACCAAAGTAGCTAATTGGACATAAATAACGGACATTATCGAACAAATCAAGCATTTATTGTGGACCTGGGATTCCTGGGAGTGCATTCTGATGAAGATCATAAAAGGTAAGGGAATATTTATCATGTAATTTCTGGTTTCTGTTGACTCCAACATGGCGGCTAATTTGACTCTTGTTCTGAGCTCCGTCTCAGATTATTGCATGGTTTGCTTTTTCCGTAAAGTTTTTTTGAAATCTGACACAGCGGTTGCATTAAGGAGAGGTATATCTATAATTCCATGTGTATAACTTGTATTATCATTTACATTTATGATGAGTATTTCTGTTGAAACGATGTGGCTATGCACTATTACTGGATGTTTTTGGAACTAGTGAATGTAACGCGCCAATGTAAACTCAGATTTGTTTTATTAATATGAACTTTATCAAAAAAAACATGCATGTATTGTGTAACATGAAGTCCTYTGAGTGTCATCTGATGAAGATCATCAAAGGTTAGTGATTAATTGTAGCTATATTTCTGCTTTTTGTGACTGCTATCTTTCGCTGGAAAAATGGCTGTGCTTATTGTGGTTTGGTGTGACCTAACATAATCGTTTGTAGTGCTTTCGCTGAAAAGCATATTTGAAATCGGACACTTTGGTGAGATTAACGACAAGATTACCTTTAAAATGGTATAAGAACCATCTATGTCTGATGAATATTAATTATGAGATTTCTATAGTTTTGAATTTGGCGCCCTGCACTTCGACTGGCTGTTGTCATATCGATCCCGTTAACGGGACTGCAGCCATAAGAAGATAACATAACTTATTTAGCATGCGAAACCCAGAGGACAAACCATTCAGATCTTTTTTTTTTGATGTCACTCTCTTTTCAATGAATTTTCATTGGGAAACCAGATTTCCAAGGGACCTTCTTGCAGTTCCTACCACTTCCACTGGATGTCAACAGTCTTTAGAAATTGGTTGAGGTTATTACTTTGTGTAACGAAGAAGTACGGCCGTCTTGAAGGAGGGTCACTTGAAGTGTCCTGTTTGTTAGAAGCGTGTGACCAGAAAGCTAGCTACAGTTGGTTTCTGTGTTTTGTGTCGCGCCTGCAGGGTTGAAATATGCTTCTCTCTCTTTGTTTACAATGGTGCTATACTCAGAAAATAGCATCGTTTGCTTTCGCCGAAAAGCCTATTTGAATTCTGACACGTTGGCTGGATTCACAACCAGTGTAGCTTTAATTTGGTATCTTGCTTGTGTGATTTAATGAAAGTTTGATTTTTATAGTAATTTTTATAGTAATTCATTTGAATATGGCGCTCTGCATTTTCTCTGGCTTTTTGCCAAGTGAGACAGTAGCGTCCCGCCTAAACTCAGATTTTTGGATATAAATATGAACTTTACCGAACAAAACATACATGTCTTGTGTAACATGAAGTCCTATGAGTGTCAGCTGATGAAGATCATCAAAGGTTAGCGATTAATTTTATCTCTATTTCTGCTTTTTGTTACTCCTCTCTTTGGCTGGAAAAATGGCTGTCTTTTTCTGTGACTTGGCTCTAACCTAACATAATCGTTTGATGTGCTTTTGTCGTAAAACCTTTTTGAAATCGGACACTTTGGCTGGATTTACAACAAGTGTATCTTTAAAATGGTGTAATATACTTGTATGTTTGAGGAATTTAAATTATGGGATTTCTGTTGTTTTCAATTTGGCGCCCTGCAGTTTCACTGGCTGTTGACGAGGTGGGACGCTACCGTCCCACATACCCTAGTGAGGTTAACAAGATCTTTACCTTGTCAGCTCGGGGATTCAATCTTGCAACCTTTCGGTTACTAGTCCAACGCTCTAACCACAAGGCTACCTGCCACCACAATGAATGTTGAGGATGAAGAAGGTGATTGGATTTAGAACAATAGTGTTAGAATTGCTATTCCTGAATGCGCACACCCTGAAAAATGTTTATTTGTTTTGTTTCTACTGGTCAGTATTAATTAAATATTAAATAATTTTCCCTGATATTCTTAAGATGTATGTGTTGACTGAATATAAGCAAGTGATGTCTGCTAAATAACAAAGTTGATGGTGCAGTCATATAGCCTTGGCACCTACATAAAGCTAAGTGACTCACTCATTCATGTCTTTGGATTTAAATAAATATGTACAAACATTCTTTCAATAAAGAAATGTTTTGCTTATAGACTATGGCCAACACCTCTGCAATTTGATACTTTGTGCAAGGCAATTGATCAGCATTAAACTTTGCAGATGGGTCCTCCCGAGTGGCGTAGCGGTCTAAGATACTGCATCACAGTGCAAACTGCGTTGCACACAGACGCTGGTTCGATACCAGTGTCGGCTGCGACCGGGAGAGCCATGAAGCGATGGCTTTTGGTTTCTCTCCCTCTAAAAACAGAAAGAAATAATTCTAAATACTAAACTGGCCTATTTACAAATTAGTAAGTGTGTTTCACACCATGTTCAAGAATGGCCTTTTTCTCGCTGACTTTAGGTTATTTGAAAACAAAGTCTCCAAAATATAATTATTTTTTAACCTTTCTAGCCCCGGCGTTCCGCTAGCGGAACTCCTCCCACATTCCACTGAAAAGGCAGAGCGCGAAATTCAAATATTTCTAAAAAATATTTTTTAACTTTCACACATTAACAAGTCCAATACACCAAATGAAAGATACAGATCTTGTGAATCCAGCCATCATTTCCGATTTTTTTAAAAATGGTTTTACAGGGAAAGCAAATAATGTATTTCTATAGCTACCACCATAGCAAAAGACACAACTTTAAAAAAAAAAAAAAAAAATTCTGCATAGGTAGCCATACTAATTCGACCAAATAAAGATATAAATAGCCCTAACCAAGAAAAAACTTCATCAGATGACAGTCTGATAACATATTTATTGTATAGCATATGTTTTGTTAGAAAAATGTGCATATTTCAGGTATAAATCACAGTTCTACATTGCAGCTGCAATCTGAAATAGTGCCGAAGCTGCCAGAATAATTACAGAGACCAACGTCAATACCTAATTACTCATCCTTAAAACATTTCTGAAAAATACACAGCGTACAAGCAAATGAAAGCCCAACATCTTGTGAATCCAGCCAATATGTCAGATTTTTTAAGTGTTTTACAGCGAAAACACAATATAGCATTTATTAGCTTAGCACAATAGCCAGAAACACAAGCAATTTACCAGCAGCACAGGTTAGCGATCGTAACAAACCAGCAAAAGATATATAATTTTTGACTTACCTTGATATACTTCATCAGATGACAGTCCTGTAACATCATATTACACAATGCATATAGGTTTTGTTTCGAAAATGTGCTATTTAGCAGCACAAATGTGGGTTATACAATGTGATCAGTGGCAACAGGTCATGCATTCTGGCCGGCGCCATCTTGGAAAGGAACCTAATCTAATCAATAAATAATCGTAAACTTGACTAAAAATACAGGTTTGGACAGCAAATGAAAGATGCATTAGTTATTAATGCAACCGCTGAGTTAGATTTTTAAAATTAACGTTACTAGACATACAGTGTGCGTTACAGCCAGACTAGTGCCGCAATAATGGCGGACAAATCCGTTTACATTTTCACATAAATACGGAATAACATCATAAATAGCTCTTACTTTTGGACGAGCTTCCATCAGAATCTTGGGCAAGTTGTCCTTTGTCCAAAAGAATCGTTGCTTGGTTGTAAAACGTCGTCTTCAACTTCGGAATTAAGCAGCTAACAATAGCTATGTGGTGGCCAACACATGCCCAAATCCTCAAACCGCAATACTAAGGAAATTCCGAAAATAGCAATATACTCGCATAAACGATATAACTCGGTTTAAAATAACTTCGTTATGATGTTTCTAACACCTATATCGAATTAAATTACAGACGGATATATCTAAGGCCGATAACTGAGCGTTTCAAAATGCCATCCTGAGGTCTTGCTTTGCGCAATGACGAACGTCGAAAAGAGAGCTCCCTTCGTTCCTTGGCTTTTATAAAGTCTGAGATCTACGTAGAAACTCCATTCCAATTCTCATTGGTTACTGACACCAGGGGAAGGCGGGTGCAGTTCATGTCGACCCATAGGATACATACAGAGCTTTAAACTGATCTGAGAACAGAGCCTCGTTTTCAGACCTTCGCAGTTCCTGTCATGGATTTCGCTGCAGAAAGAGTTCTGGTTCACCCACAGACATAATTCAAACGGTTTTAGAAACTAGAGATTGTTTTCTATCCAATAGTAATAATAATATGCATATTGTACGAGCAAGAATAGAGTACGAGGCCGTTTAAATTGGGTACGATTTTCCCCCAAAGTGAAAACAGCACCCCCTGTCCTCATCAGGTTTTAAACAAGCCATAGAAAGTTGGTTGCAATTTCAGGTTAATCCACCAGAAATGACAGAACAAATATTGTAGTTAAACTCAAATATACTAATTGATTAAAAAAAATCTATTGGCTGTGCTAGATTTTCCTTTCCTCCTGAAAGTCCTAATCTGCTCACTTAAATGAATAGAGATCCTGGTAATGAGGCTACAGTATGTTGTTACAGCGTAATAAAAGTGAGGACAACCGGCGATCTGCTGTATATTTAAGCTGAAAGTCCCACTTTTCCAGTACTTCTCACCCCGCCCCAAACTCCTCCCTTAACACAGATACCATTCAAAAATGAGCTGTTTATCTAAAAAAAAATGACATTGCGACCAAGGAGAACAGACGAAAAGGACATTGTTTTCATCAAGCCAGTTTCTTTCTATGGTGCTACCCGTTCCAGTGTAAGGACCGTAAAACACCATAGGACCTGAAAATCAGCCGGAGCTGAYAGGATCACAAAAACTAAAAGGTATTTTTGTTTCAATGCATTTTCTTAAAAATAATTGTGTAGGTATACTGTATAATAAAATCGATAATTAAATAAAGGTTAAATAAAAATAAATAATTGTGTACTAAAAATGTGAATGTGTTTTTGCAGAGCATACAACCACGCCGACAACCATCCATGGAGATGAGTGGACAAAGGGCCGCACCGAAAAAAACGCATGGTTGCCAAGAAAGTGGTTCGTTTGGCTAGATTCTTAAAATGTGTATGCAGCATTTATGAGTTAGAGTCACTTTTAGTTCTTAATTGATCTACCGTTTCTATCATAGGCCACTGTAATCGATGGGGACTCAGGGCGGTATCATTCTGCTTATCTGATGAAGGTGCACATGGATCAGATTCAAACTTTGAAGACCGAGATCGAGTCATTAAAGGCAGACCAGCAGAAAGAGAAACATTATCTGAGGGCAGAGATACGGGCGACAGCTGATGCATTGGTCCAGAGCCAGGCGGTATTGGCAGAGTCACTCGTCATTGGCGGAGAGTCACTCGTCATTGGCAGAGAGTCACACGGCATTGGCGGAGATTCAGGTAGAGAATGAGATGGAGTCACAATCCATTCCAGGCACACCTGTGAGCTTTGGAACTCCACCTATGAAAGGAAGAGTCAACGAACCTGGCGGGTTCGTCAGGTGGTCGATTCACCCTGACATTTCCATTCCTCTTCTGACAACAGAATTTGACCAAATGCTCACCAGGCACAGCAAGGGGCGTCCAGACCGTTATGCTGTTCTGCTCTTACAAGGATGTGTAACTGAAGAGAGATACCACGAGTGGACACAGAATACCAACTGGGATGGATCCTGAGGCAAATGTGGCTTACCAGTGAACCTCCGGGTGTTCATCATTAATATTGTCTCAAAGGTTTCTGTCCATGACTGATGCAACCCGAAAAACATTAAAGACAGAGTTAATGAGTACTTGAGGTCAACGAGAAAGTCTGGACATGGCCTGCTCTCCATTATGTAAGGAATTAGGCACTTTACCATAGTATGTACTGTAGGTTATGTTTACATGTCAGACTGCACAGTAGCCTAATAAACACATGCTTTATCTCACCTCATGGGTCTCCTGGTCGCAACCGACACGGGTATTGAACCAGCATCTGTAGCAACGTAGATTGCACTGAAAAATAATGCATCCCCATCTGGCGTTGTGTAGACTTACATTTTTCAGCACCTACTGTGCTCCTGTGGAAGTATTCTGTCCACAGTGGGCTTCATCACCTTCTGAGCATCTCTTACAATCAGGTTGATTGTGTGGGCAAGACATGGATGATGCGCCCATTTTAAAATGTTCATGGCTTTGGTAATGTTAGCTGCATTGTCGCTAACACAACAGACACTTTTTCATCTACTTGTCATTCTCTGGCCACTCTCAAAACTTCTCTGAGGTGTGTCTGTCGCTGAACTCAAAGCAGTCCAGAAGACAGCTAGACATTGAAAAATCTTCAATGAAGTGACATGTAACCGACATGTAAGAACTGGTTACCCTTGATGTCCAGCAGTCAGTGGTAAGGCAAACTGCAGTAGCTTTTTGGACCTTTTCCCACACTGAAGCCTGTGTGATCTCGTACAGTTGTGGAATAAGTTATTTTGAAAGGGTTTTCCTGCTTGGAATTGTGTACATTTGGATTTAGACTATTGCTTTAATTTCCAAAACCTCTGTCCTCCACAATCAAAAATGGCTGGAAATCGGTTGCAATCATTTTAGCCAATACAATATCAAATTGGCCTTGTTTTGCTACAGACGTAGACTTTGGCATACACTGGTCCATAGAAGACTGCGTTGCTGTGGGTTGCAAAGTTGGCCTACTTGACTGAGTGGATACTTCTCCACGTGTGGAGGTGCTGGCTCCACCACTATCACTAGCAGGCCCGCTAGTTTCTCGAAGCACAGCTACAGCTAGCTTCACAGTTGGGTGCACAGTTCGCATATGCCGGTGTAGGTTGTGCGTAGAACCGGCTTTATATGAGATTTTGTTTTGGCAAATTATATTCTAACATTGTCGACATTATTAAAATGCATCCAAATGCTACTGTACTTCCTACTCATTTCACAGCTCTCCTTCCTCTCTCTCCTCGGCTGCTAAGTGTGTGACTGAATGAGTTGGTTCGGCCCTCCCTCACTCATTTTTGTTTCATTGGTTGACACTGTGTGTCTGATTGACAGGAACAAAAGGTGAGGCTGTTAGTCTGAGCAGAGAGTCAGAACGAATATCTGTGGGCTTGAGCATTTAGGCCTATATTATTAAATGTTTTCATTCTTTGAATTAGTTAATTCTATTCTATATTCTTTAAATCTTTTGATTATTCATAACTTAATTTTATTATAATTTTATTAATAGATTCGGCTCTTCTGATATGCGAGCTGGCTCCCAACATTCACCTACAAGAGCCGGCTCTTAGAGCCGACTCGTTCGCCAACGACCCATCATTACTTTTTGAGGGACTAGTTTTACCATGAAACTCAAGGTTTTCAGGCCTGCAAGTCCTATTATGATGGCTTGCATAGTGATGTGCAATTTCTATTGGAATTCAGCCAAAGTTACAATATCCAACAGTTGGAATTTGTATTCACCCACACCCTGAATTGAAAATGACTGTCGAGACTCGTTATAAAGGACTCTACCTAAACCATTTCAGTAATAGGTACAAAAAGTCCAAGTAACAGATTGGATTAGTTAAGAAAAAGTTATGTTATTTATATTTGAGTAGCATAAGATCAATGAATCAATGAAAAACAAAAAGAAAGATCTTGAAACAATTTGAAAAAAATCTACCTACAATAGAGCATGCTGGGAAATATGATACTGATGGGGGTGGTTTTGTTTAACACTGGTTATTAACACCAATACTGGGATTCTTTTACACTTTTACACTAGAAATGTTACACTGACACTAGGTAATACTGGCTAATATGCTGTGTAGTCAATGGTTCATATTTCAACCTTTGGTTAGTTGACGGGTTCTTGGAGGAACCTTTAATGGTTTAATGTAGCAACGGGTTCCTGGAGTGGAGGTGAAGCTTAGTCGGGCGTGGCTTTAAGATAACTTTTTGGGGGGCCACCCGTTGGCAAAAATGTAATTCCTGTTCATTTGTTCTGTTGTCATCAAATCTTAAAAACCGACAGCTTTGTAGATCTAATGAAGTTAACAGAGGTGTATGAGTTTCTTTAGAACCTATGGAAATATTGGAATAGTTACCAATTTGTATGTAATCAATGATATTAATATTAGAATATGCAAAATGCATCAATATTCAAGGAACATTTTAATTAGCAGTGTACAAACATACCATGATAAACAGGAAATAATATGCTGATGGGTGACCAAAAATAACTCTGATAGCCACGCCGCCAATCTGACAGCTACAATATATTATTAGAGAGTTCCAAATTTAAACCCTCACATCATAAAAAGGTTCAGGTTTGAACCTTTACACCAGATTTCCTCAAGGAACCTTTTTCAACTGGAAAGGTTCCACCGGTGTAGCAACCCAAACGGTTCTTCCAGGCACCTTTATATCTAAGAGTGTATTATGGGTAGTGCCACGTTCTTACCAACTGAGCAACAAAGGAGCAAATAAGTGAGATTTACATTGTTTTCCATTGCTAGTGCTACACACTTTTGCTCCATATTTAACAAGCATGCATGTATATATGTATGTATGTATGTAAATGATTAGCCACCTCAAATAAATGCCACTTCTTTGATGTTATAGAGCAAGGTTGGACTCACCTCTCGATTTGCAGGGTGACTTTGGAGGGCTCCAAGTTGGGGTTCTCCCACTCTATCTGGGGACATTGCATGAAGTAGCAGAGAGTGTAGAGTGCCTCAGGCTCCCAGTGCACCGAGCCGCTCTTCTGGTGGACTGGCGTGCCGTTACTAGGGTTCTTAATCCGCAATGGCTGGAGATGGTGCATGGCCCGTGACACCAAATCACCTACAAGGGAAAAAAACAAGGGATTTTTGGTTTGTACAGTAGCAGTCAAAAGTTTGGACACCTACTCATTCAAGGGTTTTTCTTAATTTTTTACTGTTTTCTACATTGTAGAATAATAGCGAAGACCATCAAAACTATAAAATAACACATGGATTCATGTAGAAACCAAACAAAAGTGTTAAACAAATTGAAATATATTTTATATTTGAGATTCTTCAAATAGCCACACTTTGCCTTGATGACAGCTTTTCACACTCTTGGCATTCTCTCAACCAGCTTCATGAGGTAGTCACCTTGGATGCATTTCAATTAATAGGTGTGCCTTGTCAAAATTTAATTTGTGGGATTTATTTTCTCCTTAATGTGTTGATGAGCCAATCAGTTTTGTTGTGACAAGGTAAGGGTGGTATACAGAAGATAGCCCTATTTGGTAAAAGACCAAGTCCATATTATGGCTAGAACAGCTCAAATAAGAAAAGAGAATCAACAGTCCATCATTCATTTAAGACATGAAGGTCAGTCAATCTGGAACATTTCTAGAACTTTGAACGTTTCTTCAAGTGCAGTCGCAAAACCCATCAAGCGCTATGATGAAAACTGTCTCTCATGAGGACCGCCACAGGAAAGGAAGACCCAAAGTTACCTCTACTGCAGAGGATAAGATCATTAGAGTTACCAGGCTCAGAAATTGCAGCCCAAATAAATGCATAAATGCATCACAGAGTTCAAGTAACAGACACATCTCAACATCAACTGTTCAGAGGCGACTGCGTGAAATCAGGCCGTCATGGTCAAATTGCTGCAAAGAAACCACTACTAAAGGACACCAATATGAAGAAGAGACCTGCTTGGGCCAAGAAACATGAGCAATGGACATTAGACTTGTGGAAATCTATCCTTTGGTCTGAAGAGTCCAAATATGAGGTTTTTGGTACCAACCGCCGTTTCTTTGTGAGACGCAGTGTAGGTGAACGGATGATCTCCGGATGTGTGGTTCCCACCGTGAAGAGTGTGGGGGTGCTTTGCTGGTGACACTGTCTGTGATTTATTTTTAATTCAAGGCAGACTAATCCAGCATGGCTACCACATCATTCTGCAGCAATACGCCATCCCATCTGGTTTGCACTTAGTGGGACTATCATTTGTTTTTCAACAGGACAACGACCCAACACCTCCAGGCTGGAAAGGGCTATTTAACCAAGAAGAAGGGTGATGGAGTGCTGCATCAGATGACCTGGCCTCCACAATCACCGGACCTCAACCCAATTGAGATGGTCTGGGATGAGTTGGACCGCAGAGTAAAGGAAAATTAGCCAACAAGTGCTCTGCATAGTTGGTAACTCCTTCAAGACTATTGGAAAAGCATTCCAGGTGAAGCTGGTTGAGATAATGCCAAGAGTGTGCAAAGGAGAGAATGCCAAGAGTGTGCAATTCTGTCATCAAGGCAAAGGGTGGCTACTTTGAAGAATCTCAACAACAAAAACATTATTTTGATTTATTTAACACTTTTTGGATACTACATGATTCCATATGTGTTATTTCATAGTGTTGATGTCTTTACTATTTTTCTACAATGTAGAAATAGTAAAAATAAAGAAAAACCCTTGAAATAGTAGGTGTGGTACTGTACATTTGTTTACCTTGAGGACAATTTTTTTTTAATGTATTGTGTATAGTGTATTCACACCGGGTATAAACTTTAAATCCTTTGTCACAGGGAGGCCAAAAAGATCATCAAGGACAACAACCAACCAAGCCACTGCCTGTTGACCCTGCTATCATCCAGAAGGCGAGGTCAGTACATGTGCATCAAAGCTGGGACCGAGAGCCTGAAAAACAGCTTCTGTCTCAAGGCCATCAGACTGTTAAATAGCCATCACTAGCACAGAGAGGAAGCTGCCTACATACAGACTTGAAATCATTGGCCACTTTAATAAATTGAACACTAGTCACTTTAATAATGTTTACATATCTTGCATTACTCATCTCATATGTATATACGGTATTCTATACTATCTATTGCGTCTTAGCCTATGCCACTCTAAATTGCTCATCCATATATTTATGTATTCTTATTCCATTCATATACTTAGATTTGTGTGTATTAGGTGTTTGTTGTGAAATTGTTAGATATTGCTGCACTGTCGGAACTAGAAGAACAATTATTTTGCTACACTCGCAATAACATCTGCTAAACACGTGTATGTGACCAATAACATTTGATTTGAAAAGGTGTATAATACCTGTTTAATCTCAGAACCTAAATCAAATCTTGTGTGCTCTGGCCAGCTACTCAATTTGCTTTCTGGGGGTCGAGGTGTTCAAATATGTACTGAACAAAATCAGCAGACAACTACCACCCCTCTCTAAGCCTCTGCCAAAGCCTATCCCCCTCCATGTCAGAAAAGTCCACCGTTGTTTATAATCCAGAATGCATGCAATGCACTGAATGACAATATGGCCTTTTCTGACAATGTTTTCAATGCAACTATTTTGCAAGTTGGCAACATTTAATGTGCACCACTAGAGAACTTTCCCTGTCCCACTTCAATTATCCCTTCCATGAAATCATGATATATCAAAATAATAATTTACATTGATCCACTCAGATTCAGCAGCAGGGCTGACATACGTTAATCTGTCAAGTTACTACTGTATATATAAAAGAGTGTCTGGTCCACCTATTGCTTGACTCCTAACATCACGTTCACTCTACAACACAATAAGATGCTATAATTTTCTATGGCACGTGATTCCCTGACAATACGAAAATGCTCACACACTCCCTTGCTAAAGCCCTCACACACTCCCTCATTCAAGTGCTTTCTCAGTCACACACCTACTCACAATAACATTTCTAATTCACACACCCACACAACTGACATTTGGCGAAATGCTGGCTCAAAACAAAGCTAGTCATTTTAATTGCGTATACTCCAATACTGCAGTGAACTTGGGCTGCAATCCTCCAGGAATAGGAGAAAGAAAGAAATATGAGTTTTGCACTTCTAATCATGCTAACACATACAGAAATGGTGAAATTCAATCCCTCAAATACATGTCATGAATGTACAGTACCTAATGGAAAAATACTTCCACACATCCAAAAAGTATAGAGCAGTAAGTCTTTCTCCCAACATATGGCAACTTTACAAAGGTGTAAAGCATATTGAGGAGGTCATTGGTGATGCATTTTAGAATAATGGGTCTGTAATACTTCAGTACAAAAGAGTTGCTAATCATTCCCTCTCACATTTTGTGCCCTTAGTGGAGTTTGTTTTCACTTTCTGTTATCTTTTAGGAGTGCAGACGATTTATGTATCAGCCATTCTTTTCCTACTCCTTGGGGATTTTCTTCAAAAGCCTTGAGTGGTCATGAAGGAACATTTGGGAGATTTGCATCAGAACTCTATTTCTTTTATTACTCTGTTTGGATCTCTCATTCATCGTTGGAAGAAAATTGTTTATACTTGTGGTGGCTTTTCAAACCCAGGTCCTACATGTACTATCTTAACTACTGCTACAGTATGTGATGTCTTACAGTCTTTAAAWWTWTTTTTTAACCTTTATTTAACTAGGCAAGCCAGTACTGAACCAATTCTTATTTACAATGACGGCCTAGGAACAGTGGGTTAACTGCCTTGTTCGGGGACAGAACACCAGATTTTTACCTTGTCAGCTCGGGGATTTGATCTAGCAATGTACTGTAGGACTCAACATGTTAATTAGGATTGGCCACTCAGAATGGAAATAAGCCGCATTATTTAAATGCATTTAAACCATTTAAATAGTAACTGTGACAAATTCAGACATAATTTTGCGTAAAAGTTCTCCTTCCTTCCTGTTCATTCGTTATGGGTCTTACATGTTGGGCTTGTTTAATTATAGAACCCATGACTTTCAATAAGACAATGTCGACATTATTAACTACAGATCATTTTAGGCACTCTGCTTTTATTGGATAATCTTTGACTCCCAACACACACAGATCTGATGTTAGAAATCTGACTGGTTTCTGGCATCAGTAACCAAAACTGCTTTGAGCAAGGCACTTAACTGCTCCGGGGGTGCTGCCTTGCTGCTGACCCTACGGCTGACCCTGTGCTTCCAACCTGTCAGGTTGTATGAGCCTTGGAGAGTTGGGTTGAAAAGCGAAAATTAAAAATGTTCGTTCTCAACAATGAATATAGTATTCTTCTATACACATAAATATGCCCAAAACATGCCCATATACACATAAACATGCCCAAAACATACCCCAATAGTCAATAGTCAATTATACTGAACAAAAATATAAATGCAACATGCAACAATTTCCACAAATGTATTGAGTTAGTTCATATAAGGAAATCAGTCAATTGAAATAAATGAAATAGGCCCTAATCTATGGATTTCACATGACTGGGCAGGGGCGCAGCCATGGATGGGCCTGGGGGGGCATAGGCTCACCCACTGGCAAGCCAGGCCCACCCACCGGGGAGCCAGGCCCACCCACTGGGAAGCCAAGACCTGCAAGTCAGAATGAGTTTTTCCCCATAAAAGGGCATTATTACAGACATAAATACTCCTCAGTTTCATCAGCTGTCTGGGTGACTGGTCTCAGACGATGGCGCAGGTTAAGATGCCGGATGTGGAGGTCCTGGGCTGGCGTGGTTACACGTGGTCTGCAGTTGTGAGGCCGGTTGGATGTACTACCAACTTTCTAAAATGATGTTGGAGTGCATTGCATGTCATTCAGTGCATTGCATGCATTCTCTTATGGTAGAGAAATTAACATTCAATTCTCTGGCAACAGCTCTGGTGGACATTCCTGCAGTCACCATGCCAATTGCACGCTCCCTCAACTTGAGATATGTGGACGAATTTTGTGTAGAGTGGCTTTTTATTGTTCCCAGCACTAGGTGCACCTGTGTAATGAGCATGCTGTTTAATCAGCTTTTTAGTATGCCACAACTGTCAGGTGGATGAATTGTCTTGGCAAAGGAGAAATGTTAACTAACAGGTATGTAAACAAATTTGGCCACAACATTTGCGAGAAATAAGCTTTTTGTGCGTATGGAAAGTTTCTGCATCTTTTATTTCAGCTTAAGAAGCATTGGACCAACACTTTACATGTTGCATTTATATTTTTGTTCAGATAAGATCTATTTGAAATACGACAGAGAGAAGACAAAGGGTCAGAGGTGGTGTTCAGCCTTTCAAGTCAAGGGAAAACACCGTCAAGCCTGTGACCCTTGCATTAAGAACTAATGTATCTTTCTGTCCAACCTGTATTTTTAAGTCAAGTTTATGATTAGTTATTGATTAGATTAGGTGCCTCTCCCAAGATTTCTCCTGACATTTTGTTGGCAGCTTGGCTACTATTCTCATTGTATAACCACGATTTGTGCCGCTAAATATGCACATTTTCGAACAAACAATATATGTATTGTGTAATATGATGTTATAGGACTGTCATCTGAAGAAGTTTGAGAAGGTTAGTGAAAAAATTTATATATTTTGCTGGTTTATTCGTTATCGCTACTGTTGGCTTGAATCAATGCTGTTGTGTGGTTGGCTATTGTAGTAAGCTAATATAATGCTAAATTGTGTTTTCGCTGTAAAACACTTAAAGAATCTGAAATATTGGCTGGATTCACAAGATATTTGTCTTTCATTTGCTGTACGCTGTGTATTTTTCATAAATGTTTTATGATGAGTATTTAGGTAATTCACGTTGCTCTCTGTAGTTATTCTAGTTGCTTTGGTGAGAGTTGTGATGGTGGCTGCAATGTAAAACTATGATTTATACCTGAAATATGCACATTTTTCGAACAAAACATATGCTATACAATAAATATTTTAGACTGTCATCTGATGAAGTTGTTTCTTGGTTAGTGACTAATTATATCTTTATTTGGTCGAATTTGTGATAGCTACCTATGCAGGGAAAAAATGGTGGGAAAAATAAGTTGTGCCTTTTGCTATGGTGGTTAGCTAATAGAAATACATATTGTGTCTTCCCTGTAAAACATTAAAAACATTTAAAAATCAGAAATGATGGCTGGATTCACAAGATGTGTATCTTTCATTTGGTGTCTTGGACTTGTGATTTCATGAACATTTTATTATATGATATCCCTGTGGCTTTAGGCTAGGCTATGCTAGTCAGCTTTTTTGATGGGGGGGATCCCGGATCCGGGTTTGTGACTCGTTAGAGGTTTTAAGCACCCACCACAGGACTCATAAACAGGTGTTGGAACAGCTGTAATAACATAGTTCCCGGACAGGGTATGTCCTGGAGTTATGGATCTCTCCCATTAGAGAGAGGGAGAGGAACGACAAAGGTCTTGATTAACGTCTACTGCAATGGTAGTAAAATCAAACTTACTGAGCTCTGCGATGCTTCCCACACGGGTAGCCAGTAGGGTCTGTTCCAGGTTGCGGAGTTCGGCCTGATTGTTGGCATTGCCCTTGTCACCCTTCCCAGAGCGCTGCTGGTCCCGGTGCAGGGTCAGATTTTCCGGCAAGCTCAGCACACCTGGTGAGGGCACATGACAGAGGTTAGAGGTCAGGGGTGAGTACACAAAAAAAGGTATTGAATTGTTCTTTGTCAGGGGTGATGGTTCTTTACTGCTGTGATGGTTGTGTAGAACCATACTGTTCTTTCCCTCTCCTCCATGACATGACATGCTACACTGTTAAAACCTCTTGGAAATAGGGGGCAACCTTTTCATTTTTGGACAAAATTGTGCCCAATTTAAACGGCCTCGTACTCTGTCCTAGATCATATGATATGCATATTATTATTACTATTGGATAGAAAACACTCTGAAGTTTCTAAAACTGTTTGAAATATATCTGTGAGTAAAACAGAATTCATTTGGCAGGCAAACTTCCAAACAGGAAGTGAAAATTCTGAAATGGGTCTCTATGAAAGGCATCGCCTATTCAATTGCCTTGTATTTATGGATCTGTATGCACTTCATACGCCTTCCACTAGATGTCAACAGGCAGTAGAACGTGGAATGAAGTGTCTAGCCTTATTTGGGACCGGATGAGAGTCTTTGGAGTGAGAGGTCAGCCATATTGGCAGTATTTGGCTACACACTTGGGCATGTCATATCTTTGTCTGCAATGCGTTAGGTAGACACGAAGAAATGCTCTGTCTGGGACGTAATTGGATATATACGAGAAAAACATCCTAAAGATGGATTCTTAACTTCTTGCAACTATAGGGGGTGCTGTTCCGCATTAGCATTTTTTGGTCTCCAAATTAAACTGCCTCGTGCTKAATTCTTGATCGTACAATATGCATATTATTGTTATTATTGGATAGAAAACACTTTCTAGTTTCTATAGCCGTTGGAATTTTGTCTCTGAGTGGTACAGAACTACTTCTACCATCACTTTATCCTGACAGGGAGTTCAGGGGGATTTCAGAAATTTTTACCCCTGATCTGGGATCGGTTTTAAGGTGCAGTTTAGTAATGCTATAGAGAAACGACACTGCCTACGTCTTCTCTGGGTGTCAGTATAACGTCATCACGGTTTTGAATAGGATTTCGATTGGGCAATCAGGAGCCACTATAAGAAACACGAAAACGTAGAAGTACCGGCTCTTCGTCCTGCATGGCGTCATGCGCAAAATGGGACACATCAGACTGCCTCCTTCCAAATCGTTGTTTAGAGAGTGATATTTCTCCGGTCATGTTTTTGTCGTTATAGTTGTTAAAAACATCATAATGTAGTTAATTTGAACCGGTTTTATAGCAATTTATATCCGTTTAGTGCGATTTTGAGGGAATTTCTTTGTCGTGCACTCTGAAACTTTGGACACGTTTCGGGGTCCCGTTCGATCGTTATGTGGATATTTCGAAGGACAGAGGACATCTATCGACCAAAGAAGATTCGACCCAAGAAAGGATTCTTTGCCCAAGATTCTGATGAAGAACAGCCACAGTTAAGAACAATTTTTGATGATAAATCGTGTTTCTGTCGATAAATGTTAAACGTTTATGTCGCCATCTTGTTTGCTATAGCTTCGCTTGGCGCAACTGTATTGAAAGTAAGGAAATTAAAAAAATGTAAATCAGCGATTGCATTAAGAACTCATTTGTCTTTCGATTCCTGTCAACCCTGTATTTTTTAGTCAAGTATATGATTAGCTTTCAATTAAACTAGATCACTCTGAAAGATGACGTCAGACATTTTGAGGCTTGATTCCTCAGTATTTTCATTGTGTAACCACGGTTTTGTATGGCTAATATGCACATTTTCGAACAAACTGTATATGTATGTTTGTAAAATGATGTTACAGGAGTGTCATCGGAAGAATTCTGAGAAGGTTAGTTGAAAAAATTATATATTTTGGCGGTGATTACGTTATAGCGCTCTTTGGCTGGAATCGATGCTCTGGTAACGTTTTCACATGTGGTATGCTAACTTATCGATTTATTGTGTTTTCGCTGTAAAACGCTTTGAAATCTGAAATATTGTCTGGAATCACAAGATCTGGGTCTTTCCATTGCTATGCTTTTGTCTATTCTTATGAAATGTTTTATTAAGAGTAAATGGTCATACACGTTGCTCTCTATAGTAATTCTAGTCGTCTTGTGATGGTCGGTGCAATTGTAAACTGTGATTTCTACCTGAAATATGCACTTTTTTCTAACAAAACCTATCCTATACCATAAATATGTTATCAGACTGTCATCTGAAGAGGTTTTTTCTTGGTTAGTGGCTATCAATATCTTAGTTTAGCCGAATTGGTGATAGCACTGAAGTAGTAAGAAATGATGGAGTTAGAAAAGTGGTGTATTTTGCTAACGTGTTTAGCTAATAGATTTACATATTTTGTCTTCCCTGTAAAACATTTTAAAAATCTGAAATGGTGGTCTTATTCACAAGATCTGTATCTTTCATCTGGTGTCTTGGACTTGTGATTTAATGATATTTAGATGCTACTATCTTTCTTGTGAAGCTATGCTAGCTATGCTAATCAGTGTGTGGGGGGGGTGGGGGGTGATCCCGGACCCGGGGTAGAGGCTCGTTAGAGGTTAACTGAGTTTGACCAGTTTATTCGACTTTTATTATCACTTTTTGAATTTTCTCGTTCATGCGTCAAATCTTCATGGACACGTGAGCTACACATGCTAGCCAAAGTTGCTAATTCGACAGAAGAAATGGACATTCTAAAACAAAACAACAATTTATTGTGGAACTAGGATTTCCTGGCACTGCATTCTGATGAAAGTTCATCAAAGGTAAGGGAATATTTTGATGTTATTTCGTATTTTTTGTTGACTCTGTTGACTCCAACATGGCGGAGAATGGCTGAGCGCTGTCTCAGATTATTGCATGCTGTGCTTTTTACTAAAGTAATTTTTAAATCTAACACGCGGTTGCATTAAGAACCAGTGTATTTTTAATTATATGTACAACATGTATTTTTTCAGCAAAGTTTATGATGAGTTTTTCTGTTAGATTACGTGGCTGTCAAAATTTCTCCGGACATTTTGGTGCCATTTGTGACCATGGCGGCAATGTAAAACCACGATTTGTAGCTATAAATATGCAAATTTTCGAACAAAACATAAATGTATTGTATAACATGATGTCATAAGACTGTCATCTGATGAAGTTGTTCAAAGGTTGGTGATTAATTTTATCTATATTTGTGGGTTTGTGAAAGCTATCTTTACGGTGAAAAAATGGCGTTTGTGTTTGGGCTATTGTGGTGAGCTAACATAAATATATGTTGTGTTTTCGTTGTAAAACATTTTAAAATCGGACATGTTGGCTGGATTCACAAGATGTTATCTTTAATTATGTGTACAACATGTAGTTTTCATAAAAGTTTTATGATGAGTATTTCTGTATTTCACGTTGCTCTCTGTAATTATTCTGGCTGTTTTGGTGCCATTTGTGACCATGGCGGCAATGTAAAACCACGATTTGTAGCTATAAATATGCACATTTCGAACAAAAACATAAATGTATTGTATAACATGATGTCATAAGACTGTCATCTGATGAAGTTGTTCAAAGGTTAGTGATTCATTTTATCTCTCTTTGCTGGGTTTTGTGAAAGCTATCTTTACGGTGAAAAAATGGCGTTGTGTTTTGGGCTATTGTGGTGAGCTAACATAAATATATGTTGTGTTTTCGCTGTAACACATTTTAAAAATCGGACATGTTGGCTGGATTCACAAGATGTTTATCTTTCATTTGCTGTATTGGACTTGTGATTTCATGAAATTATATTATATTCCCTGTGGCGCTAGGCTAGGCTATGCTAGTCAGCTTTTCTGATGAGAATGATCCCGGATCCGGGATGGGTGGTCCGAAGAGGTTTAAAGTGGTAGATGGTTATGTTGTCAATGGTTGAGCAGCTCTTTCAACACTGAGTTCTACAATCTTTGTAAGAGCATGTGTATTTGTAGAGAGCTGCACTGGATGAGCTGCACTGGGCGAGAAGACCAATTGCTAATGCCTTGTAGCCACAGGAGAAGAAAGAGCCACAGGGAAGGTTGGATCACCTGATGGGAGGGAGAAAGATCAAACCAGACTGTGTGCTTTACTATAAATCGCAATATGGTGGCAGTGGATAAGGCAGCCATGCACTCGGAAAACCACCAAGTGGTGTAAGAAGATATTTTTCCATCTGATCGACACTGCTGTCCTCAATGGCCACATAGTTCACTGCCAGCTAAAAAGTGAGATGATTACTGAACACGGGTTTTTGTTATTGGACATAAAGTTCACATACAAATCAAATATAGTTCCATTATGCAATTATACTGACAATCTCACCCACCTCCCCACTCCTTCATCCTCAAGGGTTAGGGTTAGCCTAAATGCTAAATAATTCAAATTCTAGCCATGACCAGTGCAGCTTCAAAGTATACAACACAAGCCAATACTTATTTGATGCCATTAGCATTGTTTTACAGAACTAATGAAAATATGTAGCTACATAAGCACAATTGAGTATAACACCATAAAGGGTATGTGGTTGCATCACGTGTCTGCGGTTATGAAGGCATATACACAGAATACATTATGCTTCACACATAAATATGGTGTTACAGTAGAAATTACACATCATGATACAGGCACTTACTTTGATAGGAACGCACAGAGCAATTATTAGTAAGGAAAACAATGTTTATTTATTAGGGATCACCAATAGCTGCTCCCAATGCAGCAGCTACTCTTCCTGGGGTCCAAACACATTATGGCACTACATTACACAAAACAAAATGTATGATACCACTATACAACAATATTACAATGTACGTGTGTGTAGAGTGCGTGTGCATATGCGTGTGTCTGCACCTTTGTGTATGTCTCTTCACAGTCCCCATTGCTCGATATGGTGTATTTTTGCAAGTATATTAATTTTTTGATGTATTTCCATTGCTTGCATCAGTTACCTGATGTGGAATATAGTTCCATGTAGTCATGGCTCTATGTAGTGCCGTGCGCCAGAGTCTGTTCCGGACTTGGGGATTGTGAAGAGACCTCTGGTGGCATGTCTTGTGGGGTAGGCATGGGTGTCCGAGCTATGTGCTAGTAGTTTAATCCTTGTGTAATTTTTGGGTCTGTGGGACCCATTTTCAATGTTTACTAAAAGAAAAATTATACAATTAATACTTTTTTCAACGTGAGACTCATTGGCCGAGGCTCATTTTCAGTGAAGAACATGTAAAAGAACACATTTGCATTGAGTTCACACTTTGCACCACCCTAAATATATATATTACGTATGTGGTGTTCAGGTCCACTGGACCCAAGGGTAATAAAAGTGTGCGCGTGTGTGTGAAAACAAGTAAAAATTAAACAAAAAGGTTTGCTGTGTCTTCACTCCCTTTTCCTCCTCCCTGTGCCTGCTGATTCAACATAGCACCAAGAACATGTCTGTGTCCCGCATAATTACCCTTTGTAGTGTTTGAAACTACACAATGCTCTTTCGGGAACCTGCACAATATTATTACAATAGATTATTTCCATACATTGTAAAAATATATATTTTCCCACACTCTACCTCAGCCGGGTGCAAATTGGGGGAGGGACACAACACATACAGATGAAGTCAGAAGTTTACATACACTTAGGTTGGAGTCATTAAAATTCGTTTTTCAAACACTCCACAAATATATTGTTAAAAAACTATAGTCCTGGCAAGTCGGTTAGGACATCTACTTTGTGCATGACACAAGTCATTTTTCCAACAATTGTGTACAGACAGATTATTTCACTTATAATTATTTCACTGTATCAAAATTCCAGTGGGTCAGAAGTTTACATACGCTAAATTGACTGTGCCTTTAAACACCTTGAAAAATTCCAGAAAATTATGTCATGGCTTTAGAAGTTTCTGATAGGCTAATTTACATAATTTGAGTCAATTGGAGGTGTACCTGTGGATGTATTTCAAGTCCTACCTTCAAACTCAGTGCCTCTTTGCTTGACATCATAGGAAAATCAAAAGAAATCAGCCAAGACCACAGAGAAAAATTATAGTGCTCCACAAGTGTGGTTCATCCTTGGGAGCAATTTCCAAACGCCTGAAGGTACCACGTTCATCTGCACAAAGAATAGTACGCAAGTATAAACCATGGGACCACCATGGGACCACACAGCCGTCATACCACTCAGGAAGGAGTCGTGTTCTGTCTCCTAGAGATGAACGTACTTTGGTGCAAAAAGTGCAAATCAATCCCAGAACAACAGCAAAGGACCCTGTGAAGATGCTGGAGGAAACAGGTACAAAAGTATCTATATCCACAGTAAAATGAGTGCTATATCGACATAACCTGAAAGGTTGCTCAGCAAGGAAGAAACCACTGCTCCAAAACCGCCATAAAAAAGCCAGACTATGATTTGCAACTTGGACAAAGATCGTACTTTTTGGAGAAATGTCTTCTGGTCTGATGAAACAAAAATAGAACTGTTCGGCCATAATGACCATTGTTGTGTTCGGAGGAAAAAGGGGGAGGCTTGCAAGCTGAAGAACACCATCCCAACTGTGATACACGGAGGTGGCAGCATCATGTTGTGGGGGTGCTTTGCTTTTGGAGGGACTGGTGCACTTCACAAAATAGATTTCATCATGAGGTAGGAAAATTATGACGATATATTGAAGCAACATCTCAAGACATCAGTCAGGAAGTTGAAGCTTGGTCGCAGATGGGTCTTCCAAATGGACAGGGACACAAGCATCCTTCCAAAGTTGTGGCAAAATGGCTTAAGGACAACCAAGTCAAGGTATTGGAGTGGCCATCACAAAGCTCTGACCTCAATCCCATAGAAAATTTGTGGGCAGAACTGAAAAAGTGTGTGTGAGCAAGGAGGCCTACAAACCTAACTCAGTTACAGCAGCTCTGTCAGGAGGAATGGGCCAAAATTCACCCAACTTATTGTAGGACGCTTACGGAAGTCTACCCAAAACGTTTAAACCCAAGTTTAACAATTTAAAGGCAATGCTACCAAATACTAATTTAGTGTATGTAAACTTCTGACCCACTGAGAATGTGATGAAATTAATAAAAGCTGAAATAAATTGTTCTCTCTACTATTATTCTGACATGTCACATTCTTAAAATAAAGTGGTGATCCTAACTGACCAAAGACAGGGAATTTTTATTAGGATTAAATGTCAGTAATGGTGAAAATCGAAGTTTAAATGTATTTGGCTAAGGTGTATGTAAACTTCAGACAATGTGGGACAAGTGGGTGGACCGCCTTCCCCTAAATATCTTTGCATGTGTGACTCCTTACCACAATCAATGAGTATGGCAAAAATAGTCTCTGCTCAGAGGGCCTTAGAAATAATTTTTGCAGAGAGAGAAGGAGCGTCTTCCACTTTGGAAGATGAAGAATTTTCAGAATATGAGGATCATGTCTCTGTCAATTTAGAGTTGGACAGTGAGTTGGAAGAAGAGGATGAGATTGACCGTCAGCCAAAACCAGGACCAGCCAGTCAGCAACCAGCTCATCAGCAGCCTGCAGAAGGAGAAATATGGATGTCAAAAAATTGTGAAATGGAATGGTCTTCTTGTCCAAGGATTGACTGCCAATGTGATAAGGATGCAACCAGGGCCGACACGGATGGCAGTTACTCATGTTCAGGACATAGTCTTCTTTTGAACTGTTCATCCCAGACACCATCCAGAAAATCATTATGGACTGCACTAATTTGGAGGGAAGGTGTGTTTTTGGAGAGAGATGGAAGGAGACTCATTTACATGCATACTCTTGTGTTCTTAGCCTTGCTGGTGTTTTCAGATCCCTGTGGAATGCGGAAACTGGTAGAGAACTTTTATGTGCAACAATTTCTCTGGAAAACTACCACATTATTTCCAGGATTATCCGCTTCCGTAACCGAGACAGCACACTAGCTCGGTGGCAGAGAGACAAGCTAGCTGCAGTCAGATCAATGTGGGACAAGTGGGTAGACCGCCTTCACTATTTTACAAACCTGGGCCCAACGTTACTTTTGATGAGCAGCTTATGCCATTTAGGGGCCGCTGGCCCAGTACATACCGTCTAAACCTGCAAAATATGGAATCAAGATCTGGGCTCCCTCTGCTGTTTAATCATATGGGTGGAACTTGCAAGTGTATAAAGGGAAGTCTGATAGAGGAGACCCTGAGAAGAAACAAGGGATGCGGGTTGTCCTGGACGTGACACAGGGACTCCGTGGCCACAACATCACATGCAATAACGTTTGGTTTTACTTCGCACAAGCTGGGACAGGAGCTCCTCAAGAGGAAGCTGACGATGGTAAGAACAGTACAAAAAAACAAGCCAGAGCTCTCACTTCAGCTGTTGAATCCACGGAACAGGCCTGTCAATTCCTCAAAGTTTGTGTTTCATGACTGACACATCCTATGTGCTAAAGAAAGGCAAAAATGTGGTACTCATGAGTATGCTGAATAGGGATGGGAGAATATGTGGCCAGGAACATCAAAAAACTGAAATCATAATGGATTACAATGCCACAAAAGGAGGGGTGGACAATTTAGACAAGCTGGTGACTGGCAACAGCTGCAAAAGAAGAACCCTATGCTGGCCACTTGTGATATTCTTCAATATCTTGGACATCTCGGTGTACAACACGTTTGTCATATGGATGGCATTGAACCCAGATTGGAACAGAGGGAAGCTACAGAGGAGATGGCTCTTTCTCGAGCTGCTGGGCAAGACATTGGTAGGACCTCAAATCCAGATGAGGCAACATACCCCAAGGACCCCAGCTTCTGCAGCCATCATGAGGAGGATGCTTGTGCCCCATCCGCCCGACCCACAGAACCAACAACTCCAATACCGGATGTAAGTGTGAGTGATGTTGTTGCATGTGTGTCTGACTCCCCTAACTTGGCCTGCTGAAACTATATATGTGAGTGAGTGAGATGTTAGTAAATGTTCATTCTAGATTGCAGCCGGTAGCAACAAGAAGAAACGCTGCGATGTGTGTGGACCCAAGAAGGACAGGAAGACACAGTACACATGCATCAAGTGTAGGAAATACATTTGCAACACACACAGTAAAACTCTGTCCCACCGGCCTTAATGTGTGTTCAATGGGGCTCATTTATCATTTCCATAAAATACTGAATGTAAAATTTGTCCTTCAATTTGTTCATTTCAAAGCAATAAACATCAATAGTGATGAAAACCTTGTTTCATTTATATTTGTTCAAGATGAATATGATTTATTCCACCCATGTCTTGATTAAAATTGATTTTGTGTTTACAAAAAAATCACATTATCAAAAAAACAAATAGGGCTATTATTGATAAATGTGATCTAGCAGAGGTAAATGGCAAATATTAACCATTTAAAAATATACATATATTTACCCAGAACAAATTCTTATTTACAATGACAGCCTTGTTCAGGGGCAGAAAGACAGATTTTTACCTTGCCAGCTCGGGGATTTGATCCACCATCCTTTCAGTTGCTGGCCCCACGCTCTAACCACTAGGCTGCCTACCTGCTCCCCCATCTATGCTGTCTATATTGCTTCTAATTGATATGAGTCAACATAAGTATTTTTACGTCATTGTTATGGCTGTATTGTTTTAAAAACCCAATAATGTTGTGGGTCCATCAGACCCGCGAACATTGGGTGAATAACAACAACATGAACACCACACAAGGGTTAAACAGACAGTTCGGTACATTCAGCTTGTCAACACTTCTTACAAAAACAAGTAGTGTTGACATCAATCTTTTCCACTCTGAGCCATGAGAGATTGACATACATATCATTAATGTTAGCTCTCCGTGCTGCCTTTTTCTGAGCCTCCTAATTGTCCCTAGAATTTCTAAGCAAACAGCTGGAGGCAGGGCTTTCTCCTATAGATCTCCATTTTTATGGAATAGTCTGCCTACCCATGTGAGAGACGCAGACTCGGTCTCAACCTTTAAGTCTTTACTGAAGACTTATCTCTTCAGTAGGTCATATGATTGAGTGTAGTCTGGCCCAGGAGTGTGAAGGTGAACGGAAAGGCTCTGGAGCAACGAACGCCCTTGCTGTCTCTGCCGGCCGGTTCCCCTCTCTTCACTGGGATTCTCTGCCTCTAACCCTATTACAGGGGCTGAGTCACTGGCTTACTGGTGCTCTTTCATGCCGTCCCTAGGAGGGGTGCGTCACTTGAGTGGGTTGAGTTACTGACGTGATCTTCCTGTCTGGGTTGGCGCCCCCCCTTGGTTTGTGCTGTGGTGGAGATCTTTGTGGGCTATACTCGGCCTTGTCTCAGGATGGTAAGTTGGTGGTTGAAGATATCCCTCGATGTGGTGTGGGCTGTGCTTTGGCAAAGTGGGTGGGGTTATATCCTTCCTGTTTGGCCCTGTCCGGGGTATCATCGGATGGGCCACAGTGTCTCCTGACCCCTCCTGTCTCAGCATCCAGTATTTATGCTGCAGTAGTTTATGTGTCGGGGGGCTAGGGTCAGTTGGTTATATCTGGAGTACTTCTCCTGTCTTATCCGGTGTCCTGTGTGAATTTAAGTATGCTCTCTCTAATTCTCTCTTCTCTTCTTGGAGGACCTGAGCCCTAGGACCATGCGTCAGGACTACCGGGCATGATGACTCCTTGCTGTCCCCAGTGACCTGGCCTTGCTGCTGTTCCAGTTTCAACTGTTCTGCCTGCGGCTATGGAACCCTGCCTGTCCACCAGACATGCTACCTGTCCCAGACCTGCTGTTTTCAACTCTCTAGAGACCGCAGGAGCGGTAGAGATACTCTTAATGATTGGCTATGAAAGCCAACTGACATTTACTCCTGATTATTATTTGACCATGCTGGTCATTTATGAACATTTGACACTCTTGGCCATGTTATAATCTCCACCCGGCACAGCCAGAAGAGGACTGGCCACCCCTCATAGCCTGGTTCCTCTCGAGGTTTCTTCCTAGGTTTTGTCCTTTCTAGGGAGTTTTCTAGCCACCGTCCTTCTACACCTGCATTGCTTGCTGTTTGGGGTTTTAGGCTGGTTTCTGTACAGGACTTCGAGATATTAGCTGATGTACGAAGGGCTATAGAAATACTGATTTGATTTGAATAATCAATTCCATAAATTTGTCAAGTGCACGTCTGGTTGATCCTCTTATCTACACCCACGACCAACAAATATTGTTTACCTTAAAATACCTTGAGAATACAGGGGGTGCTATTTTCGCATTAGCATAATTTGCTCTACAGTTCTGCCTCTTATTCAATTATTGCTCTTACTATATGCATATAAATAATACCATTGGAAAGAAAACAATCTCTAGTTTCTAAAACCGTTTCAATTTTGTCTCTGAGTGATACAGAAGTCATTTCACAGCACTTTCCATGACCAAGAACATAAAATCAAGATGTGTTATGCTGGCTTCAAAGCTCTGCCTATATATGGTCGTGCCCCCTATGACCAGAAACACACTTCATTCGCCTTCCTCTGGTTGTCAAGAGGACGTCAGAGGAGAAATTCTTTGTTTATCTGGGACTGACGTGAAATAGGACCCATTCTTTGGCGTGACCGACAACTTCCGGTTTACTGAATCGCTCGAATTTGAGCTGCGATTGTGTACTGTTTGCTGGCGTTATGTATGAAAACTATCTCCGTGTCGAATTTTGTTTGATACATGTGACCATATCATCGTAATGTATGTTTTTTCAATATAGTTTAATCAGATTATTTGAATTTTTCCGGGAGTTTTGCGGTGTTCCGTTGTCGGATTGTATTACGTTTGAGAAATCCGTGCCACTCGACCGGTACCTGTGCTAAATGGAGTGGGAAAGGAACATTTCTGAACGGAACCAACGACTCATCTTGACAAAGGACACTTTGATCAACATTCTGATGAAAGATCAGCCATAGTAGACCCAATTTACGATGTTATCATTATCTGTTTTGCATGTGAACTTGCCGTGGGCGCCCAGCCGAATCTGCCTGTATAGCTATGCTAATTAGCGCTACAATTGTTTTCGTTATAAAACATTTAATAAATCTGAAATATTGTTTGGATTCACCAGATGTTGGGCTTTCAATATCTGTACGCTGTGTATTTTTTTGAAATGTTTTAAAATGAGTAATTAGTTATATGACGTTGGTCTCTGTAATTGTTCTGGCTTGGTCGGCACCTTTTCAGATTGCAGCTGCAATGTAGAACTGTGATTTATCCTGAAAATGCACATAAAAAAAAAAAAACTATGCTATACCATAAATATGTTATCAGACTGTCATCTTATGAAGTTGTTTCTTGGTTAGTGGCTATATATATTTTTATTTAGTCGAATTAGTGATAGCTACTGACGCAGGAAAAAGCTGTTGGGAGTAAAAATATCGTGTCCTTTGCTAACGTGGTTAGCTATAGATTTACATATTGTTTTTCCCTGTAAAACATTTTAAAAATCTGAAATGGTGGCTTTATTCACAAGACCTGTATCTTTCATCTGGTGTCTTYGACTTGTGATTTAATGATATTTAGATGCTACAAGTTACTTGTGACGCTATGCTAGCTATGCTACTCAGTGGGGTGGGGGGTGGGGGGTGCTACCGGATCAGGGTTGGTGACTCGTGAGAAGTTAACAACATTTACCTTACCTTAACTACAAAAGATATTGTATGACCTCGTATACACTATATTAGGCCCAGCCTTTGACCTTTTATTTTCCTAGATATAGCTACTATATTGTGATCACTACATCTGAAGGATAGGGATACAGTAGTATAGCATTAGTACAGATGTGATCAATACATGTTGATTTTCATTCCTGTGCTGTTTATAACTTTCCTGGTAGGTTGACCTGCACCAGGTTGCAGGCACTGGTTACAGTTTTTAGCTTTTTCTTGAGTGGGCAACTTGATGAAAGCCAGTCTATTTAAATCACCCAGATAATATACCTCTGTTGATATCACATACATTATCAGGCATTTTACCCATGTTATCCAGATACTGACTGTTAGCACTTGGTGGTCTATAGCAGCTTCCCACAATGGGCTTTATGTGAGGCAGATGAACCTGTAGCCATATATATGATATTTCAACAGTATTTAACATGAGATCCTCTCTAAGCTTTACAGGAATGTGGTTCTAAATATAAAACAGCAACACCTCCACCATTGGCAGTCCTGTCTTTTCTATAGATGTTATAACCATATACTGCTACCACTGTATCAAAGGTATTATCTAAGTGAGTTTCAGAGAGAGTCAGAATATGAATGTAATCCATTACAAGCCAATTCTTAATTTTATGAACCTTATTTCTTAAGCTACAAATGTTAACGTGAGCAATTTTTTGCACTTTTCTGGGATTCCTGATTGTTTTCATTGCTTTACTGGGAAGCTTAGCAGAAGTAGATATGCTCATGTTATTTATGTTAGTGCAGGGTGAGCTGCACAGAGTGGATTTCCTACTAGGTCACACCACCTCAGTGCTAAGAGTATAACCCGGGTTCATAGGCACATGATTACTGTATAGAATAGCTGTAGGATCAGCAGAGGCATTCAGGGCAGTTAGAGGGACATCAATTAGGTTACTTACATTGTGTCTACCAACGCTGCTGGTATAATGTACATTTTCTGAAGAATTATGATAACTCAGCGACACAATGATAGAGATTAATTTAGCTGGGCTTGGGTCGTTGATAAGTCAGTCTCAACATAGCCTTATAACGCTGTGAAAGGATACAGGAAGCAACATTATTAATGTGGATCCCATCCTACTTATAAAATGGTTTGTTTCCAAAAGGGATTGAAATTGTCAACAGAAGTTACACCCATTGAGCTGCGATCCTATAATCCTCGGCAAGCAAACTTGGAAGTCCAAGTGATCCAGTTTTCCCAAAACAAAGCGTAGTAGATACAGCTCCTACAGCGCCGGAACTGTTCATTTACTTCTCCAGACAGAGGTCTCCATTGAAAAACTAATCTGGGACTAACTTTGTTAGCTTGATGGCTATCAGCTTAGCTAGCCAGATAACCTTATCGGCTCTGTCAAGCAGAATTCCGGAACAAGAAATAGCGGTCCTAGCAATTTGCTAATGTTAACTGCTTTGCAGAATCCATGCAAAACAAGTAAAGTACTTATATTTAAAACGAGTGTTTCCGGCTTACAGTGTTCAGCAGTTCACTCTGATGACATCATGAAGACAATGCGGGCACCAACTGGAAAATGCTATAGTGGGACACTATAGGTTAGTGAACATTACAGAGATCAGACACAGTAAGTTACTTTGAACGTTACAATAACTACTTGCAGCAACTGTATTTATGTAAATTATTGAAAAATCAACATGAACCTGGTGAATGGTAGAATGGCGCCGGAAGGGATGGCTGCTGTTTTACGGGCTCCTAATCAACTGTGCTATTTAAAAAAAAATTGCGATGTTTAACTTTTTTTGAATGTAATTATTTTATTAGTTTTTTCTTTCGTTTATTTAGTAAATATTTCCGTAACTCTTTCTTGAACTGCATTGTTGGTTAAGGGCTCCCGAGTGGCACAGCGGTCTAAGACACCGCATCTCAGTGCATCTATGACTCGAGTGTTAATTGCTAAATTGTAATTACTTCGCCACTATGGCCTATTTATTGCCTTATCTCCTTACTTCATTTGCACACACTGTATACAGATTTTTCTATTGTGTTATTGACTGTATGTTTGTTTATCCCATGTGTAACTCTGTGTTGTTGTTTTTGTCACACTGCTTTGCTTCATCTTGGCCAGGTCGCAGTTGTAAATGAGAACTTAAATAAAGGTGAAATAAAAAAGAGGCGTCACTACAGTCCCTGGTTTGAATCCAGGCTGTATCACATCTGGCAGTGATTGGGAGTCCATTAGGGCAGTGCACAATTGGACTAGCGTCGTCTGGGTTTGGCAGGGGTAGGCCGTCATTGTAAATAAGAATTTGTTCTTAACTGACTTGCCTAGTTAAATAAAGGTTTAAAACAAGGGCTTGTAAGTAAACATTTCATGGTGAGATCTACACCTGTTGTATTCGGCGCATGTGACAAATAAAGTTTGATACAGTGCAGCTTTTGATTGTCACAAGTACTTACAATTGATTGTATAACAGGGATTGGACAAATTAGGTGCTCAACCCTCAACAACATAATGATAAAAACGCTTAGACTGGTTCTTCACTTCCACTAGTGGTTGGCACATATACAACACATTTTGAACCATGCCCCAAAATATGCTTATGAGCGGTGCCTGCACATTACCCCCACCTATACAGAGTGTCCGCGAGGGAATGTACAGTGCATTCGGAAAGTATTCAGACCCCTTGACTTTATCCACATTGTTACATTAGAGTCTAAAATTGATGAAGAGAAAAACAATTCAGAAAATACCGCACAATGTCAAAGCAAAAACAGGTTTTTAGAAATGTTTGCAAATGTATTAAACATAAAAAACAGATACCTTATTTAGATAAGTTGTCACGCCCTGACCTGAGAGAGCCTTTTTATGTCTATATTTGATTTGGTCAGGGTGTGATTTGGGGTGGGCATTCTATGTTTGGTTTTTCTATGATTTTGTATTTCTATGTTTTGACCGGGTATGGTTCTCAATCAGGGACAGCTGTCTATCGTTGTCTCTGATTGGGAACCATACTTAGGTAGCCCTTTTCCCTCCTTTCTTTGTGGGAGGTTAACTTTATTATTATTATATGCATATAATACAAGATTTGGATAGAAACACTCCAAAGTTTCTAAAACTGTTAAAATAATGTCTGTGAGTATAACAGAACTGAAATAGCAGGCAAAAACCTGAGGAAAATCCATCCAGGAAGTGGCATTATTTTGAAATGGCTGTTTTTCCAATGAAAGCCTATACACCATTTAAAGGGATAGTTCCCAGATTCCATTCCCTATGGCTTCCACTAGTTGTGAACAGTCTTTAGACATTGTTTCAGGCTTTTATTCTGAAAAATGAGGGAGAATGACAACTTTGGGATGTCCCCAGAGCTGTTTGCCACGCGCGACCGAGAGTGTGCCTTTCTTGTTTTTCTTTTATATTGACGACGCTATTGTCCGGTTGAAATATGATCTATTATTTAGGCTGAAAACAACCTGAGGATTGATTATAAACATCGTTTGAATTTAGTACAATTTGGAATTTTCGTCTGCCTGTTGTGACCGCATGAGCCATTGGATTACTGAACAAAACGCGCCAACAAATGGAGGTTTTTGGATATAAAGAGGGACTTTATCGAACAAAATGAACATTTATTGTGTAACTGGGAGTCTTGTGAGTGCAACCATACGAAGATCATCAAAGGTAAGTGATTAATTGTATTGCTATTTCTGACTTTCTGACTAATATACTTGGCTGGTAACTGTATGTATTGTTTTGTGTGCTGGGCGCTGTCCTCAGATAATCGCATGGTTTGCTTTTGCCATAAAGCCTTTTTGAAATCTGATATGGCTGCTGGATTAACAACAAGTTAACTTCTTGCAGAGGGAGGAGGTGTTTAGTCCCAGGATCCTTAGCTTAGTAATGAGCTTTGAGGGCACTATGGTGACTACAGTCAATGAATAGGATTCTCACATAGGTGTTCCTTTTGTCCAGGTGGGAAAGGGCAGTGTTGAGAGCAATAGAGATTGCATCATCTGTGAATCTGTTGGGGCGGTATGCAAATTGGAGTGGGTCTGGGGTAATGGTGTTGATGTGAGCCATGACCAGCCTTTCAAAACACTTCATGGCTACAGACGTGAGTGCTATGGGTCAGTAGTCATTTAGGCAGGTTGTCTTAGTGTTCTTGGGCACAGGGACTATGGTCGTCTGCTTGAAACATGTTGGTATTACAGACTCAGACGGGGAAAGGATGAAAATGTCAGTGAAGACACTTGCCAGTTGATCAGCTCATGCTCGGATTACACGTCCTGATAATCCATCTGGCCATGCTGCCTTGTGAATGTTGACCTGTTTAAATGTCGTACTCACGTGGCTACAGAGAGCGTGATCACACAGTCGTCCGGAACAGCTGATCCTCTTGTGCAAGTTTCAGTGTTACTTGCCTCGAAGCGAGCATAGAAGTAATTTAGGTTGTCTGGCAGGCTCAAATCACTGCTCGCAGCTCTGCTTCCCTTTGTAGTCTGTAATAAGCCCTGCCACATCCGACCCGTCAGAGCCGGTGTGGTTGTTTCGATCTTAGTCCTGTAATGACCCTTTGCCTGTTGTTTCGTCGGAGGGCATAGCGGGATTTCTTATAAGCTTCCGGGTTAGAGTCCCGCTCCTTGAAAGCCACAACTCTAACCTTTAGCTCAGTGTGAATGTTGCCTGTAATCCATGGCTTCTGGTTGGGGTATGTACGTACGGTCACTGTGGGGACGATGTCATCGATGCACTTATTGATGAAGCCAGTGACTGATGTGGTGTACTCCTCTATGCCATCGGAAGAATCCCAGAACATATTCCAGTCTGTGCTAGCAAAACAGTCCTGCAGCTTAGCATCAGCGTCATCTGACCATTTTCTTATTGACCGAGTCACTGGTACTTCCTGCTATAGTTTTTGATTATAAGCAGGCATCAGGAGGATAGAATTATGGTCAGATTTGCCAAATGGAGAGCAAGGGAGAGCATTGTACGCATCTCTGTGTGTGGAGAAAGGTGGTCTAGAGTTTCTTTCCCCCTCTGGTTGCACATTTAACATGCTGGTAGAAATGAGGTAAAACAGATTAAAGTTTCCCTGCATTAAAGTCCCTGGCCACTAGGATCCATCTAGGATCCATCCGCCTCTGGTTGAGTGTTTTCCTGTTTGCTTATGGCCGTATACAGCTAATTGAGTGCGGTTTTAGTGCCAGTATCGTTTTTTGGTGGTAAATAGACAGCTATGAAGAATACAGATGAAAACTCTTGGTAAATATTGTGGTCTACAGCTTATCATGAGATACTCTACCTCAGGCGAGCAAATCTTGAGACTACCTTAGATTTCGTGCACCAGCTGTTGTTTTCAAATTTACATAGACCCCCTCTCCTTGTCTTTCCAGAGGCCGCTGTACTATACTGCCGAAAAAGCTTATATCCCGCCAGCTTTAGGTTATTCATGATGTCGTTCAGCCACGACTTAGTGAAACATAAGATATTACAGTTAATGTCCCGTTGGTAGGATATACGTGATCGTAGTTTGTCTATTTTATTTTCCATTGATTGTACATTGGCTAATAGGACTGACGTTAAGGGGAGACTATCCGCTCAACCTCAGATCCTTACAAGGCACCCAGACCTTCGCCCCCTGATATCTGTGTCTCTTTCTCCTGCGAATGACGAGGAAGAGGGCCTAGTCAGGCATCTGAAGTGAATCCTTCCCGTCCAACTTTTTAAAGAAAAAGTATTCCTCCGGTACGTTAAACATTTGTTCCAGAGACATTTGCATTTTGAGCTTTGTGGAAAGCGAGACAAGCTGTAATAAATGCTGTTTTTATTGACCTTGGCACATAGCTGTAATGTTGTTGTGGTGACTTCCTTATTGGAGCAGATTTTGTTGTGACACTTTGCTGCACCCCACAGTTGAGCACGTTCTGCCTTTGGCAGATGCTGGCCTCACACCCACACGCAGGGGCGGATGGCTGACTCAGACCTTTCATGAGCACTGACAAGGCGGGGGGCGCTCTGACCTCGGGCGCCAGCTGCTGGTGTCGGCAACAACATCTTGTGACTGCAGAAACACACAGGCAGGCATGCCACTACACGAGCACGCACATGCACACACACACACACACACCCTTGTTTCAGGCTGGGTTTCCAAGAACAATGAACAGTGCCAAGAACCAATGGGACATTGACACCAGCCTGGAGTGCACGGGCCTACACTTACAACGACCAGTCAGGAGCACGAACTACCAGAATCTACCTACGTCATTCACTGTATAGAATGCACTGCACACCATGTTTCGTGGCTCTCTTCTGCTAGTTCCCTCTGAGCTAAATGAACGAGTCCCCCGTGCACGCTTTGCAAGATATCTTTACCTCTGAATAAACTGCCTTTACTATATACCGATCCACCCTGTCCAGCGTCTTGACTTGGTCTCCCTTCTCTAGTAACGAGTCATCAACAAAGCTCAAGTTTTTCATTATAAAGGTCCCTGCATCTTCACCAAAACCTTGCCCACTGAATAACCACAGTTGTTTCAAACCTAGGATTACATTCTGTTGATTTCATGGACTGTATTGAAAAGACCAGCCATAGATATATTAGATACAGTGCCTTCAGAAAGTATTCACACCCGTTGACTTTTTCAACCCCCAAAAAATTGTGTTACAGCCTGAATTTAAAATGGATTACATAGCGATTTTGTGTCGCTGGCCTACACACAATACCCCATAATGTCAGTGTTTTTTTTATTAATTAAAAATGAAAAGCTGAAATGTCTTGAGTGAATAAGTATTCAACCCCTTTCTTACGGCAAGCCTAAATAAGTTCAGGAGTAAATATTTGCTTAATAACTTCATCGGGACAGGGGGCAGCATTTCCACTTTGAACGAATTGCGTACCCAAATGGAATTTCCTCCTACTCTGCCCCAGAAGGTAATACATGCATATTATTATTAGTATTGTATAGAACACTCTGAAGTTTCTAAAACTGTTTGAATTATGTCTGTAAGTATAACATAACTCATTTGGCAGACAAAAACCTGAGAAGATATCCAAACAGGAAGTGAGAACTCGATTTTCAAAACAGTGCCAAATAATACCCATTATAGTTATGGATGAGCAAACACTTCCTAGGGCTTCCACTAGATGTCAACGTCTTTAGATTTTGGTTATATGATTCTACTATAAAGGAGGGGCTCATAGGAGCTATTTTACTGAGTGGTCTTCAGAAATTCTCAGTCTCATTTTGCGCGCTCACGAGAGAGAGTGCTCTCGTTCCAATGCTCTTTCTTCAGACAATGAAATTCTCCGGTTGGATCCTTATTGATGATTAATGTTAAACACATCCTAAATATGGATTGCATACATCATTTGACTTGTTTCTACGACCTGTAATGGAACTTTTTGAGTTTTTTTCTGGAGGGATTGCTCGTGCGTCATGAAAATGGATTACTGGGCTGAACATGCTAACAACAAGTGGCTAAATGATGGGCTTTATGGAACTTTATGGAACAAATCAGTCATTTATTGTCGAACTGGGAATCCTGGGAGTACCTTCTGATGAAGTTATTCGAAGGTAAGTGCATATTTATACTGTTTTTGTAGCTTCTGTTGACGCCAAAATGGCGACTATTTCTTTGGCTGGATTGTGCTCTGAGCACCGTTCTCAGATTATTCTTTTTCCGTAAAGTTCATTTTGAAATCTGACACAGCGGTTGTTGCATAGAGGATAAGTTTATCTTTAATTCTGTGAATAACACTTGCATCTTTTATCAATGTTTATTATGAGTATTTCTGCAAAATCACCGGATGTTTTGGAATCAAAACATCACTGCACGTAACGCGCCAATGTAAACTGAGATTTTTTTTATATATATATATGCACATTATCGAACAAAACATAAATGTATTGTGTAACATGATGTCATATGACTCATCTGATGAAGATGATCAAAGGTTAGTGATTAATTTTATCTCTATTTGTGGGTTTTGTGAAAGCTATCTTTGCTGTGAAAAAAAGTCTGTGCTTTTTTGGATTTGGTGGTGAGCTAACATAAATATATGTTGTGTTTTCGCTGTAAAACATTTTAAAAATCGGACATGTTGGCTGGATTCACAAGATATTTATCTTTCACTTGCTGTATTGGACTTGTTAATGTGTGAAAGTTAAATATTTAAAAAATATATGTTTGAATTTCGCGCGCTGCCTTTTCAGTGGAATGTTTTGGGTGTTCCGCTAGCCTAGCGGAACCCCTGGGCGAGAAAGGTTAACCTCCTATACCGGGACAGTTGAGCTAACATGCATTAATGTGATTTGCATGACAGTTGTAAGTAACAAACTTTCCAGGACATAGACATGTCTTATATGACAAACTGTGTAAACGGCTAAAAATCAAGCTAGGCTTCCTCTATAGAAACAGGACATGTTTGTCCTCTACAAATAGAAGACAAATTGTACAAGCTACTTATGTCTGTTATAGATTATGGGGATATTATCTACATGCATGCCACGGCATCCACACTTAAATCGCTCGATGCTACTTATCATTGCATACATACAGTGGGGCAAAAAAGTATTTAGTCAGTCACCAATTGTGCAAGTTCTCCCACTTAAAAAGATGAGAGAGGCCTGTAATTTTCATCATAGGTACACTTCAACCATGACAGACAAAATTAGAAAAAAATCCAGAAAATCACATTGTAGGATTCTTTATGAATTTATTTGCAAATTATGGTYGAAAATAACAAACAAGCAAGATTTCTGGCTCTCACAGACCTGTAACTTCTTCTTTAAGAGGCTCCTCTGTCGCTCCACTCGTTACCTGTATTAATGGCACCTGTTTGAACTTGTTATCGTATAAAAGACACCTGTCCACAACCTCAAACAGTCACACTCCAAACTCCACTATGGCCAAGACCAAAGAGCTGTCAAAGGACACCAGAAACAAAATTGGAGACCTGCACCAGGCTGGGAAGACTGAATCTGCAATAGGTAAGCAGCTTGGTTTGAAGAAATCAACTGTGGGAGCAATTATTAGGAAATGGAAGACATACAAGACCACTGATAATCTCCCTCGATCTGGGGCTCCACGCAAGATCTCACCCCGTGGGGTCAAAATGATCACAAGAACGGTGAGCAAAAATCCCAGACCTAGTGAATGACCTGCAGAGAGCTGGGACCAAAGTAACAAAGCCTACCATCAGTAACACACTACGCCGCCAGGGACTCAAATCTCTGCAGTGCCAGACATGTCCCCCTGCTTAAGCCAGTACATGTCCAGGCCCGTCTGAAGTTTGCTAGAGAGCATTTGGATGATCCAGAAGAAGATTGGGAGAATGTCATATGGTCAGATGAAACCAGCATATAACTTTTTGGTAAAAACTCAACTCGTCGTGTTTGGGGACAAAGAATGCTGAGTTGCATCCAAAGAACACCATACCTACTGTGAAGCATGGGGTGAAAACAATAATGCTTTGGGGCTGTTTTTCTGCAAAGGGACCAGGACGACTGATCCGTGTAAAGGAAAGAATGAATGGGGCCATGTATCGTGAGATTTTGAGTGAAAAGCTCCTTCTATCAGCAAGAGCATTGAAGATTAAACGTGGCTGGGTCTTTCAGCATGACAATGAGCCCAAACACACCGCCCGGGCAACGAAGGAGTGGCTTCGTAAGAAGCATTTCAAGGTCCTGGAGTGACCTAGCCAGTCTCCAGATCTCAACCCCATAGAAAATCTTTAGAGGGAGTTGAAAGTCCGTGTTGCCCGGCAACAGCCCCAAAATATCACTGCTCTAGAGGAGATCTGCATGGAGGAATGGGCCAAAATACCAGCAACAGTGTGTGAAAACCTTGTGAAGACTTACAGAAAACATTTGACCTCTGTCATTGCCAACAAAGGGTATATAACAAAGTATTGAGACAAACTTTTGTTATTGACCAAATACCGGTTCCAACTTGCGCAACGTGACTACAAATATCTCAAAAGTTACCTGTAAGCTTTGTCCAATAATTTCAAACTACGTTTGTAATACAACTTTATGTATTTTTTAACGTAAATAATCAATAAAATTGAAGACGGGGTGATCTGTGTTCAATACCGGAAGCAAACAATTTGTAGCATGCTTTCTTGTCACGCGCCTCTAACAAACAGTACACTTCACTGGAGCCTTATTCTGAACATGGCTACTTCATTTCTCAAAAGAAAAACCTCAACCAATTTCTAAAGACTGTTGACATCCAGTGGAAGCGATAGGAACTGCAGGAAGGTCCCTTAGAAATCTGGATTCCCAATGAAACCTCATTGAAAAGAGAGTGACCTCAAAAAAGATATCTGAATGGTTTGTCCTCGGGGTTTTGCCTGCCAAATAAGTTATGTTATAGTCACAGACATGATTCAAACAGTTTTAGAAACGTCAGAGTGTTTTCTATCCAATACTAATAATAATATGCATATATTAGCATCTGGGACTGAGTAGGAGGCAGTTTAGTCTGTGCACGCTTTTCATCCAAACGTGAAAATGCTGCCCCCTATCCTAGAGAAGTTAATTGAAATGCATTCCAGGTGACTACCTCATGAAGCTGGTTGAGAGGCACACTCTTGGCAGTCATCAAGGCAAAGGGTAGCTACTTTGAAGGATATCAAATCTATTTTGATTTAACACTTTTTTGGTTACTACATTATTCCAATGCCTGGTGTGGCAACTGCACCGCCCGCATACGCAAGGCTCTTCAGAGGGCGGTGCGGTCTGCCCAACACATCACCAGGGGCAAACTACCTGCCCTCCAGAACATCTACAGCACCTGATTTCACAGGAAGGCCAAAAAGATCATCAATGACAAAAGTTTGGACACCTACTCATTCCAGGGTTCTCTTTTTTTAAACTATTTTCTACATTGTAGAATAATAGTGAAGACATCAACTATGAAATAACATATGGAATCATGTAGTAACGAAAAATCTATTTTGAGATTCTTCAAATTAGCCACTCTTTACCTTGATGACAGCTTTGCACATGCTTGGCATTCTCTCAACCAGCTTCGTGAGGTAGTCACCTGGAATGTATTTCAATTAACAGGTGTGCCTTCTTAAAAGTTAATTTGTGGAATTTCTTGTTAAATTACGAGCCTAGTTGGTTTAGCCATGGAAAAAGCGGAACCTAACCATGATTGGCTGAGATGAGTTTGGATTGGTCTGCCATGTATCAGACTTCTGTCTATAACGTGCTGCTCAGTATGTGTAGGTAATTATTTTCTAATGCTTTTTTAAAGATATCACAAAGAACTGCAAAAGTGTTGCTAATGCTCTCCACTTTCTGGAGGACTCTGAAAAGGAATGAATCAGACGATAAGGAAATTCCTTAGTTAGGTTATAAAAAATAATTGATCCAGATATTGTAGTCTTCTGAAATGGTGACAAACAGTGTTGTCCCAAGAATTTGACCTGGTATTTAAATTAGTGGAATGCCCGGTGGAAGCACAGTATGATAGATAAGGAGATGGAGACAATTCGGGCATTTGATGCAAATTTGCTGAGGGAATCAAAAAGAGAACACACAGGCAGTTGTATAAAACACCTGTCTCCGGAGTACATCTTCAAACTAAGGTCAACCATGGCATCCGTGACAGAGGGAGAAGCTTTCATCCATGTATACTGGTAAGAGTAGCTTGCTACATTTTCAGATATTATACTTTCAAATTTTGTGATTCGTTTTCATTACAAGTTAAGACATGAAGGTCAGTCAATTTGGAAAATTAAGAACGTTGAACGTTTCTTCAAGTGCAGTCGCAAAAACCATCATGATGAAACTGGCTCTCATGAGAACTGCCACTGGAAAGGAAGACCCAGTGTTACCTCTGCTGCAGAGGATAAGTTCATTAGAGTTTCCAGCCACAGAGATTGCAGCCCAAATAAATGCAACAGAGTTCAAGTAAGACACATCTCAACATCAACTGTTCAGAGGAGACTGCATGAACCATACCTTCTTGGTCAAATTACTGCAACGAAACCAATACTGAAGGACACCTATAAGAAGAGACTCGCTTGGGCCAAAAAACACGAGCAATGGGCATTAGACCGGTGGAAATCTGTCCTTTGGTCTGATGAGTCCAAATTTGACATTTTTGTTTCCAACTGCCGTGTCTTTGTGAGCCGCAGGGTAGGTGAACGGATGATCTTCGCATGTGTGGTCCCACCGTGAAGCATGGAGGAGGTGCTTTGCTGGTGACACTGTCTGTGATTTTTTTAGAATTCAAGGCACACAACCAGCATGACTACCACAGCATTCTGCAGCAATACGCCATCCCATCTGGTTTGCGCTTGGTGGGACTATCATTTGTTTTGCAACATGACAATGACCCAACACACCTCCAGGCTGTGAAATAGCTATTTGACCAAGGAGAATGATGGAATGCTGCATCAGATGACCTGGCCACCACAATCACCCAACCTCAACCCAATTGAGATGGTTTGGGATGAGTTGGACCGCAGAGTGAAGGAAGACGGTAGGTATAGGGCGGTGCACAATTGGACCAGCGTCGTCCGGGTTAGGCCGGAGTAAGCCCTCATTGGAAAATAAGAATGTGTTCTTAACTGACTTGCCTAGTTAAATAAAGGTTAGAATAAAAAAAAGCAGCCAACAAGTGCTCAGTGTGTGGGAACTCCTTCAAGATTATTGGAAAAGTATTCCAGGTGAAGCTGGTTGAGGGAATGCCAAGAGTGTGCAAAGCTGTCAAGGAAAATGGTGGCTACTTTGAAGAATCTCATATTTTGATTTGTTTAACACTTTTTTAGTTACTACATAATACTTGTGTTTTTTCATGATTTGGATGTCTTTCACTACTGTTCTACAATGTAGAAAATAAAGAAAAACCATGGAATGTGTAGGTGTCCAAACTTTTTACTGGTACTGTACYTCAATTCACTCAAAAAGGCAAGGCAGTGCCAAATTGGAAAATATGCAAATAAGGTTGAGTAAATTCTCAAGTTGATTTGTATGTTCACTCAACCTAAAAATTGAGGAAACTCACAATCCTATTACGTTTGGTTGCTTTACAATAGTATGTTGAATCAACTTCAATGCTATTGCACCTGGTTGCCTTACAATTGAATTAACATGTTTTTTTTTGTTTTTTTTACAGTGACTATTTGACTTTGGCTTTGTCTGTTTACAGTTCTGATACACGCACAAACACTTCTAGATATTCACAGAGAAGGTGAGAGCAAGGTCAAGCCATACATTATACAGGCAGTACATTTTGCAGTGTATAAAGTCCTTAGAGGATTGATCAAGTCCATATGGATGGTGTCCAAGTTAGTGCAACTACAGTATAATGTATTATGAATTATAAAGTTAAGTGAAGTTACAATGGCCTTGTCAAGAATCCACTCACTCCAAAGTTTGTTTCTGGAAAAGTGTTCAATGAACCAGGCACAGCCAAAACTTCCTGAGGTGAGTCCTCAAACAACCTACTCCTACAATGAAGAAGCTTGACTTGGACAAAAGCTGTGGTGATTGTGGTTGCAGGGGGCCACCGGTTGAATCGGGAGCTTGGTGATTTCATTGCATAGCACGATCACAGGTTTCTAACCCGCAGGGGTAATGGGGCAGTTGGGTAGTGGCTGAGTTCACTGGTCTGACTGCTGCACAGGGCAGGTCCGGAATATCTAACCTCCCCATAGCACTACCCGTGCTCAGTCTATTTTAGAGATGAGTGGGAAAATGGGACAGAAGGAATGATGAAGTGAGCTACAAACAGGGGGAGGAGAGAGAGAAGGGAGGAGAGAGAGGGAATGAATCTCCCTCCCTCCCCCTCCCTTGGCTATATATCTGAATACTCTTCCAGGGTTCAGCCCTCTTTCCCAGAAAGAAGTCGACGCAGGTCCCTACTGCTTTGTGGTGTTGAATGCTACAGGAAACATTATGCAAAATGTTAAAAATGTTGATTAGCCCTAGTTAGGAGGTTAGGATGGATGTCTTTACTTAGTATTTTTATTACATTTATTTAACTAGGCAAGTCAGTTAAGAACAAATTCTTATTTACAGTGACAGCCTACGCAGGCCAAACCCTAACCTGGACGATGCTGGGACAATTGTGAGCAACGCTATGGAACTCCCAATCACGGCCGGTTGCGATACAGCCTGGAATCGAACTAGGGTCTCCAGTGCTGAGATTTAGTACACTTGGGAGCCCCCGAGGGAGACCTGTTTTTCAACAAAAACACCTACAAAAAAATTGACATTTGTCTTCATGCACAATAATCTTTCCAGAACCGTAAGACTCCTTGTGTTGGACCTTGACCAATGTTGACAATTACAAAACCAAAATATGTGTGTGTGTGTGTGTTCCCAGCCTGGGATATTTTCAAACAGGCTTCCCAAGCCTGCATTAGCCTAGATTAACAGTCCAGTCTCGTGTCCCTCTCCACGTCTGAAAGATTTTTAAAAGGGTTAACACAACCTGCGCCCCCTGACTACTGCCAATCAGTGTTCCTATATCCCTGGGCTGGCCCAGATGGCCGCCATATGTTGACAAAACATGTACAGAGAGTCAGGAACACACGACTGGAGACGGGCGAATGCACAAGATGGTGTGCCATTATTTGTTTATTCATGCACCCCCATTGCCTTTAATGGGAGTGTCCAGCAATCGCAATTTATGTTGAGTATTCGACTTAATTTCAACCGTACGCTAGTACGAACAAACTAATTACCAGAGTAACTTGAAGCATGTTATTCAGAGGATATGAGAAAAATGTTGTTTGGTTTCTGCGTATGATATATACTGTAAGTTCAACTCAGATGGAGCATCATCTCTGAGTTGAGTAAAATTCTCAAGGTCAGATGCTTGTGAACATGTAACAACTAAGGAAGGGACAATTGTAATTGTTATGGATCCCCATCATGGGGTCTAGCGAAAATAAGGCAGTTTATACAATTTTAAAAACATTACATTCACAGATTTCACAACACACTGCCCTCCGGTCCCTACTCCACCAATACCACAGGTCGTGCTGCCCTATTCTGAGCCAATTGCAATTTTCCAGAGTCCCTTTGTGGCACCTGACCACACAACTGAACAGCAGTCCAAGTGCGACAAAACTAGGGCCTGTAGGAAATGCCTTGTTGATAGCATTAGGGCAGAGCACTGCTTTATTATAGACAGACTTCTCCCCATCTTAGCTACTGTTGTGTCAATATGTTTTGACCATGACAGTTTACAATCCAGGGTTATTCCAAGCAGTTTAGTTACCTCAACTTGCTCAATTTCCACATTATTTATTACGATTTAGGGTTTAGTGAATGTTTTGTCCCAAATACAATGCTTTTAGTTTTAGAAATGTTTAGGACAACGTATTCCTTGCCACCCACTCCGAAACTGCAACTCACTGTTAAGTGTTGCAGTCATTTCAGTCGCTGGAGTAGTTGACATGTATAGTGTGGAGTCATCCGCATACATACACAGTGGCATGTCATTAGTAAAGATTGAATAAAGGGGCCTAAACAGCTACCCTGGAGAATTCCTGATTCTCCTGGATTATGTTGGAGAGGCTTGAATTAAAGAACACCCTCTGTTCTGTTAGACAGGTAACTCTTTATCCACAATATATTTATTGCCATTTATTGCCACCGGGGCCCGCCTGCTGTAACTGCTTACTGACTGTACACTAACGTTACGACATGATTGTACCAGGTTTACTAACGCGTTAGTTCTATTAGCTTTGCTGACGGACGTTACTTTGGCTAATATGGTGACAATGATGTAGGCTGTGTGTAGCGGTTTGGCTTGAATGTTTTTTTCGCCTGGTCACATACAGCTGATGTGTTGTGCATTGAAGTCCACAAGCGAAGGGAAGAGGTGAAAGGAGGAGCGCATAACGTAGATGCGAGAAGGAATACAACGTGGCTACTATGAAACTGTGAACTGTGTTTACGCATGATCTGGGGTGTATTCATTCTGCCGAAAAACTTTACATGAACAGAATCAAACAGAATAAAAAACGGGGATAAACATACCTGAATTTGTCCAATAGAAACTCTTGCTTACAACTGTTGGACTAATGATTACACCCACTATCAGCTAGGTTGTAGCAACCTCATGATGGGTATAGGGAACATTTGAGTATCACGTAGTAGCCTAAACCTGTCGCTGTTATATTTAACTGGGTGAATTGAATATGAATGAGTCATCCAATATGCTGTAATAGAAGGCCATGCTCATGAAAAAATGTATTGGCCTCACTCATCTGAAACGGCACTGACCGCCACTGGGTACAACAGATCCCTCCATAGATAAAGCAAATATACTGACGATACAGTATATTTGAGAAGGTCAGTAGACAGAAAGGCAMGCACCTTCAGTCATTTGGAGTTTGTAATGGTACAGACACGCCAAGACACGCCAAATCTGACTGCCGATAGGTACTTAGCACAGTAGGAGGCCATTCCTTCTCTTGCTAGACTAAGACGTCCCTGCAGTGTACAGACCTGGTACCAACGAACCTGCCATTGTAGAATCGCAATGCCTTCAGTGGTCGACAACTTGCGCCACAAAGAGAGCCCACCGCTAGGGAGGTCGACCTCTGGCTGTTAAATTATTCCAGATGAGAGGCATCGTTTGACAGGTCTGCCGAGCAGCGCTCACAACAGACAGAACATGCAGCCACCAGCAATATTACAACAGTGAGGGGAAATAGGTTCTCACTGGTGGTAAATATAAGTGGGGGATTATTTAGTGAAAATTGAAAATTAAGTGCCTAGTGTCAGGTTCAGTGGCAGGCAGGGGCTTGGGTGCTTCATGAACAGGATGAATGATAAACTTCACTGCTCTGGATCAAATATTTTTGGGACCCCAGGAAGAGTAGCTGTTGCTTCAGCAAAAGCTAATGGTGATCCAAATAAAATACAAAATCTCACGTCCACTTACAGGGCGGAATCCTGACTTCGATCACATTGATATCAATGCCTGATTTATGCTAAACTTTGAGTTACGGTTTCTAACATGCTGACCAGACCGGACACGTTGCGTGCGCGAGCGTCGCAAAATAAATTTAGAAATCCATGTTATTCAATTATTGCACCCACACTGCTCACGCGCACCAACAAGCGTCTGCGACGCCAAGGGCTAAAATAGAAGTCATTCCTATTTCTGACGCAGATCGCGCTGAAAGTCATCTCCTCATTGGTTTATAGAAGCAGGTACCCACGTCCCATCTCCTCATTGGTTATACCCACGTGGGTGATTGAAAGATGAACTTCGTTGCCGGTTGTCCTGGTAATACAATGAAAGTTTAGATGTGATCACCATATACGTTCAAAGATGAAAAAGCCTGGAAAGAGGAGAGATGACTAGAAACGATTCGGTTGGCCGTTTTATGTGTGGATTAATTGTCGGAGTAGAGGTCCTTGTGCATTTCAGGTAAAATAACAACTCAATGTTTATATCCCAGGACAAATTAGCTAGCAACAGCAAGCTAGCTAAATAGGACAAACTAACGTTAGCTAGCAAGTGCAAGCTAGCTAGCTAAATTGCTATACATGTTTAATGTTTTTCGACCTGTCCCCAAATGAATGTCATTGGTTCAGAGTTTGTTTTGATATTTTAACCTGCGTGTCGTGATCGCATTTGGTGTGGGAGGGCAAAATAAATTTATGCACGATAGCGCACGATGGTGCACTCGCGGAGCCGGTTTGGGTTCCGTGTTAGGCAATAATTGGCCACTATAGTAATTAATGTATCATTTTTGCAGATTGTAGTATACTATTTCAAGGCAGTATTAAGATATTGACTCAGAAACAGACCAAGCCCCGCTCAGGTAATACCTCCCATACTTGAAGTGTTGTCATCGTACTGTTGTCTATACAACCAGGGGTGTTTGAACTCAACTCTTACAGCTGCTATTTTTAGCTCAAAAGAAGCCCACTGTGGTCTGCTCACCCAGTACTATTAGTTAAAATGTGAATTCCATAAGCTGAATACCCCTTGGTTTTCAAATCACGTAGAGTGCTTGGACTGTTGCATGATGGCAATCAAAGCCCATATACAGTACCAGTCAAAAGTTTACACCTACTCATTCCACATGCTTTTCCCACATGCTTTTTACTCTGCGGTCCAACTCCTCTCAATTGGGTTGAGGTCGGTTGATTGTGGAGGCCAGGGGTCTCTATTATAAACGTTGTATAGACACTTTGACCCATACGTACGCACATAAACTGGAGAAATGAGAAACTGCGACGCAGATGGCAGAAGGATGAAACTCGAGAAACGCTTTGAAATTGATACCATTGTGTAAAATAAATTGAAATATTACCTCTCACATATTATATATGAAGACTTCCCTGGAGTGCACACAAAAAAAACACGATTTAGGATAATAAATGCAAACGGAAATATCTGTTTTGCAAAAGAACCCCTCAAAAAAGTTGTACAGTTTAATTGAGAATCATATTTAATTGGGAATCATATTTCATTGGATCTGTAACTATTAAACTATTAAACAATACTTGCATGTTATGACATTAATTCTCATAAATTGCAAGGAGAACAGTAGATACGAGTACACAGTTTCATATATTGTTATCACATGTTCGTTGCGCAGAACTTTTAATGTGTGTCACGAACGCTTGAATGATGGTCGGACCAAGGCGCAGCATATGTAGAGTTCCACATATTTATTAAAGAATAAAGTGAAACTTTAGCAAGACAAAACAAATAAAGAATAAACGAAACGTGATGACAATGCAGTGCTAACAGGCAACTAAACATAAACAATATCCCATAACCCACAGGTGGAAAAAATTCAACTTAAGTATGATCCCCAATTAGAGACAACGATAACTAGCTGCCTTTAATTGGGAATCATACAAATCACCAACATAGAAAATAAACCTAGAACCCAACATAGAAAATATAAACTAGAACAACACCCCAGTCATGCCCTGACCTACTCTACCATAGAAAATAAAAGCTTTCTATGGTCAGGATGTGACAATGTGATAATGGACCTGTCAGTGTTAGTTATAATCAGGGTAATTACCACACCTGAAGGTTTTACGCAATTGGTATGCTTTGACAATCAAATGGGTGGGTATAAAAAGGCATGCAATTGCAATGCGTAATGACGCACAATGGCTGCTTTGGCACTGTTGGAAGATTTGGCAAGTGGAAGAATTCGGAGAGAGCAAATTTTAAGAGACCAGCAAGATTTACTGGCCAATGATGAGTGGCTTATGAGACGGTTTTGATTACCATTGCTGTTCTCTTGGATCTATGTGCTATAGTTGAGCCCAGCTTTACAGAGAAGCACTTGCAGAAACCAAGCTGTGCCTGTCCCACTTCAACTCCTTGGCAACCTCGTTAATAGCATCAATGGGGTCTTTTTGCGTTTGCAGGACTGCATCTGTGAGGACACGGCCGCTGAAGGGTTGTGACACACGAGGTACAGTGGAGATGCCGGGGCTGGGTGCACTCAGCTCCTGCTCAGCTGCAGCACCACCGATCCCGCTGGGTCACGCGACTAAAAATAGAAAAATGTCACAATTGTTAGTGCAAATAAATGTTTAAACACAAGTTGAATGCATTTGGTTTACGCTTTTCAAACGAGGGAATGCTAATTGCATACCTGGATCATACTGCATGTCCGTGTACCACTCCACCTCCGTCACTACTCCACTCAGGAGGGATTCCCTTATAATACTGGCAAGTCGCTCATCAAGGGGAGTGAGCTCCAGTGTACCCTTTCCCCAGCCCGTGGCACAAACACTGTGTAAGGCTATATGCCTTTTGGCCTCCACTTATGTCGGACCACGTCTTTTTTATATCTGAGAGGGTCCGACCTGAGCCAGCAGCATTCACAGCGTCCGCCACATGCTGCCACTAACACCTTTTGGGTATTTGTAATGCCCACACGGTGTCCACTAAACAATCATTTTTCTTGCTTCAACCTTCCATTTCATGTTCTTGAAATTTTCCGGATTGACTGACCTTCATGTCTTAAAGTAATAATGGACTGTCGTTTCTCTGCTTATTTGAGCTGTTCTTGCCATTATATGGACTTGGTCTTACCAAATACATCTTCTGTATACCACCCTTACCTTGTCACAACACAACTGATTGGCTCAAACGCAGTAAGAAMGAAAGAAATTCCACAAATTAACAATGCACACCTGTTCATTGAATTGCATTCCAGGTGACTACCTCATGAAGCTGGTTGAGAGAATGCCAAGAGTGTGCAAAGCTGTCATCAAGGCAAAAGAGTGGCTACTATGAAGATTCCCAAATATATTTTGAACACTTTTTGGTTACTACATGATTCAATGCGTATCATTCCATAGTTCTGATGTCTTCACTATTATTCCAGAACGTAGAAAATAGTGAAAACAAAGAAAAACCCTGGAATGAGTAGGTGTCCAAACGTTTGACAGGGACTGTATGTCAGGCTTGGATTTGCCATGCCAAAAGGTCTTTCCCCAGGTGCATGAAGAATGTGGATATTTACTGCAGTTTTGATGAGAACCTATTGCCAAATGCTCAAGACAGGCTTGATGCAAACTAGTGCCTGCTAAACATTGTTTCTTTCTTTTCTTTCATTGATTTCATTCTGGAAAGAGGTCTTCAATGATCACATCTTTGATTAGAAATTGGATGTTCAGTCAATTTGCATGGACAGTGCAAGTGTATTGTCTAATGTGAAAACAGTGTAAAGTACTTTTATTCATTTCATTCCACAGTAAACGTACGTATATTTTGGATCAATGGTTGTGGTGTGAAATATGAATAAAAGGTTTTGAATGTAAGACAGGGGCTGCGTTACAAGTGTTACCATTTGAGTTTTGAAAATTAACCACATACTCGTACCAATACGATAAAAATAATTTGTAACACTGTTTTTGTGTTTAACACTGGATAATTTGCTGTTTATAAAACAAAAGTTCCATTCTCTATCTAGTATTGTAGTGTAATTTATCAATTACATCTTGCACATTGATACAACAGGGCAACAGCTCATCTTTTTTTTTACATCCTGATACAGTCATTGAGTCTCCACTTTCTTTTCCCTGGAAGCACGAGATATCTGTCACGTTCCTGACCTGTTTTCTGTTAGTTTTGTATGTGTTAGTTGGTCAGGACGTGAGTTTGGGTGGGCAGTCTATGTTTTCTGTTTCTATGTTGGTTTAAAGGGTGACCTGATATGGCTCTCAATTAGAGGCAGGTGGTTTTCATTTCCTCTGATTGAGAGCCATATTAAGGTAGGTGTTTTCACACTGTTTGTTTGTGGGTGGTTGTCTCCTGTGTCAGTGTCTGTATGTTACGCCACACGGGACTGTTGTCGGTTTTGTTTGTTCGTTCGTTTTATGTAGTCAGTTTTCCTGTTATTGCGTTCTTCGTGTTTCATGTAAGTTCGTCGTCCAGGTCTGTCTACATCGTTTATTTGTTTTGTTAATTATTCAAGTATAGTTCGTTGTTTTGTCGTGTTTAAATAAATTCATTATGTCCTATGAAAACGCTGCATTTTGGTTCAATCCCTGCTCCTCCTCTTCGGATGAAGAGGAGGAGGAAAGCCGTTTACAGAACCCCCACCAATCCAGAACCAAGCAGCGGAAATTCGAGCAGCGGCCAAGAGATCAGGACTCATGGACTTGGGAGGAAGTATTAGAGGGAAAAGGACACTGGGCGCACATTGGGGAATATCACCGCGCTCGTGAGGAGATGGAGGCAGCGAGAGCCCAACAGCGGTGGTATGAGGAGGCAGCAAGGAGAGCTGGCTGGAAGCCGAGAAGAAACCCCAAAAATTTCTTGGGGGGGGCTAAGAGGTAGTGGGCCAAGGGCAGGTAGGAGACCTGCGCCCACTTCCCAGGCTTAGTGGAGAGCGGGAGAGCGGGAGTACGGGCAGACACCGTGTTACGCAGTAGAGCGCACGGTGTCTCCTGTACGTGTGCATAGCCCGGTGCGGGTTATTCTACCTCCGCACTGGTAGGGCTAGATTGGGCATTGAGCCAGGTGTCATGAGGCCGGCTCAACGCGTCTGGTCTCCAGTGCGTCTCCTCGGGCCGGCTTACATGGCACCACCTTACGCATGGTGTCCCCGGTCGCCTACATAGCCCGGTGCGGGTTATCCACCTCCCCGCACTGGTCGGGCGACGGGGAGTATTCAACCAGGTAAGGTTGGGCAGGCTCGGTGCTCAGGGAGCCAGTACGCCTGCACGGTCCGGTATTTCCGGCGCTACCTCCCCGCCCAGCCCAGTACCACCAGTGCCTACACCACGCACAGGCTTCCAGTGCGTCTTCAGAGCCCTGTTCCTCCTCCACGACACTCCCTATGGTGCGTGTCTCCAGCCCAGTGCCTCCAGTTCCGGCACCACGCACTAAGCCTCCTGTGCGTCTCCAGAGCCCTGTACGCACTGTTCCTTCTCCCCGTACTCGTCCTGATGTGCGTGCACTCAGCCCGGTGCCACCAGTGCCGGTACCACGCACCAGGCCTATAGTGCGCTTCGAGAGGTCAGTGTGCCCTGCCCTGCTCCCCGCACTAGGCTTGAAGTGCGTGTCTCCAGTCCGGTGCCTCCAGTTCCGGCACCACGCACCAGGCCTACAGTGCGTCTCAGCCGGCCAGAGTCTGCCGTCTGCCAACGGCGCCTGAACTGTCCGTCTGCCAAGCGCCGCATGAACTGCCCTTCTGTATTGAGCCTTCAAAGCCGCCCGTCTGCCATGAGCCTACAGAGCCTTCCGCCAGACAGGATCCGCTAGAGCCTTCCGCCAGACAGGAGCCGCTAGAGCCTTCCGCCAGACAGGAGCAGCCAAAGCCTTCCGCCAGACAGGATCAGCCAGAGCCATCCGTCTCCGCAGCGCCATCTGAGCCATCCGTCCCGCAGTGCCGTCTGAGCCATCCGTCTCCCCAGCGCCGTCTGAGCCATCCGTCTCCCAGCGCCGTCTGAGCCATCCGTCTCCCCAGCGCCGTCTGAGCCATCCGTCTGTCCCGAGCCATTAGAGCCGCCCGTCTGTCCCGAGCCGTCAGAGCCGTTAGTCAGTCAGGAGCGCGCTAGAGCCATTCGTCAGTCAGGATCTGCCAGAGCCGCCAACCAGACAGGATCTGCCAGAGCCGCCAACCAGACAGGATTGCCAGAGCCGCCACAGACAGGATCTGCCAGAGCCGCCAACCAGACAGGATCTGCCAGAGCCGTCAACCAGAAGGATCTGCCAGAGCCGCCACCCAGACAGGATCTGCCAGAGCCGCCAACCAGACAGGATGCCAGAGCCGCCAGCCAGACAGGATCTGCCAGAGCCGCCAGTGAGCCATGAGCGTCCAGAGCCGCCAGTGAGCCATGAGCAGCCAGAGCCGTCAGCCTGCCATGAGCGTCCAGAGCCGTCAGCCTGCCATGAGCGTCCAGAGCCGTCAGCCTGCCATGAGCGTCCAGAGCCGTCAGCCTGCCATGAGCGTCCAGAGCCGTCAGCCTGCCATGAGCGTCAGAGCCGTCAGCCTCCATGAGCGTCCAGAGCCGTCCGCCAGTCATGAGCGCCGGAGTTGCCAGTAATCCGGAACTGCCCCTCAGTCCAGAGCTGTCTCTCTGTCCGGAGCTGTCTTTCAGTCCGGAGTTGCCCCTCTATCCTGAGCTACCTCTCTATCCTGACCTACCTCTGTCTGGAGCTATCTCTCTATCCCGGTGCTGCCCTTGTCCTGGTGCTGCCCTTATCTTAAGGTACATTTAAATTAAGTGGGTGTAAGATGAGGGTGGTCATTCTAAGGGGAGACGTAAGCTGGGATTGACTATGGTGGGGTGGGGACCTCGCCAGAGCCTGAGCCACCACCGTGGTCAGATGCCCACCCAGACCCTCCCCTAGACTTTGTGCTGGTGCGCCCGGAGTTCGCACCTTGAGGGGGGGGTTATGTCACGTTCCTGACCTGTTTTCTGTTAGTTTTGTATGTGTTAGTTGGTCAGGACGTGAGTTTGGGTGGGCAGTCTATGTTTTCTGTTTCTATGTTGTTTAAAGGGTGACCTGATATGGCTCTCAATTAGAGGCAGGTGGTTTTCATTTCCTCTGATTGAGAGCCATATTAAGGTAGGTGTTTTCACACTGTTTGTTTGTGGGTGGTTGTCTCCTGTGTCAGTGTCTGTATGTAGTCACAACGGGACTGTTGTCGGTTTTGTTTGTTCGTTCGTTTTATGTAGTCAGTTTTCCTGTTATTGCATTCTTCGTGTTTCATGTTTCATACATCGTTTATTTGTTTTGTTAACTATTCAGTAAGTTCGTTGTTTTGTCGTGTTTAAATAAATTCATTATGTCCTATGAAAACGCTGCATTTTGGTTCAATCCCTGCTCCTCCTCTTCGGATGAAGAGGAGGAGGAAAGCCGTTACAATATCACACAGAATGACAGAGGAAAAACAAACCCAGCACCACCTAAGTTGCTGAGCAGTTAGTGACAGAGAAGAGAGGGAAACAGGGCCAGGAGCGTCTGGGTCGGTGCTTCAGCTGGTGTGAGTTTAGGTCACTGTCCTCCTCTGCCACTCACTGACCATGCAAGACACCCCATAGGCTTCATGGGTGACAGGGCAAGATGCCAATTGTGTATTCACAACCATGAAACAGGGGTGCATTTCTCTTGACCTCTACTATCACTCATTAATGGAGGTACCATAGGAAGTGGTGCACACTGTCACATCAAGACAAGGTAAAATATCCACCTGGAAATGCGTCTATGAAGACACCCCAGAATTGAAAACAAATTAGATTTAGGAGAATATTAGAATATCAGCAAAGGTGGCAGTTGCCTGCATAATAACCATTTCAATAATTCTCACCCAAGCCAAATTTAGGCACACGTCTGGTGGACCCCCTATTCACAGACGGGACAGCAGTGGAGAAGGTGGAAAGTTAAGTTCCTCGGTGTACATGTCACTGACAAACAGACAGTGTGGTGAAGGCGCACCCAATGTCAAAGGAAGGCGAAAAAGATCATCAAGGACAACAACCACCCGTGCCACTGCCTGTTCACCCAGCTATCATCCAGAAGGAGAGGTCAGTGGAACAGAGACTGCTGTCTACAGTTGAAGTTGGAAGTTTACATGCACTTAGATTGGAGTCATTAAAACTTGTTTTTCAATTACATCACAAATGTCTTGTTAGCAAACTATAGTTTTGCCAAGTCGGTTAGAACATCTACTTTGTGCATGACACAAGTCATTTTTCCAACGATTGTTTACCAACGATTGTTTATTTCAAGGCCTACCTTCAAACTCAGTGCCTCTTTGCTTGACATCATGGGAAAATCAAAGAACTCCACAAGTTTGGTTCATCCTTGGGAGCCATTTCCAAACGCCTTAAGGTACCACGTTCATCTGTACAAAGAATAGTACGCAAGTATAAACACCATGGAACCACACAGCCGTCATACCACTCAGCAAGGAAGAAGCCACTGCTCCAAAACCGCCATAAATAAGCCAGACTGGTTTGCAACTGCACATGGGGACAAAGATCGTAGTTTTTGTAGAAATATCCTCTGTTCTGATGAATCAAAAATAGAACTGTTCGGCCATAATGACCATCGTTATGTTTGGAGGAAAAAGGGGGACGCTTGCAAGCTCAAGAACACCATCCCAACCGTGAAGCACGGGGACGGCAGCATCATGTTGTGGGGGTGCTTTGCTGCTGGATGGACTGGTGCACTTCACAAAATAGATGGCTTCATGAGGTAGGGAAATTATGTGGATATATTGAAGCAACATCTCAAGACATCAGTCAGGAAGTTAAAGCTTGGTCTTCCAAATGAGTCTTTCAAATGGACAATGACCCCAAGCATACTTCCAAAGTTGTGGCAAAATGGCTTAAGGACAACAATGTCAAGGTATTGGAGTGGCCATAACAAAGCCCTGACCTCAATCCTTTTGACAATTTGTGGGCAGAACTGAACAAAGTGTGTGTGAGCAAGGAGGCCTACAAACCTGACTCAGTTACATTAGCTCTGTCAGGAGGAATGGGCCAAAGTTCACCGAACGTATTGTGGGAAGCTTGTGGAAGACCACCCAAAACATTTGACCCAAGTTAACCTCTAACGAGCCTCTACCCCGGGTCCGGGAGCACCCCCCACCCCCCCACACACTGATTAGCATACCTAGCATAGCTTCACAAGTAGATAGTAGCATCTAAATATCATTAAATCACAAGTCCAAGACACCAGATGAAAGATACAGATCTTGTGAATAAAGCACATTTCAGATTTTTAAAATGTTTACAGGGAAGACAAAATATGTAAATCTATTAGCTAAACACGTTAGCAAATACACCACTATTCTAACTCCATCAGTTTCTTACTCCTTCAGGTCTATCACCAATTCGGCTCAACTAAGATATGATATCCACTAACCAGAAAAAAACCTCTTCAGATGACAGTCTGATAACATATTCATGGTATAGGATAGTTTTTGTTAGAAAAAGTGCATATTTCAGGTAGAAATCACAGTTTACAATTGCACCCACCATCACAAATCGACTAGAATTACTAGATAGAGCAACGTGTATGACCAATTTACTCATCATAAAACATTCATAAAAATAGACAAAGCATAGCAATGAAAGACCCAGTTCTTGTGATTTCAGACCATATTTCAGTTTTCTAAGCGTTTTCAGCGAAAACACAATAAATCGATAGTTAGCATACCACATGCAAACGTTACCAGAGCATCGATTCCAGCCAAAGAGCGCTATAACGTAATCACCGCCAAATATATTAATTTTTCACTAACCTTCTCAGATTCTTCCGATGACACTCCTGTAACATCATTTACAATATACATATACAGTTGTTCGAAAAGTGCATATTTACCATACAAAACGCGTTGGTTACACAATAAAAATACTAGGAAATCAAGCCTCAATATGTCTGACGTCATCTATCAAGTGATCTAGTTTAATGAAAGCTAATCATGATACTTGACTAAAAAAAACAGGTTGACAGCAAATCGAAAGACAAAATTAGTTCTTAATGCAACCGCTGATTTACATTTTTAAAATTATCCTTACTTTTCAATACAGGTTGGCCAAGTAAGCAGTAACCAAACAAAATGGCGAAATATGCGTTTAAAATATTTCGACAGAAACACGATTTATCATATTAAATATTCTTACTTTGAACTGTTCTTCCATCAGATCTCTTGCAAGTGTATCCTTTCATGTTATAAACGTCTTTTGGTCGATAGAATGTCCTCTGGCCTGTCGAAATGTCCACCACCAACGACCGACACCCTAAAACGTGTCCAAACTTTCAGAGTGCACAACAAAGAAATTCCTCAAAATCGCACTAAAACGGATATAAATTGCTATAAACGGTTCAAATTAACTACATTATGATGTTTTAACAACTATAACGACTGAAAACATGACCGGAGAAATATTGCTGGTTAGAAAACGATTTGGAACAGGCAGGTCCGATTGTCCTTCACGCTTCAGGCGCACGATGGAGAAAGGGTCTCTGTACATTTTGTCTTTTATAATGGCTTGAATGGTCCACATCGAATCATGAAAACGTGATGACGTACGACACCCAGAGGAAGACGTAGGCAGTGTCGGTTTCTATAGCATTCACTGCGCCTAAAAACAGACCCAGATCAGAGGTTAAAAATTTCTGAAATCTGAACTCCTGTCATGAAAATAGTGCTGTACAAATTTTTCTGTACCACTCGAGAGACAAAATTCCAACTTCTATATGAAATAGAAGGTGTTTTCCTATTCCATACTCGCCATATAACAATAAGCATATTGTACATCAAGAAATTTAGCACGAGGCAGTTTAATTTGGAGACACAAATATGCTAATGCGGAACAGCACCCCCTATAGTTGCAAGAAGTTAAACAATTTAAAGGCAATGCTACCAAATACTAATTGAGTGTACGTAAACTTCTGACTCAACTGGGAATGTGATGAAAGAAATTAAATCTGAAATAAGTAATTCTCTCCACTATTATTCTGACATTTCACATTCTTAAAATAAAGTGGTGATCCTTATTGACCTAAGAAAGGGGAATTTTTACAAGGATTAAATGTTAGGAATTGTGAAAAACTGAGTTTAAATGTATTTGGCTAAGGTGTATGTAAACTTCCGACTTCAACTGTATATACAGACTTCATTTTCCACTTTAATAATGTTTACATGTCTTGCATTACTCATCAAGACAAAGGAGATGATTGTGAACTACAGGAAAAAGAGGTTTGAGTACACCCCCATTCTCATCGACAGGGCTGCAGTGGAGCTGGTTGAGAGCTTCAAGTTCCTTGGTGTCCACATCACCAACAACTAGCATGACAAAACCTATTCCCCCTCAGGAGACTGAAAATATTTGGCATGGGTCCTCAGATCCTCAAAAGCTTCTATAGCTGCATCATCAGGAGCATCCTGACTGGTTGCATCACTGCCTGGTATTGCAACTGCTCGGCCTCCGATCGCAAGGCACTACAGAGGGTAGTGCGAATGGCCCAGTACATCACTGGGGCCAAGCTTCCTGCCATCCAGGACCTCTATACCAGGTTGTGTCAGAGGAAGGCCCTAAAAATTGTCAAAGACTGTGCTTTCTGCTACCACACGGCAAGCGGTACCGGAGCGCCAAGTCTAGGTCCAAGAGGCTTCTAAACAGCTTCTACCCCCATGCCATAAGACTCCTGAACACCTAATCAAATGGCTACCCAGACTATTTGCATTGCCCCCTCTTTTACACCGCTGATAGTCTCTGCTGTTATCAGCTATGCATAGTCACTTTAATAACTCTACCTTCATGTACATATTACCTCATATAGACCTGTCTCTTATACACATCTAGATGTGTATAAGAGACAGGCCCAGTACATCACTGGGGCCAAGCTTCCTGCCATCCAGGACCTCTATACCAGGTTGTGTCAGAGGAAGGCCCTAAAAATTGTCAAAGACTGTGCTTTCTGCTACCACACGGCAAGCGGTACCGGAGCGCCAAGTCTAGGTCCAAGAGGCTTCTAAACAGCTTCTACCCCCATGCCATAAGACTCCTGAACACCTAATCAAATGGCTACCCAGACTATTTGCATTGCCCCCTCTTTTACACCGCTGATAGTCTCTGCTGTTATCAGCTATGCATAGTCACTTTAATAACTCTACCTTCATGTACATATTACCTCAAATAACCGGTGCCCCTGCACATTGACTCTGTACCGGTACCCCCCTCCATCCCCCCGTATATAGTCTCACTATTGTTATTTTACTGCTGCTCTTTAATTACTTGTTACAGATAAGAATAAGAAATACAATATATATATATATATATATATATTTTAACTGCATTGTTGGTTAGTAAGTTAGCATTTCACTGTAAGGTCTACACCTGATGTATTTGGTGGATGTGACTAATGAAATGTGATATGTATATACTGTATTCTGTACTATTCTACTATATCTTATTATAGTCTATGCCACTCTGACATTGCTCATCCATATATTTATATATTCTTAATTCCATTCCTTTACTTAGATGTGTGTATTAGGTATTTGTTGCGAATGTTAGATATTACTTGTTAGATATTGCTACACTGTCGGAACTAGAAGCACAAGCATTTCACTACACCCGCAATAACATCTGCTAAACACGTGTATGTGACCAATAAAATTGGATATGATTTGACTACTGTCGATAAGAAAATTGGGTGCATTGTGAAATTAGACAATTACAGCTTTGAAATTTAAGAATGTTTCTTAACACCAGGTGCGTCCTCAGCCAGGCATGGGATCTCTAATTGGGAAAGAAAAACAAAAATTTTTGCACCATGGCTAAATTGTTGAATTTGTCATCATTTGTTCCACGTTTAGAGCATGAGTCTGCCTATTCCTGAACACAGCATCACAGATCATCGATATCCCTCTTTACACATCCAGCTGGTATCACCTTAACCACAGGCATGGAGTGAAGCGCTGTCATGGGGAGATCCTCTGGTCTTTAGCTTGTGTAAAGACTTGACTCTTATGCATGTACACAAACACACACACGAGCAGTATCACACCGCACTTGTCGACCTAAGACAAGTGACCCAATATGGGTATTATCCACTGGGTAGGGATAAACATGTTTTATTATTTTTAAGTCTGAAATACAAGATACAGATACTGACTGAATACAGAAGAATGCAAGAGTCCAACTGCCAACCCAGTCATTTTCATGACAGCCTAGATCCTGGAGAGGTGGGAGTGGAGGGCAACAGACAAACAGCAAGCTGTAAAATAGCTGGATATTGCTTTAGAAAGGAAATCACAAGCTGAAATCCATTCTGCTGGCGAAGCCAAGGCTGTATAGCAGAAGCCTCTGAGAAGATCCTTCTTTGTCCTCAGCACTCTGGTAAACACACCTCCAATGACACGCCAGGGCTGTTGCCTGGCTACTGCAGAAATGCGGCATTGTGGGGACCACTTCACCACCTCCACAGAGTGATAGGAGGGAAAGAGGACGTGGGCAGCTTACACAGGTTCTCACCCCTTCACACTGAGGCAGGTGATGTGGCTCTCAATAGCACCGTTTTATTTAGTGTGACTCAGCTCGGCAGGTGATTGTGCTGTGTACAGCAAGGAAACCTCAAATCAAAGTCAGGGGAGTGAACCAAATCTAGCTTACTAAGCATAAAAGGAGTAACTCTTGCCAAGCATGGTGCAGCGACATTGATTTGAAATGAAGTGACGTCAACTCAATTAGACTTTCTGTGTGGAATGCTAGTACATCTACATTCCTGGATCATATTGTCTTAGATTACATCTTACATGAGAACCCCGACGACACATCGTATGGCTAAACTCCTAGACATATAATGCAGCGCACTCCGTGGGGTGCCAACCCAGAATGCTGCAGTGTTGTCACCATTACTCCCTCATATCGTTTTCCCATGCACTGATGAGTCACACGTTAATACAGTAGCCATGCCATGTAGGCAATGAAGAAATATCTCCTGCCATCTACCATATCAAGGAGATACCTCTGGGAGTTGGATATCAATGGTGCCGCATGATTTCTGACGCAACGTGTGTCGCTGTTGCCAAACAAAGACAGGAATACTGAAATGTGCAAGCAAAGCTGTAGGAACTGCTTACTTTTCATCTGTTGTCAAATTCTCTTTACACTATCCATCAACGTTAACTTATTTTAATAAGAACATAGTTTATTCATACTTCCTTATTATGGTCTACTCTGCCCTGAGTTGTAAATAATTCACTGTGCATGGAAATCAAATGGCCTATTTTGCAAAACAGAGTTCATCCAAGAGCAGAGCTCTAAGAACTAATCTTGGCAGACAGTGCCAAAAATGAACACCCGCCAAATGCGGTAGATTTTGGCATTGGCAGGTAAGAATGACTAATTAACCAGCCACGTTGGCGGGTGGTCAACTCGGGGCTCTACAGTGCAAGCAAATGTCAAGTCTAGGCCCATGTGGAAGTTGTGATTTATAGCCCAAAAAATGCTGCCGTAGCTGTTTAAGTATTTCTGCAGTTTTGTTTCATATCTGGTAATGCACAAAGACATACGAATCCTAGCGTTATATCCCACCTCGCGCAGTAACACCTCCTGCCTGGGGGACTCTGCGCACTGAGTGAAGCTGAAAAGAGTCCGTTTTGGATCAACTTCTATACCTGTGCTCATTGCTTCTATCTACTATAGTGAGACTTCCTTGTGTTTCTTGGATATTTACATTTAAAAACAACCTAACTTGTGAACAAAACAATGTTTGAGTCCACTAACGAAGAGATRGTGCTGTGAAAAAGTATTTGCCCCCTTTCTAATTCTCACCTTTTGCATATGTTTTTATATTGAATGTTATCAGATCTTCAAACAAAACCTAATATTAGATAAAGGGAACCTGAGTGAACAAATAACACAATTATACCCATTTAATTTATTTCAAAAAACAAAGTTATGCAACACCCAATGCCCCTGTTGAGAACAAGTAATTGCCCCCTTACATGCAATAACTGGTTGTGCCACCTTTAGCTGTAATGTCTCTAACCAAATGCTTCTTGTAGTTATTGATCTGTCTCTCATGTCGCTGTGGAGGCAACTTGAACCACTCTTTCAAAGAGAACTGCTGTAACTCAGCAACATTTGTAGGTTTTCAAGCATCAACTGCCTCTAGTTAAAAGATCACAGAAACATTTGAGGACCTGAGTCGCCTTTACCACGGTAACCTTAAAATGGTCAGCTGAACTTTAGTCTCATCTGTGATATTTTGGTTAAAAGACTCAGGTCACAAAATATTGCATTGAAAACAAGAAATGTATTTCTAGTAATGTATTACTACCTGGGACCAACACTCTACATGTTTCATTTATATTTTTGCTCAGTATAGTTCTGGGCTCTGTTGGCAGAGTTACCTTCATGCTTTCTATTACGGAATACTCTGGGCAAAAGGACCAGTGATTTAGTCCATAGACTTCATACCTTGCCGGCTGGATACAAATTGACCATAAAATACTCTGTCCTTGGTATGATAACCAAAGAAAATGGGATTCCCTTTCTGTTACTTCTTCATCCGTAGAGAAAGACAGTGGTCAAAGCCGACCTGTAGTTGAGGTGCATCCGAAATGTAAAGTTCACTTTAAGATGAAAGCATTAATGTTTGAACCTATTATTTTCGTATGAAAACAGTCGTAAATAAAGTATTGTTTTATTTGAAGGCTGAGAGATGTGCCTTATTTTATAAAAAATAATTTCTCCCACCATCCGTCCTCTGAGTCTCCCCTTACATTTCCCCCAATCACCCCACAATGACCAGATAACCCCAACCCTTTACCACCCCTTCCCCATGGACCTGAAAGCAAAAAAAGTAACAAAAGTCTAAATAAATATTGGTTTATATGAGTAGGGCTTTATCTAAGATTGTTCTTAAAGAGTGAAGTATATTTGTCCAGAATTCAATTGTACCTTATCTACCAGAGGTGTGGACTCGAGTCACAAATATGATGACTTGCAACTCAAGTTTGACATTAACACCAATGACTCGTGACTTAACTTGGACTTGAGCCTTTTAACTGAACTGACTTGATACCCTCCCCAAGCCCAAATATAAAAAATGATGCTATTACAAAAAGTGTGCAGCGCATCAACTGTTAATTTAACGGATTACAGTTTCAATCAGACATCAGCCAATCACATTGTGCCAGCTGAGAAAAAGTTGAGCGTGGCAGTGCAGAGGAACGTCGGCGATTGAATTCAGATGGAGCCCTTGGGAAGATGATACCCAAAATTATTATTTAGGATATAAAGACTATGCTGTATCAACAAAAACGGATTGCAACTTGCAAAACATGCGGGAAGAAAATGACAGACGGAGGCGCAACAACTTCCAACTTTGTTCGACATTTGAAGCTGCACAAAGAACGGTAAATCATGGCTAATATAGCCAACAGCTATATCATTCATAACTTTGCCAGTGCAGCATGTTGGCTAACGTAACCTTAAATCAATGAGCCTCCGCACAGTCAGTCAGTGCGGGAACGTGATCATTGCACCCAAGATTGAGCTACAACTGGCTACGCAGTTGGTAGCCTAAATCCTGCCTGATGTTACTGCTGTTCCTAAAGCCATTGACATATGTTACGGTGTGTGTGTGTTAAGGTTGGGCGGTTGTGTACAAGCCTACATCGCCCGATTGCACCCCATAGCGATCCTCGATAGTCGATCGCTATTGGGGGGGGGGGGTCTTTGTTATGGCTAGCCATGTTGTCACGAATCCCGCCGAAGATGGTGCCTCTTCCTCTGCGGGCGGTGCTCGGCGGTCGTCGTCACCGGCCTACTAGCTGCCATCGATTCTCTTCCTTTTGTTATTCTGTTTGTGGTGTTTGTATTCGTGTGGATTTTGTCCTTGTTTATTTGTGGACTGGATGTTGACGCGCCCTTTTTGTTATGTGGCGTAGCCGTCTCGTTTATATTCTATTTTGGAATATTAAAGTATATCCACTTGCTCGAAGCTACCCTGCTCTCTGCGCCTGACTCCTTCATTCACCATTGGAAACGTAACAGAAGCCTGCAGTACCTCGTTGACTGGGAAGGGTACGGTCCGGAGGAGAGGTGCTGGGTACCGAGAGGGGACATTTTAGATCCTTCCCTCTTGGTTGATTTCCACCGCCGCCACCCGGATTGCCCTGCGCCTCGCCCTCCGGGTCGTCCTCGAGGCCGGGGGCGGCGCACTGCGGGAGCCGCGCGTCAGAGGGGGGGTACTGTCACGAATCCCGCCGAAGATGGTGCCTCTTCCTCTGCGGGCGGTGCTCGGCGGTCGTCGTCACCGGCCTACTAGCTGCCATCGATTCTCTTCCTTTTGTTATTCTGTTTGTGGTGTTTGTATTCGTGTGGATTTTGTCCTTGTTTATTTGTGGACTGGATGTTGACGCGCCCTTTTTGTTATGTGGCGTAGCCGTCTCGTTTATATTCTATTTTGGAATATTAAAGTATATCCACTTGCTCGAAGCTACCCTGCTCTCTGCGCCTGACTCCTTCATTCACCATTGGAAACGTAACACATGTATTTCCATGGAAATATAAAGCTAATTTGGAAAGTAATAAATATATTTTTAAAAGCATTCATGATTTGCGTAAATGTAATATATTATCTATTACTCTTGTTAAAAATATGAAATGGTATTACATTTGGTGAAGAGCACATTATGGACTCGAAACTCAAAGTTTAGGACTTGAGACTTGACTTGATACTTGTCGATCTTGACTCGGACTTTTCTGTCTTGACTTGGGACTTGAGTGCTGAGACTTGAGACTTATTTGTGACTTTTAAAACAATGACTTGGTCCCACCTCTGTTATCTACTACCAAACAGTTTTGCTGTCGATAATTCTAATGTTATAACTTCTAATAGTAACTGTATCCAATGGGAAAGAGGTGGTTGCCGTCTTAGAGACCAAAACATTTTTCATTTTTCATGAGTGCCAGCAGTGATCTTATCTGACAGAGATGCAAGGGGCTACCATTGTTAAGTAAAATAGATGCAAAGCATTGAATATTGAAATTCATACACTTCAAAATGAATTTAGTTACTTTGCCTCAGAAGCATTTAACTGCAGGGTACTCCCACATCATATGAAGGAATGTGCCTACCTGATTTAGGGGGATTCAGTGAACAGTTGGGGCCTTTGTCATTGTAAAACATTTCCTTGGCGTTAAATACAGCCAGTGAACAAATGTTGCATGTATAAATTGACAGTTCGGATTACTGGTTACAGGGTTGTTTAGCCTCAATTATAGCTGTGGAAAATACTTTAATTGGCTAGCTCAGAATGACTGGGAACATGGACATGTACAAACAGACTAGCTATGCCCTCTAAGGCAATCAAAGAGGCAAAACCACAGTACAGATGTATTTATTATGGATCCCCATTAGCTGCTGCCAAAATTAAGGCAGTTAATACAATTTTAAAAACATTACAATACATACCCAGATTTCACAACACACTGTTTGCCCTCAGGCCCATACTCCACCACGTATCTACAGTACTAAATCCATGTGTATGTATAGTGCGTATGATATCGTGTGTGTGTATGCATGTGTCTGTGCCAATGTTTGTGTTGCTTCAGTCCCCGCTGTTACATAAGGTGTTTTGTAATCTGTTTTTTTAAATCAAATGTTACTGCTTGTGTCAGTTACTTGATGTGGAATAGAGTTCCATGTAGTCATGGCTCTATGTTGCACTGTGTGCTTCCCGTAGTCTGTTCTGGACTTGGGGACTGTGAAGAGACCTCTGCTGGCATGTCTTGTGGGGTATGCAGGGGTGTCCGAGGTGTGTGCCAGTAGGTTAGACAGACAGCTACGTGCATTCAATATGTCTACACCTCTCATAAATAAAAGTAGTGATGAAGTCAATCTCTCCTCCACTTTCAGCCAGGAGAGATTGACATGCATATTATTAATATTAGCTCTGTGTACATCCAAGGGCCAGCCATTTGCCCAATTCAAAGCCAATTGCAATTTTCCTAAGTCCTTTTTTTGTGGCACCTGATCACACGACTGAACAGTAGTCAAGGTGAGACAAAACTAGGGCCTGTAGGACCTGCCTTGTTGACAGTGTTGTTAAGACAATGACTGTAAAAGGTGTTAAGTCCCAATGGATTGATGAGGAATTAAAAAATGGTATGTTTGAGAGGGATGAGGCAAGAGGTATGGCAAATAAGTCTGGCAGCCCAATTGATTGGTAAACGTACTGCAAATTAAGAAATCATGTGACTAAACAAAATAGAAGAAAAATAAACTATAAGAAAGATAAGCAAACTTAGGGATGACATGCCAACAGCAATAGAGATAAAAATTAATCACTAACCTTGAACAACTTCATCAGATGACAGTCTTATAACATCATGTTATACAATACATTTATGTTTTGTTTGAAAATGTGCATATTTGAGGTATAAATCGTAGTTTTACATTGCAGCCACCATCACAAATAGCACCAAAGCAGCCAGAATAATTACAGAGAGCAACGTGAAATACATAAATACTCATCATAAAACATTTATGAAAAATACATGGTGTACAGCAAATGAAAGATAAACATCTTGTGAATCCAGCCAATATTTCTGATTTTTTACAGCGAAAACACAATATAGAATTATATTAGCTTACCACAATAGCCAAACACACAAAGCCATTTATTCACCGCCAACATAGCTTTCACAAAAAACAGCAATAGAGATAAAATTAATCACTAACCTTTGGACAACTTCATCAGATGACAGTCTTATAACATCATGTTATACAATACATTTATGTTTTGTTCGAAAATGTGCATATTTAGAGCTGCAAATCGTGGTTATACATTGAATACGTAGCAACAATTCACCAAAATGTCCGGAGATATTTTGGACAGTCACCTAATCTAACCAAAGAACTCATCATAAACTTTACATAAAAATACTTGTTGTATGGCAAATAAAAGATACACTGGTTCTTAATGCAACCGCTGTGTAAGATTTTTTTAAATAACTTTACTACAACATACAGCATGCATTATTGTGAGACAGCGCTCTCCTATTCTCCGCCGTGTTGGAGCCAAAATATTACACAGAAATACGAAATAACATCATAAATATTCTCTTACTTTTGCTGATCTTCCATCAGAATGTTGTGCAAGGAGTCCTAGGTCCAGAATAAATCGTTGTTTGGTTTTAGAATGTCCATTTCTTCTGTCGAATTAGCAACTTTGGCTAGCATTGTGGAGCGCACGTGTCCATCATCTCTTGGCGCATGGAACGAAAAATTCCAAAATTCCCAATAAACGTTGAATAAACTGGTCAAACTTGGTTGAAAATCCTACTTTATGATGTTCTTCTCATATGTATCCAATAAAATGAGAGCCGGAGCAATTCGTAGTGTATACCGAACGCTTTTCAGAAGACAATGTGAGGTTCCCCGGCGCGCAGATGAAAACTGACAAAAGGGCGGACCTGTCACTCGAAAAGCTCTTATTCAGCCTCACATCAAGCTAGACACCCCATTCAACCTTCCACTGCCTGTTGACATCTAGTGGAAGGCGTATGAAGTGCATACAGATCCATAAATAAAAGCCAGTTGAATAGGCAGGCCCTGACACAGAGCCTCGTTTTCAGATTTTTCACTTCCTGTATGGAAGTTTGCTGCCAAATGAGTTCTGTTTTACTCACAGATATAATTCAAACAGTTTTAGAAACTTCTGAGTGTTTTCTATCCAATAGTAATAATAATATGCATATTGTATGATCTAGAACAGAGTACGAGGCCGTTTAATTTGGGCACGATTTATTCCAAAGTGAAAACAGCGCCCCCCTATTAAGAAGAAGTTAACTTCTCTGCACTATGGATCCCTTTTACGGGATCACTTTCCTAAACAACCGCTAGAATTGCAGGGCGCCAAATGCAAAAATATTTATAATCATGCAATCACAAGTGAAATATACCAAAACACATTTTAGCTTGTTGTTAATCCACCTATCGTGTCAGATTTTAAAAATATACTTTACAGTGAAAGAAATCCAAGCGTTTGTGAGTGTAGCTTTCAATGCTACAACAGCTAGCCTTATATTAGCTTGGTTAGCTTGGTCACGAAAGTAAGAAAAGCAATAAAATTAATCGCTTACCTTTGATAATCTTCGGATGTTTCCACTCACGAGACTCCCAGTTACACAACAACTGTTATTTTTGTTCGATAAATATTACTTTTWTCACAAAAAAACGCCATTTGGGTTGCGCATTATGTTCAGAAAACCAAAGCCGTGTTCCGTTCGACAAATTCCAAAAAGTATCCATAATGGTCGTAGAAACATGTCAAATGTTTTTTACAATCAATCCTCAGGTTGTTTTTAACAAACATAATCGATAATATTTCAACCGGACCATAACCTATTCATTAAGAGACAAAAGAAAAATGGGGTGCCCCTCTATCGCGCGCAGGAAACATTCAGAGGACACCGGACTACTTATGAAAAATGTCGGCCATTTTTCAAAATAAAAGCCTGAAACTATGTCTAAAGCCTGGTCACAGCCTGAGGAAGCCATTGGAAAGGAATCTGGTTGATACCCCTTTAAATGGAAGAGGGGCAGTGAACGGAATAGGGGTTTAAAAAAAATCACTTCCGGGTTGGATTTTCTCAGGTTTTCGCCTGCAGAATCAGTTTTGTTATACTCACAGACACTATTTTGACAGTTTTGGAAACTTTGGACTGTTTTCTATTCTAATCTGTAAATTATATGCATATTCTACGATCTGGGCCTGAGAAATAGTCAGTTTACCTTGGGAACGTTATTTAAAATATATACACTGCTCAAAAAAATAAAGGGAACACTTAAACAACACAATGTAACTCCAAGTCAATCACACTTCTGTGAAATCAAACTGTCCACTTAGGAAGCAACACTGATTGACAATACATTTCACATGCTGTTGTGCAAATGGAATAGACAAAAGGTGGAAATTATAGGCAATTAGCAAGACACCCCCAAAAAAGGAGTGATTCTGCAGGTGGTGACCACAGACAACTTCTCAGTTCCTATGCTTCCTGGCTGATGTTTTGGTCACTTTTGAATGCTGGCGGTGCTCTCACTCTAGTGGTAGCATGAGACGGAGTCTACAACCCACACAAGTGGCTCAGGTAGTGCAGTTCATCCAGGATGGCACATCAATGCGAGCTGTGGCAAAAAGGTTTGCTGTGTCTGTCAGCGTAGTGTCCAGAGCATGGAGGCGCTACCAGGAGACAGGCCAGTACATCAGGAGACGTGGAGGAGGCCGTAGGAGGGCAACAACCCAGCAGTAGGACCGCTACCTCCGCCTTTGTGCAAGGAGGTGCACTGCCAGAGCCCTGCAAAATGACCTCCAGAAGGCCACAAATGTGCCCCCTAGTTGTTTAAGTGTTCCCTTTATTTTTTTGAGCAGTGTATATATATATTCTGGCCCCTAGCGTCAAGAAGTTAAACATTCATAAAAATACAAGTGTCATACACCATTCTTTAGCTTAGAATCTTGGTAATCGAACAGCTTTGTCCGACTTACAATAGGCTTTACGGCGAAAGCATAGCATTTGACCGTCTGAGGACAGCACCTCACCCACTTCCTGCATTAACATGAATTCATAACCTGCACAGGTGTCACAAAACTCAAAAATAGAGATAAAATAAATCACTTACCTTTGAAGATCTTCATCTTTTTGCAATCCAAAGTGTCCCAGTTACACAATGAATGGTCGTTTTGTTCGATAAAGTCCTTCTTTATATCCCCAAAATGTCAGTTTATTTGGCACGTTTGATTCAGAAATCCACCTGTTCCAACTCTCAACATGCCTACAAAAGAATCTAAAAAAATACCTGTAAACTTCGTCAAACAATTCAAACAATGTTTCTAATCCAACCTCAGGTACCCTAATATGTAAATATTCGATAAAATTTAAGACGGAGTAAACTGAATTTTAAAAACGAGGAGTGCGCACTATTCACACGCCAAAAGACTAGAGTCCTTCTGAGGGTTACTTCGAAAGAATACGAATACTTCTCCATTTTTCAAAAAACAAGCATGAAACAATTTCTAAAGGCTGTTGACATCTAGTGGAAGCCATAGGAACTGGAATCTGGGTCCTAATTATTAGACTTTCCCATAGAAAAGCATTGAAAAGTCCAATGACCTCAACAACTAAAAAATTCCTGGATGGATTGTCCTCAGGGTTTTGCCTGCCAAATCAGTTCTGCTATACTCACAGACATTATTTTAACAGTTTTAGAAGCTGTAGAGTGTTTTCTATCCAATACTACCATGCATATGCATATCCTAGCTTCCGGGCCTGAGTAACAGGCAGTTTACTTTGGGCACCTCAGTCATCCAAACTTCCAAATACAGCCCCCTAGTCTTAAAAAGTTAACCCACCTGTTCCTAGGCTGTCATTGTAAAAGATTATTTGTTCTTAATTAACCTCTCTGGGATATGTGGGTAGCGTCCCACCGGGCCAACATCCAGTGAAAATTCAGAGCGCCAAATTCAAATAAACTACTATAAAAATTTACTTTTATGAAACCACAAATTCAGTATACCAAATTAAATCTACACTTTTTGTGAATCCAGCCAACATGTCAGATTTCCAAAATGCTTTACGGCGAAAGAAAACAATGCTATGATCTGAGGATAGCACCCCAGCTAACAATCACAGACCATCATATTTCAACCCTCCCGGCGCGACACAAAACGCAGAAATAAAGATATAATTCATGCCTTACCTTTGACGAGCTTCTTCTGTTGGCACTCCAATATATCCCATAAACATCACAAATGGTTATTTGTTCGATTAATTCCGTCGATATATATCCAAAGTGTCAATTTATTTGGCGTGTTTGATCCAGAAAAACACCGGTTCCAACTTGTACAACGTGACTACAAGTATCTCAAAAGTTACCTGTAAGCTTTGTCCAAACATTTCAAACTACTTTTGTAATACAACTTTATGTATTTTTTTACGTAAATAATCGATAAAATTGAAGACGGGATGATCTGTGTTCAATACCGGAGGAAAACAATGTGTAGCATGCTTTCTGGTCACGCGCCTCTAACAAACAGTACACTTCACTGGAGCCTCATTCTGAACATGGCTACTTCTTCATTTCTCAAAGGAAAAACCTCAACCAATTTCTAAAGACTGTTGACATCCAGTGGAAGCGATAGGAACTGCAGGAAGGTCCTTTAGAAATCTGGATTCCCAATGAAACCTCATTGAAAAGAGAGTGACCTCAACAACAACAAAAATCTGAATGGTTTGTCCTCGGGGTTTTGCCTGCCAAATAAGTTCTGTTATATTCACAGACATGATTCAAACAGTTTTAGAAACTTCAGAGTGTTTTCTATCCAATACTACTAATAATATGCATATATTAGCATCTGGGACTAAGTAGGAGGCAGTTTACTCTGGGCATGCTTTTCATCCAAACGTGAAAATGCTGCCCCCTATCCTGGAGAAGTTAAATAAAGGTAACAACAACAAAAAACACCCATGATTACCCTACAAGACATGCCACCACAGGTCTCTTCACAGTCCCCAAGTCCAGAACAGACTATGGGAGGCACACAGTATCTAGATCAAACTCTATTCCACATCAAGTAACTGATTCAAGTAGTAAAATGTAATAAAAAAAACAGATAAAAATACACCTTATGGAACTGAGGGGACTGTGAAGCTACACAAACATGGGCACAGAACCATGCATACACACACACGATAACATACGCACTATACAGACACATGGATTTTGGGTTGTAGATATTTGGTAGTGGAGTAGGGGTCTGAGGGCATACTTAGTGCGTCGTGAAATCTGTTGTGAATGTACTGTTATGTTTTTAAAATTGTATAACTGACTTAATTTTGCTGGACCCCAGGAAGAGTAGCTTTTGCCTTGGCAGTAGCTGTTGGCGATCCATAATAAATACAAATACATTCAGCCACAAAAGCTTTAGTGGTGTCGGCTCGCAGTCTGCGTTCCAATTCATTCCAAAGGTGTTCAATGGAGTTGAGGTCAGGGCTCTGAGCAGGCCAGTCAAGTTCTTCCACACCGATCTCTTCCACTATTTCTGCACTGACCACGCATTGTGCACGGGGGCATTGTCATGCTGACACAGGAAAGGGATAACCCCAAACTGTTGCTACAAAGTTGGAAGCATAGAATCAAATAGAATGTCACTGTATGCTGTAGCATTAAGATTTCCCTTCACTGGAACTACGGGGCCTGAACCATGAAAAACTTCCCCACACCATTATTCCTTCTCCACCAAACTTTACATTTGGCACTATACATTCGGGCAGGTAGCGTTCTCCTGGTATTCGCCAAACCCGGAATATTCCATCGGACTGAGAGGGTGAAGCGTGATTCATCACTCCAGAGAACGTGTTTCCACTGCTCCAGAGTCCAATGGCGGTGAGCTTTACACCACTCCAGCCGACGCTTGGCATTGTGCATGGTGATCTTAGGCTTGTGCGACTGCTTGGCCATGGAAACCCATTTCATGAAGCTCCTGACAAACAGTTCCTATGCTGACGTTTCTTCCAGAGGCAGTTTGGAACTCGGTAGTGAGTGTTGCAACAGAGGACACAATTTTTTTTTAGCACTCAGCGATCCTGTTCTGTGAACTTGTGTGGCCTACCACTTCACGACTGAGCTGATGTTTCTCCTAGACGTTTCCACTTCACAATAACAGCACCACCCCAGTTTACCGGGGCAGCTCTAGCAGGGCAGAAATTTGACGAACTGAATTGTTGGAAAGGTGACATCCAATGACGGTGCCAAGTTGAAAGTCACTGACCTCTTCAGCAAGGTCATTATACTGACAATGTATGTCTATGGAGATTACATGGCTGTGTGCTCGATTTTATACACCTGTCAGCAACAGGTGTGGCTGAAATAGCCGAATCCACTAATTTAAAGGGGTGTCCACATACTTTTTTGTTTATAGTGTAAATGCATACAAATACTTTTTTGCAGCATCCTTAGCACCCCTCGTTTCCTTATAAAGGGAAATAAAATGGCTACAATTGACACGTTTTAGTTATTTAATTAAAAAAAGTATGAAATAACTAAATTTAGATTATGGAATAGGGCTTCACACAAGTGTGTTAAAATCCCTTTAATCAATGTTATTAAGAAATTATTTCGTAAGTAATACTTAAAAGCTAAGTCTAGTTGTCTTATTTTAATTATTTAAATAAAATATGGGGGGGGGGGGGGTGGTATTGCACATGTCACCATTACTATCTGCACTATGAGTCTAAGGCATTGCATTTCAGCGCAAGAGGCTTCACTATAGTACCTGGTTCGAATCCAGGCTGTATCACATCCGACCGTGATTGGGAGTCCCATAGGGCGGTGCACAATTGGCCCAGCGTCGTCGGGGTTTGGCCGGAGTAGGCCGTCATTGTAAATAAAAAATGTTTTAACTGACTTCCCTAGTTAAATAAAGGTTACACTAAGAGCATAACATTTCTACACCCTCATTTTTTTAAATAAAACATTTGAAAATTTGATGTAAAGTCCCTCTTTTTAACTCACCTTCAGATACATTTTATTTGTTCCATCTTTGTTATTCCTTATCCATACAATCCATTATGTACAATTGCACTGAATATGATTTGAGTAATGTAAGATTTTAAATCCCAGCAGTCTTTAAAATTACATTCAGGAGCAAAAGGTTTTCAATTGTTGTCTTTAATTTAAAAAAAAATATATATATATATTAATTGGAATATAATATTGGAATATAACTAATTAATTCAGTGTAACTTATGCTTTGCTATTGCAAAATTCTAATTTGTACATAGGTCACAAATAAAGCTATCCCCAGTAAAATTGGAGCACAACTCATGAGCCCACCTCCTGCACCGCTCACACCTAATCCAGTCCCCACCTGTGACTGAAAACAGGGGGAGAGATGCCAATTGAAAAGCTCTCTTAAAAATGTAGCTAGCTACAGTATCTAGCTATATTACATAAAATGCTGTGTAAAACACCTAAAAGGCTAAAAAGTAACAATAACTGTAAAGCTATCAGTCACTAGTGGAAACATTTACAACTAGTAAGGTTGCTAGCTAGCACTCCTAGCAGCTTATTCTTACTAGCTTGCTGGCTAGTATTTACTGTTGGTGTAACTAGCTATCAAATTAGCATAAACTAGCGCTAACTGGGCTAGTCATTGTCTATATCACAGGTAGAAACACATTCCTAACCACAAAGGGGTAACTAGCCCCCAGGGGCCAATTACCCCCTAGTAAGAGGGGGAGGGGGTGTGGCCCCAACACACTCATCCAACATATTACTACTTTACTCAAATGATCTACATTTTTCTCTCTAAACAAGTAGATTATTTATCTTAAGGCTTTCCTTCTTGTATATTTAAAAAACAATTATAGATCTAACTTCATTGGAATATATCTACAACACAGAAAGTGTTAATTGTGACATCTTTGGGTCTTAATGCAAATTAAGGGGGGAGGGGGGGGTTAGTTGCCCCAGGAAGCTAGTTACCCCCTACTACCCTAACTTTGGCAAATAGGTTAAAAAAAACGCTTAACCTATGACAAAATGTGGCTTAAAAATGCATATTATGAACCAATAATCTGTGCGTGATGACGTAGATTTTGTTCCTCTATCAAAATAGCTCAATTATGAAAGACCCATTAAAATAAGCTTTATGTAGTCACCTCTATAAACAGTCCCTCAACTCGACGTGAGGTGACCTTTATTCACAACAACATTGGCAAAGGCCAATGATACAAACAGACGCCTATTAACAGATCCCTATCCCCTGATGCACTGGCAGATCTGCCAGCCAAATAATAGAAACGAAAACAAAGGATCAGTGCCAACGATGTGGTCAACAAAGTACATTCTGCTTGAAACCACATGAGTTTCCAATGAAAAACCCACAACATAAAATATCCGATTGCACTCAGGACACATTTCTGTCAACAGAAAATGAGCAACATGTATTTTGTTTTTCTTACCACTTGCATTCTTCCCACATATGAGGTGCTGGTTGGGCTGCAGCAGACCCCAGATCTCTGAGTCATTGTTGATGGCCTGCTCTAGAGACTCGAGCATAAATGTGGAGGTGCCGTTGTCATTCTCGATGAGCGCGATCCGCTGCACTCGGCTGAATACCTCAAGGAACAGGCTTTCCACACAGGCAGTGAAGTATATAGCTGCGTGTTCATGGACCCGGAGTGCCACTCGATTCTCAACCATCCACTTGAAAAAATGTCCTACAGAAAAGACGAGCCCGCACCGTGCTGACTTGCCCCGGTAGAGTTTATCCCTAGTGCTCATATTATAGAGCGAAAGTGCACCGAGTGCTGCGGTGATGCAGTTGACAGAGATGGTCCAGGAGAGAACCATCTTGATGGCGCTTTGGATCTCGTGCTTGGTGCACTTGGCATAGCGCAGACTGAGGCGCTGAGCCTCCCGGGCGACCCTCACCAACGCCCGACTGACCAGTGCTGAGAGCTTGGCCAGGACCTCTTGTGACGGGCTCCCCACACATAGCTCCTCTTTCTTCCTGAGTGCGCACTCCACCTCGCTGAGGCTCCATGGCACGTCCTCAAGCTCGGGAAGCTTGGCGCATTGGCTGGAGAACTCCAATATATCCGTGTCCTCCGCCAGGACGGTGTTGACCGTGTCCAAGCTGTTGTGTCGGCTGTGCATAGATTCGGTCAGATGCCAGCAGTTTCCCCCATGCGCATATGACAGATTCGTGTACGAGCAACACAGCGAAACACTGGAAGACCTGAAGGAGTCAGCGGCTCCACCATAACCGGAATCGAGCGTTAAATCCTCCAGCGTCCTCACAGTCGTCTTACTCTTGCCTGTCATGGCTGCATTGCATATTAAAGGTCTGCTTTTTCAATGAATGCCACAAACCCTGTCTCTGTCGCAGCTATTCCACAGCTGCTGGCTCCAATAGTTATATTCGGCTACATAAAATCTCTGTAAATGGAGTGAATGTTTTACCTAGTTTTCGCTTTCTTGCGTTTACTGAAAATATTCCATTAAACTGGTCTTTCTCTAACTCATGCGTAACCTGAGAGAGATCGAATCCACAAGCCACTGCATCAGGCGCAGCACGGACTCGTGCGTGGAGAGGAGGGGCTATGCACATGGTGGGCTGCTAAAGGCCAATCTGATGCCTTTATAACTCTTGACTGACATAATCAATTTGTCAACTGGGATGTATGATGATAGTAGCTGTTGATGGGCACATTAAAAATGTTTCAAATATGACTGGAAAAGGATTTACTCAAAAATATGAGTCTTATATCATAATAAATACAACAGATTTAAAACAGGCAGATTAAGAATGACACTCTCCCACACACATTTATCCACCTGCTAATGATCAGGCCTAATGGCTGGGAGGGTGTTGCATTTAGCACATTAACAATGCCTGTCTACACATATGAAATCACACTCCGTACGTTACATGCACATATTTATGCGATTGTTGTGGATAGTCAGATTAATATGATAGTTGATTAAAACGTTTACACGCTTTGCAAGAAGAATGATTTCTATAATTATCCTGTTTACATGGACACATCTGAAATCAGGTTACCTGATAGCACTCTGATGAATGCAGAAAATCGGCAATCTAAATGAACATTCAACCACTGTGACCATGCTATTTTTTGAATATATGAAATTTGTATGTGAAAATTACTTCTAAGGCGCATACATTCAGTTGTTCCAAACTCACTTAGTTCATGTTAAAGACTTGCTCGGCTGGTGCTTGCACATGTGCAGATCAATTGCTCCTGTGTTTGATCTGAGTATGCTTACTTCGATTTTGGCCTTACGCTGATTTAAGATAGGCAAAGTAAGGTGTTTACATGACTATTGCATAATCTGCCTACTGCCATAACCAGTTTAATAGTGATGCATGTAAACGTACTCACTGATATAAGCTACAAATCAATAGACTGCTTGGGTAAAATTATTTAAAAGACTTTGACTATGATATGAAAATGGAATAAATACAGGATCCTGAAATACACAAAAAATAAACATTCACAATATTGATGGAAAGGATAATAAAACATCAGTGTCTTTGGGGTGAAGGTCCTATCTTCACAGGGGTGCACCCATAGGCGGAAATCCCAGGGGGGACGGGGGGGACACGACCCCCCCATCCTGGGAAAAATATGATTTGTCCCCCCCAATCTATCACTGTAAACATAACTATGTAATTTCAATAATATTAATAATACGCAATGAAAGCAGTTGTGCTGATTATAGACACTTAATAGCGCCTTTTTAAGTTTCAAAAGATTGCGACCACCCCGCCCTTTGCCTCACAATGGTTTGATCCACTGCCAGTTCTTTAGCTGGCAAGGTAATAGAGGGTTCGTATCTACTGTCCGAAAGGCACATGTACGTAACTGACCATAGGCGGAAATCCCAGGGGGGACGGGGGGGACACGACCCCCCCATCCTGGGAAAAATATGATTTGTCCCCCCCAATCTATCACTGTAAACATAACTATGTAATTTCAATAATATTAATAATACGCAATGAAAGCAGTTGTGCTGATTATAGACACTTAGTAGTAGTATTGTAGTAGACTCAGGCCAGTGGCACATTTAATGACTATATAAATGTATCAGAAAATGTATCAGAAAAAGTCAAATTAAAATGTCAATTCAATACGGAGACTAACTTTGTGATGGTTCTCAATGGAGATTATTTTAGATGAGATCACACCATGTTCATTGTATTTATGAAAACTACACCCATACAGTGTACAGTACCATTGCTACCTACTGGCCTTTCTTGATATTGCTAGTTGTAAGTACGAATACCTGCATACATACTGGACTGGTAAGGAGCAATGCTATAACTATTATTAATAGTAGTATTATAATGATTTAAACATTTGAACAAGTTGGTTAAACCCTTCAGTTAACTACTGTACCTATCAATTATTCAGTTGTAGGAATTATGGTTCCTCAATATACATTTAACATATTACAACGTAGGCTATGTGTTACAGCACTACTTTTGGTGTCCCCCTCAGGAATTGCTCTTGAGAAAATGTAATGTAATTGTCCCCTCCAAGGTTGATATCAGATTTTCGCCCCTGGGTGCACCGTTACTGAATGTTGGGACTATATAGGATATGGTTTTCTGTCAGGTGGGTAGGGTTAAAATAATGTATCATGTCCGCTCAGCTCAATGCTACATTTCTTTCTGCAACGTTCTGAATGGCTCACATTACTGAACATACCCTTGCAGTCCTACTGCAGATAATCTTATGAAAACATCATCAAATGTCAAAAGGATATAAAGGAACAATGCATTGCTAATCAAGAAATGGCAGTGGGCTAAAGGCTATATGAACATTTTAACTATCTATGTAGTTTGTACAATCCTAATTGATGGGGTCTTTTTTATATTTCCTCATTTGAGTGCCATAAAACACACAGTCCTGGTACTTAGTTCCCTTGCTTTTCATTCAGGATTTAGATTTATAGCGTTACCACATTATTCTACATTAGTTTTACTCATATGCATAGAGCTCTTTATCACATCCATTGCGTATTGCGCAATATGCTAGCAACATTCATAACAACTCACCCAGCAAAATTTGCCACATGAAGAGCTTATAAATGCTTTTAGCATTTTTATGCTAAATTAATTTATGTTATAAATGCAATGTAATGCATATGAGGCTTATAAATGTTCATATGTTTATAACATTTGTTAGAACCATTCGTAACGTGGTCATGACACTTTTAAAAAGCCTAAAATGAAAAAAAGCCTATTATTCATTCGTCATTCATTTAAAATACACTTAATGTAAATACAGGTTGTTCATAGAAAGAGCTTCCAATGCTGTTATAGCCATAGACACACAGATTAGGCCCCTGGACTAAAAAGCACATTCAATGCAGATTAGGGAACACAATGGAAAGAAGTCACTGACTTTGTGTTATTCTTGTGTCACGTTCCTGACCTGTTTTTCCTTTTTCTTGTATTTGTTTAGTTGGTCAGGGCGTGAGTTGGGGTGGGCTGTCTATGTGTGATTTTCTATGTTGGGGTTTTGTGTTCGGCCTGGTATGATTCTCAATCAGAGGCAGCTGTCAATCGTTGTCCCTGATTGAGAATCATACTAAGGCAGCCGGGGTTTCACGTGTGTTT